>NW_011494608.1:4455951-4498098 GCF_000754665.1 Bison bison bison | reverse complement strand
CCTTGGGAGAGCCACTTAACCTCTGAGGACTCATTTCCTTCATGGGTAAGATGAAGATGGCTGCACTTAGGTGGTTCACTGACCCCTGGACAGAAGGTGTCCTCCTGGACTGAGCTGCACTCACTGCAGGGTCAGGGCTTGGTGGCCGGAGGTTGTGCTCATTTCATTGGACAGGGCAGCACCTTCTGGTCGGACAGTGTTGAGATTGCGACCGTGCAGGGAGCTCTCTCCAGTGTCCTCTGTGGATCCAGACTGCCTGGGGCTGCCCTGCCCTTGCAGATGTTGGTTGGGTGTTTGTCTTGCCCAGTCCTCAAGGGCAGGGAGGACACTGGAAGTGGTGGATTGCTCTCCATAAAAACGACTGACATGGCCCTGAAGGGCCTATCCCAGCAGCCGGAGTTTTGAACTCAAGGCCCCTTGATTGTAGATTAAGGGAGAAATGTAAGAAAAGGCAACTGATAGTAAAATCGAGCAGCTGGTGCCTGGCTGCAGAAATACAAGCAGATGCCTCAGCTTTATCGTCAGAGAAGAAGGTGTCAGTGATGGAGTGGAGGGTGGTGGATGGTGGGGCAGGAGAGAGAGAATGGTTGGAGAGTTTGCTTAGGGAAAGACTGAGCAAACCCAGCCCATCAAGGAGCAGTCTTTTGCCCACCAGGGTGAGAGGCACCCCAGATTTAAGCTAGCATTCCTGGGTTCAGTGTGCCGCACCTTTCTTAAGCTGCCTCTGCATTCTGCTCTTAAGCATTCGGGACTCTTTTCCCTTGTCTGTCTGTGCAAGTCATTTAACGTTTAGGTGGTGTCATCTGTCTCTTAACTTCCTGACCCGGGTCTCACTCGCACTGAGCCCAGGGCTTGTCCACACGCACTTATCAGGCTTGTATTAGCATTCACAGCTGTGACCAGAGAGCGGAGGCTCGGCTGGGAGTCTTGTTGCCTTCTAAACACACCCCCCCTTCCTCTGAGCCTCATAGCCAAACAGAGAGGTCTTCTCACCCCAAGGCCTTGCTTTCTTCCCCACTCCTCCACTGGCAGAGACAATTGGCCTCATAGAAGGATATTTTGGTTTCAAAATACCTCCCCCATGGTAATTATAGAGCGCATTTCTTAGTCAAATGGAGCTCAGGGACTTCTTCGTGGTGGTTCTGTCTGAACGGTTTTGCAGTAATAAAGATCTGATGGGTGAGGAAGTGGACGTTTTTATGCAGAAAAGGAAATTCCTTGAAGTCTCCAGGACGCCTTCAAACTTCTGTTAGTTTTTATAGCAAAAGGCAATCAAGAGACATAGCAGCCAAGGGAAGAAAATTAAGCAGGGTAGTGACCGTGTCTTCTCAAAAGAGACACGTTCTCCTTGGAAAGGGCTGGAAATTGGTCAGCGGTTCCTCCGAGAGAACAGTTGGTGAGGGTGTTTATGCGTCTATCTCTGTGCACTCATCATCTTTCAAGCTGTTTTTAACACAGATTTAGTACCCACTTACTCGTCATCGTGGCACATGCATGATATATGACTCACACCAGATTCCTTGTGTATTTTTTCAGGAAGAAAGCAGAGTAGAAGGTAATATCATCCAAAATGATGTCTGAAGAATCTTGTATTTTCTGAGTAGACGTGGAGTGGAGGCACTTTTCATACATTATCACATTTATTCTTCCAACAGACCTACCAAATGGGTGTTGCTACCCCTCTTTGACAAATGAAAAAAACTGAGGCTCAGAGAGGTGCAAGATTTTCCCAATGTCACACTCCTGGCAGGTGGCAGAGCCAGGATTCAAACCCAGGTTTAACTCCAGATATTGGTCTTCCGCGGTGTTGCCCAATGCCTTCCACAAAACTACCTTTATTAGAATAATCGTGGTGATAATTAATTCAGCCAACAATTACTGAGGACTGACTCTATGCTGTGCTAAACTATCGTATGTCACCCTTAGGAAACACTAGCAGTTTGGTCTAATTGTTTATCTGCATGTTGCAAGGGAGGAAATGGTAGCTCAGAGACATTGAGTAACTTTCTTGAGGTCAAACAGCTGGGAGGTGATGAATGTGGGACCAAACTCTCTTTGATTTCACAGTTGGTGTCTTTAGCCATCACACTTACATCCTCTGGTGCGGGAGGTTATCTTGGGTATCTTGCTGTTTATAATAGCAAATGGTGGTACTAGTGTAAAGAATTCTCCTGCCAATGAAGGAGACCTAAGAGGCAAGAGTTAGACTCCTGGTTTGGGAAGATCCCCTGGAGGAAGAAATGGCAACCCACTCCAGTATTCTTGCCTGGAGAATCTCATGGACAGCAGAGCCTGGCTCCGCAGGGCTCGGAAAGAGTCAAACATGACTGAGTGAGCACGCATACTAGAGTAAATATTTGGGAAATATGTATTTATAGTTCCTCCTACCTCATCCTGCAGTCCAGCCAAACTCAGCTCCCTACTGTTCTCACTCATGCTCTCCAGAAACCACCCCTCTGCAAGGTCTCCAAGTTGCTTTTCCACTTTAAAATATCATTCCATCTTCCTAGCATGGCCAAGATCTACCCATTCTTCAAGGGTGAGCCAAAATGGCACTGAGCTTCATCAGTTCTAACCTACACCTGTGAGATGGCTCAAACCCTACAGAAATCAGGTGAACTCACGCATAGATGCATCAGCTACGTGCAACATGAACACACTTCTGTTCCAGAGCACCCCTGCCTGCCAGGATCTCAGTCACGATCGGGGGCAAAGCCTGCACTCTAATACCTAAGAAGCACATCGTGGTTCTACTGAACAAGGGTCTAGCCTTATTTCCTGGAGACCAGCATTATAATGCGGGCATACTGAAAAATGGGTGCCATTCAAGTTACCCCTCTCTGCTCCAGCTACTCTGATGTCTTCACTGGGCTTGAACACTTGGCTTGCACTCCTGTCTCTTGACATAGGACGTCTCTCCAGTACACTGTGCTATTTTTAAGGATGAGTTTTAATTCACTTCCTCCTTGGGTGGACCCCTGCTTTGTACTGGAAGCAACATCTCGCACTCTGAGCTAACCTTGCCCTTCATCTCATCTTCTTGAAAACTCAGAGAGCCTCCCTATGATTAGAATAATTTGTGAAATCAATTTTCATATCTGCTGGACTGTAAGCTCTTTAAGGGTGGGGACTGTTTTCTCGTTTGTCTCTGGGCCCTCAGCCCCTGCCTTGATGCTTTGCACTTAGCATAGGTTAATTTCCAGTTGACCATAACTGAGTAGCAAGAATGTGGATAAAGTGGACACAAAGGTTGCAAATTTTTTCGCCATTATTATCACTGGCATGATGGAATGTTTGGATTCTTCCTGTTATTATGAGCCATCACTGCACCCCACGTACATTTGCAGGTGACCAGTATATATATGAAATGACCTTGATTTGTTTTAAGTTAATTTGTATTGGAGTATAGCTGCTTTACAATGCTGTGTTAATTTCTACTGTATGGCAAAGTGAATCAGCCATGTGCATACATATTTGTCCTTGTTTTTGGATTTCCTTCCCATTCAGGTCCCCACAGAGCACTGAGTAGAGTTCCCTGTGCTGTGCAGTAGGTTCTCATTAGTTATCTATTTTACACACAGTATCAATGGTGTCAGTCAATATACATCAGTATCCATATGCATCCTGACCCTCCTCTGTCTCCTGTGGCGTCCACGTGTTTGTTCTACCTCTGTGCCTCTTTCTGTTTTGAAAATAAGATAATCTATTTTTTCTAGATTCCACATATATGTATTAGTTTGTGATATTTGTGTTCCTCGTGCTGACTTATTTCACTCTGTATGATGCTGTCTAGGTCCACGTATGTCTCTGCAAATGATTCAGTTTCATTCCTTGTTCTGGCTGTGTGATGCTCCTTTGTATATATGTGCCGCATCTTCTTTTCTTTATCTGTTGATAGACGTTTTGGTGCTTCCGTGTCCTGGCTGCTGTAAATAGTGCCGCAGTGAGATTGGGGTGCATGTGTCATTTTATTTTGAGTTGACCTTAATTTGAAATATATGAATATATTTTTGTCTTTGGAGTTACATAGCCATGAGTTTATATTTCAGTTCTAGCGACAAGCTATAAGTCTATGAGTGTTTAGTTTTGTTTTTTATGAACTTCAGTTTCCTCAAAGGAATAGTAGAGGAGATAATGACCACCTTTTATGAGTATTATCCAAATAGAATGTGACACTGCATATTAAACATCTGGTATGGTGCCTGACTCAGACTGGCTTATAAGAAATATGCTTCCTTTATTCTTACTATGATATTGTGGTGGTTGTTAATATGTGCAGAGTATCCAAAGCTACAATAAGATAATTTAGTCATCTCTGTGTAGAGGGCCTTATCAGTTAATATGAAAATATATCCTAGAATTAAATTGTATGCAAATATATTGGTAGGGTGGGTTGGACAGTGGGCCAGAAGGAGCAGTCTCTTGTTCTAGTATGGTGTTGGCATGGTTTCTGCAAACCAGCTTGGTGGTCTTGGGATTGTTTTCTCTTTTGATGCATGTGCTTCTCAATGGCTGCATCTAGATAAGTCACGATTCTTTTAATACTTACAATTATAATTTTAAAAGGAGTTGGTGCTTCCCATGTCTTATGCACTGTGCCACGCGCTCTCCCTATAGGGCCCCATTTGTTCTTCACAACCATTAATTTTTAAGATGAGGAAATCAGTGCTCAGAGAGGTCAGATGAATTGCTGAAGGTCACTCATAAGAGATGAGCCAGTGTTTAACACATGCCCTGTGAGGTACAAGCTCCAGGGTTCCATCCCATGCCTCTGACCTCGCTATACAAAAGACCTGTGAGTTGTGTTTGCTTTCCAGCCCTGCCCCTATCTGCAGACAGCTTGGAACTTGTAGCTGGGTCGGGTCTCACCCATCAGAAAAATTCTCTCTGTAGAGACCCTCACCCCAGTGTGATACCACACAGTAGATTTTCTGGTCTGAGGTTTTAAATTACCCCTGTCATTTCAAGCTGCAGGAGAAGCTTGCAAGCCTGCTTCCACCCAATGTCATTTAATCAAGCAACACAAATGTGAAGAAAATCAAACACGGCCTCCAGTCAAAAAGGAGGAGAGCCTGCTGCCCTAGGTGTCAGGCATCCCATCCTAGCCTGGCTCTTGAGAAGGTGCCTTCATTTTACCTGCACAGGGTGCTTTTCTGGGTGACATAAAGACTGGCGCTGACAACACTGACACATGGCCACTCGTGCACATTAGAAACCCCATCTGGCTGACTCATTAGGTGGGAACAACAGGTCCAGCAGCCAGTGTGAACGCAAACGGCGCAGGGAGATGCCAGGATGGGGAGGTGCATCTCAGTGCTCCAGCAGGCGCACAACCTCGTTTTTTACAGAAGCATTTCCAAAGAGCCTCCTGGTGTTGCAGCTTTGCGTTCCTGTAAGTGGCCTGCTTTTATGAACACAGGCGTTTGTTTGTGAACCCGTTAGGGTTGATGTGTAAAAATAACAATAGAAAAAATAATATCCATCATTTTTTGCAGCCCAGGGTTGCTCTTGGTTTTTATTTTTATCAGTGTCAGCTCCAGAAGGGAACAGATACATCCCTTGGTAAATTAGAAAACTGAAGTTCAGAGAGTTTAAATTGTCTTAAGTCACACAAAAGCATCATGGCTGTTGTCATTGCTGTTGTAGTTTTTTTGTTTGTTTGTTTGTTTTTTGGCCATGCCGTGAGACATGTGGGATCTTAGTTCCCCGACCGGGGATCGAACCCACACCCCCTTGCGTTGGGATTATGGATTCTGAGACAGTTCACAGTGTGAGTGCCACACACAGACCCTCTGGATCAACAAGGAGGAAAAGGATAAAGGAATGAGGAGGGTTCTCAATGTAAACATTACTGGAATCTGACTGAATTGTTATAATCATTGTTTGACCATGTAGAAATATCTAGATAAGTTTTGCTGAAATAGTAAAGTGAACTTTTCTTCAAGAAGTATCATTTGTTACTGGGGCCAAATGACTTGTAGTCCTGTCATGGTGGGTGGATACTGTCAGAATAGATGAATCAGTCTATGAGTGTGTAGTGAAACTATATCGGTCATTCTCCTGGGTCTTTGTTATAGTTAAGTTTTCAGAACACTGAGCCTCTATTTACTGGCAGGCCTTTGCTGGTTTCCCTGCTACGCCAGGGAGTTTCACCTGAAAGCCAGCAGGTCTTCCACTTTGCTTTTAATTTGCCATAAATGGAATTTTATTTTATTTTATTTTTTGACTTACAAAGAAATTTTAATAGTTGCATATAAAAACATAAAAGTTGAAAAGACAGTCGAAAACAGTATGTCCTTCAGTTGAGTTCAGTCGCTCAGTCGTGTCCGACTCTTTCCAGCCCCATGGACCACAGCACACCAGCCCCCCCCTGTCCATCACCAACCCCTGGAGTCCACCCAAACCCATGTCTATCGAGTCGGTGATGCCATCCAACCATCTCATCCTGTCATCCCCTTCTTCTGCCTTCAATCTTTCTCAGCATCAGGGTCTTTACTCACATCAGGTAGCCAAATAATTTGAGCTTCAGCTTCAGCATCAGTCCTTCCAATGAATATTCAGGACTGATTTCCTTTAGGATGGACTGGTTGGATCTCCTTGCAGTCCAAGGAACTCTCAAGAATCTTCTTCAACACCACAGTTCAAAAGCATCAATTCTTTGGCACTCAGCTTTCTTTATAGTCCAAATCTCCCATCCATACATGACTATTGGAAAAACCATAGCTTTCACTAGATGGACCTTTGTCAGCAAAGTAATGTCTCTGCTTTTCAATATGCTGTCTAGGTTGGTCATAGCTTTTCTTCCAAAGAGTAGGCATCTTTTAATTTCATGGCTGCAATCACCATCTGCAGTGATTTTGGAGCCCAAGAAAATAAAGTCTCTCACTTTTTCCATTGTTTCCCCATCTATTTGCAATGAAGTGATGGGACCAGATGCCATGATCCTTATTTTTTGAATGTTGAGTTTTAAGCCGGCATTTTCACTCTCCTCTTTCACTTTCATCAAGAGGCTCTTTAGTTCTTCTTCCCTTTCTCCATAAGGGTGGTGTCATCTGCATATCTGAGGTTATTGCTATTTCTCTCAGCAATCTTGATTCCAGCTTGTTCTTCATCCAGCCCAGCATTTCGCATGATGTGCTCTGCATGTAAGTTAAATAAGCAGGGTGACAATATACAACCTTGACGTACTCCTTTCCCGATTGGGAGCCAGTCTGTTTTCCTTCAATCTCACAACTTTTAATTATGTCTGATATTCAGGCCCTCCACTTTGAGGTTTTTACATGACCAGTAACAGGCAGTTTCAGAGTTCACGCTCTTAACCACTGGGCTATATTGACTCTGAAGACTCAAAGAAAGATGCTTCTTTTTGCAGCCATATGAACAAAGCCATATCAGAATAGAGAGTTCCATCTTGTGTCTCCCACTTGTATTATGAAGTACTCTGTGCCACAGGCATCTCTGAACCTTGTAGCCCTAGACCCTCACCTTTCCCCAGCTCCACCCCAGCTATGAGGTTGGAGGATAGAGTGGGATCGTGTTTGGGGAGGATGTGTGTTTCACACCCGTCTTAGGTAACAGTAACACCAGTATTCTGTCTTTAATGGAATATGGGGTTTAGAATCAGCCAGGGCTTTACAGGCACTGCCCTGTTCACATCTCATGACAGTTCTGTGTCATTAGTGGTGTCATTGCCCACAAGGGAAGAAGCTCAGAAAAGGAAAGTTACTATCTCAAGTTTGTCTGCTTGGCTCTGGAACATTCTGGCTCCAGAGTCTTGGTGTTGACCTTTCTGCAAGCACAGTGATTTGTGTTTTAAGTCATGTCAGACGTCCCTGGGTCAGAAAGGTGGTTTCATAATACTTCTGGCATGAAAGTGGTTATGACAAAATGCCATAGACCTCTGTACTCCCATTATAGAATAGATTTCCACTTTGTATGTATTTTTACATGGCCCATTTTTAAAGCCTTTATTGAATTTGGTTCAGTATTGCTTCAGTTTTATGCTTTGATTTTCTGGCCACGAAACACTGGAGCTTAGCTTCCTGACCAGGGATTGAACCTGCACTCCCTGCATTGGAAAATGAAATCTCAACCACTGGACTGCCAGGAAAGTCCCTATTTCTAGTTCTGTTAATATTAGAAGAATCACACGTGGGTTCTGAGCCACTCACCCAGTTGTAGATGTTGGGGTTGGATTGTATATCCTTGTGGTTTATTGAGGGAATCTTAATGTGGTTTATTGAATGAATGAACTCATTCATTCATTCATGAATTCGTGCATTCCTCTGGCACTGAATGAATGTCAGCTCTGTGTCAACATCATGGTAGTTGTTAGAAATAGAAGAATAGGGTGTGGCTTGTCTCCCCCAGAAGCTGGATATTTCTAATCAACTAATAACTGATGTTTATAAGATGTTTTTCTTCCCTTTGTATGGTGCTCTTAGTAAGAGCTCTAAGAAACATAGACGCAAAAAGCAACATTCATATTCTGACTGCATTTTTGAGAAAATAGACGAAAAATACATTAGTGATCAGAATAAGTGAGGTTAGGCTTCTGGGGAAAAATGGACAATGGGGAAATTTAAGTGAGCTTATGAATGTTAAAGCACAGGGCTTTGCTTCCACCACAAATAAGAACTTAAATTTTAGTCAAATGGTCAAAGGTTCATACAGTCAAAGCTATGGTCTTTCCAGTAGTCATATATGAATGTGAGAGTTGGACCATAAAGAAGGCTGAGCACTGAAGAATTGATGCTTTTGAACTGTGGTGCTAGAGAAGATTCTTGAGAGTCCCCTTGGGCAGTAAGGAGATCAAACCAGTCAATCCTAAAGGAAATCAACCCTGAGTATTCCTTGGAAGGACTGATGCTGAAGCTCCAATACTTTGGCCACCTCATGGGAAGAGGTGACACATTGGAAAAGACCCTGATGCTGGGAAAGATTGAGGGCAGGAGGAGAAGGGGGTGACATGAAATGGTTGGATGGCATCATGGACTCAATGGACATGAGTTGGAGCAAACTCCAGGAGATAGTGAAGGACAGAGAAGCCTGGTGTGCTGCAGTCCATGGGGTCGTAAAGAGTAGGACATAGCTGAGTGACTGAACACTGACCACTGGTGTTTTAATCCCCACTAAATCTTGCCGTTAACTAGCTGTGTGCCTGCAGGAGAATTATGTAATCTTTCTGAGTTGCAGTTTGTATATTGTTAACATAGAGATAACCTTTCCTGTCTATTTGTTTTGTCATGAGGAGGGGATTTGAAAGCCTGTACACATTAATCTATTATTGCTGTAATACATCACCACAAACTTAGTCTTAACACAATGTAAGCTTATCTACCAATTCTGGAGGACAGAAGTCTGAAATGAGTCTCTCTGGGCTAAAATAAGAATGTTGGCAAGACTGTGATCCTTTGTAGAGTCTCTAGGGGAGGTTCTATGAACCTATCTTTTCCAGCTCCTATAGGCTGTCCACATTCCTTGGCTGGTGGCCCCTTACTCTTCACAGCCAGCATGGATGATAACCTTTCTCACATTGCATTCTTCTGTCACTCACTCCTCTTTCACTGAAAAGAAGCCTGGTGAATGCTTTGGACACACCCAGGTAATCCAGAATAATCTCCTGATTTTTTAAAAAACTTATTAAAACTTTATTGATTCACTTATTGGCATTATTTTAACTTTTAAACACCATATTGGAAAAAATTAATGAGGATAGTCCCATTAAAAATGTGTTGTACGTTTTTCCTTTGTTAAGTAGTCCTCAAAATCATAGTTTTTATAGGTTATATAATGTGTCATCATAGGATTTTATTTAACCATTTCTTTGTTGTTCTAATTTTTCACTATTATAAAAATCACACACATACTTTTAAAGTTAGATTCCTAGGGACTTCCCTGGTGGTCTAGTGGTTAGGACTCCGTGCTTCCACTGCAGGAGGTACAGGTTTGATCTCTGGTAGGGAGCTAAGATCCTGCATGCTGTGCAGTGCAGCCAAAAAATAAAAATAAAGTTAGATTCCTATTGAACTATTGCGTCAAGGAAAATAAAAATGTTTGATATTCTTGCCAAATTGCTTTCCAGAAAGGCTATCATGATTTTTCCATTCTACCAACAGTGTACAAAAGTACAGCTCTCATTATACTTAAAATACTTTTTTTTCTTTGATTAGCAACTGTAATTCCACCTGCAACCTTAATTCTTCTTCAAAGGTTCTGAAGATCAGGATGTAGCTATCTTTGGAAGGGACACTATTCTACCTGCCACATTACGTAAGGGGCATAGTTCAGTGTCACTTTTACAGGTGGAAGCCAATAAAGGATGCCTGTTTTCCTCTTATTTCCCAAAAGGGCCCTTTGAAAATCTAGACTGTTCAAATATACCAGCATGTAGTCTGAAGGTTTTCGCTTCCTGGTCTTATCTTCTCCATCCCTTCTGACTGGTACTTACTCCCATCTTCTCCTACTGCTTGTTCATTCCCCAAGGATTGGTGCTAACTACTCCCTTCTTCATGGGGTCTTCCTTGAGTCATCACAACCGGAAGAAGGTGACTTTAAAATGGTTAAAGTATATCTATTTGAAGCAATAAGGTCTAGGAGATGCACTAACATTATTTACTGAATATGTGAACTTGGACAGATGCCTTCATTTCTAGCTTTCGTTTTCTAATCTTGAAGATGGAAGTCACAGGAAGTGCAGCAAAGATTTCCTGAAAGAATCAAACAAAACCATCTATGTCATAGATGTCATGGTTTATGAGTTTATGGCCTGACAGAAACTTGTTTTCAGAAAAAAGATAATTGCTAAAGGGATGGAAACATTCTGTGTAATCAAGACAGAAGCCAAATGGGCCAACTTAATTGAAACCTGTTTCTTTCAACATATGCCTATAAAACATCTGAAGTTCAAGATGACTAGTTCCTGGAAATAAGGTTCAGTACCATTAGCGCTTTTAAGGAGCACAATTCAGATAATGCTCCGGAGTTGATAACAAAAGAATTATAATTTGTGCAACAAATATGACTCTTATCAGATATAATAGGCAAAAACAAATTACTGTTGTTTCTCAAGTTAGAACCTCTTTGCTTTTTGCTAACTTAACTACTTTAGCTAAGTAGTTTGAGTCCTCCAAAACTCAGTGTCTTCTTTGGTTGACACTTGAGATAATGCTTTCTTTTACAAAGACTTTATTGCTTAGTCGCTAAGTCCTGTGTGACTTTTTTGCAATCCTATGGACTGTAGCCCACCAGGCTTCTTTGTTCATGGGATTTCCCAGACAAGAATACTGGAGTGGGTTGCCATTTCCTCCTCCAGGGGATCTTCCCAACCCAAGGATCAAACTTACATCTCCTCCATTGGCAGGTGGATTCTTTACCACTGAGCCACCAGGAAAGCCCTATGAAGCCTTTGTGGAGGACCAAACAAGAATGCATACATGAGATTTCCTAGGATAAGTCCTAGCACAGAGATGCTTAATAAAGCTTGAGCATTATTGTAACTGCTCTGAGCATAATCCAACAGAAAAGCAATGCATAGCCTCTGGCAATAATTGACCCATTTTATGTTTGGAGAGGAAACCATTTGAATATTACAACTGCTGCTGCTGGTGGTGGTGGTAGGATTTGTGCCTCTTCCTTTGATGATGAAATTTTTAAAATGCATTGGTCTTTTATTATAGAAACACTAAAAGTGACATCTTGTATTTGTATAAATCAGAGTTTGCCAATTGCTGGCCCATGGAGATTCAGCCTGCAAGTGTATTTTATCTTGTCAGCACAGGGCTTTATTGTTAACACGGTGGCTGTGGTTGCTGCTGCTAATTGTTTTTGCTGTTGCTCTTGGCATTGTCATTGATTTATGAACCAACATTCAAAAATTTTTAAATGGTTTATTAAAAATCTGAATTACTGTCTTCCTTGGAAAAATAAAATGGTCTAGCATTACACAGCCAGCATTTCTGCACAGTGGTCATTAACTATTGCTAAGTAGCAACTGTCTGCTGTAGACAGCGCAAGAACCTTCCCCTCTGCCTCTGTCTCTCTGACTCAGATGCTTCCTCTCTGGATTTCATGATGGTGGTAAAAGATCCTAGCAGAAACACAGGGTTATGTTCCTGACAGCCTCTGGTCATGTTCTCATCACCTGATCAATATATAGCTTGTTTAGGTGTGTTTCTGTTTATAGCTGTATGTGGAAACACCTAAAATAAGTGTGTATATATATGTGCCTTTACATGGGCTTCCCTGGTAGCTCAGCTGTTAAAGAATACCTGAAATGCAGGAGCTGCTGCTGCTGCTGCTGCTGCTAAGTTGCTTCAGTCGTGTCCGACTCTGTGCGACCCCATAGATGGCAGCCCACCAGGCTATCCCGTCCATGGGATTCTCCAGGCAAGAACACTGGATTGGGTTGCCATTTCCTTCTCCAATGCATAAAAAGTGAAAAGTGAAAGTGAGGTCACTCAGTCATGTCCGACTCTTCGCAATCCCATGGACTGCAGCCCACCAGGCTCCTCCGTCCATGGGATTCTCCAGGCAAGAGTACTGGAGTGGGGTGGAAATGCAGGAGAACCCAGTTCAATTCCTGGGTCAGGAAGTTCCCCTGGAGAAGGGATAGGCTACCTACTCCAGTATTCTTGTGCTTCCCTGGTGGCTCAGAAGGTAAAGAATTCACTTGCAATGCAGGAGACCTGAGTTTGATCCCTGAGTTGGGAAGATTGCCTGGAGGAGGGTATGACAACCCACTTCAGTATTATTGCCTGGAGAATCCCTCTGGACAGAGGAGCCTGGTGGGCTACAGTCCATGGGTTTCCAAAGAGTCGGACATGACTGAACGACTAAGCACAGGGTAGCATATATACATATATATGTATCTGCCTATACAAATATATTCATCTGATTCATTAACATTGAACTCATGGCTGACAGCAGTGTAACTCATTCCTGAGTGAAGCCTACCTGAACACCCTCTTTTCTGTGTCAGGCACATCGCAGGCTTCTTGCTTTTAGGGACACTAGACAGCACTTTAGCTCTACACTCAGAGGCCATTTTAAATATCAAAATAAAAGCTCCAACCAAAAATGTCTGCTTTCTTGAGACACAGGACCAGGAAGGAAGCAGCTGCAGTTCATTCAGTCCCTCAGTCACGTCTGACTCTTTGTGACCCCATGGACCGCAGCACACCAGGCTTCCGTGTCCATCACCAACTCCCAGAGTTTACTCAAACTCATGTCCATTGAGTCGGTGATGCCATCCAACCATCTCATCCTCTGTGGTCCCCTTCTCTTCCTGCCTTTAATCTTTCCCAGCATCAGGGTCTTTTCCAATGAGTCAGTTCTTCACATCAGGTGGCCAAAATATTGGAGTTTCAGCTTCAGCATCAGTCCTTCCAATGAATATTGGACTGATTTCCTTTAGGATTGACTGGTTGGATCTCCTTGCAGTCCAAGGGACTCAAGAGTCTTCTCCAACACCACAGTTCAAAAGCATCAATTCTTCAGTGTTCAGCTTTCTTTATAGTCCAACTCTCACATCCATACATGACTACTGGAAACACCATAGCTTTGACTAGACGGACCTTTGTTGACAAAGTAATGTCTCTGTTTTTAAATAGGAAGCAGCCCAGCAAGACAGAAAAGTTTTGACAATAGTAGTTCTGTATGAGCCAAGCAGCATAGGAAAAACTGTGGCTTGACCTCCACCCACACCAGCAAAGGCCGAGTGGGACCCTGGATGTCCAATGTTGCCAGGCTGTAACAAGCACCTCCCACCTCTCCGCCAGCAAGAGAAGGTCTCAAATAGAGAGCTAGGTTTTCCCTACGAGCAGGTGGTGATGGGAACCAGAACTCCACCTGGCCTGGTTTAAACACAGACCACATGGGGAGCCTGGACCTGTTAGCCCCACACAGCAGTCAGAGGTCACCCTGGAGATCCTTGACAAAGTTTCAAAAGTAATTCTATAAAGCCTTTCCAATAAATAGTCCTGAAGCAACCGGACACCCATAGGCCCCAATAAGACGAACAGAAACTTAGCTTATCTCACTCCTCATGTAAAAATGACCTCAAAGTGGATCATAGACCTCAATGAAAAATAGAAAGCTTTTAGGAAAACAAAATAGAGGAGTTTTGGGATCTAGAACTAAGCAGAGTTTTTAAACCTGACACAAAACACATTACCCATAAAAAATGGTGAATTCAGCTTCCTTGAGATTAAAAACCGTTGTTTTTTAAATGTGCTGTAGAGAGGAATAACAGATGAACTACAGTGAGAAGTTTGTGAGGCAAAAGAATATCCAGAAAACCCACCCCCATGCCTTTCCTTGGACCTTGAGGTCCCTAGATGGTGTGCTTTCTTCTTCACCTTTGAGAACCTCCTTTTGTTTCTTTTTCTGTACACTGTGTAGAACTTTTGGCTACGGTTAGTGAGAATAGGGAAAAATATGTCTACTCCATATTTCCTGGAAGCAGAAGTTATGACAGATCTTTTTCTTTCTTTCTTTTGGGGCTACCCTGGTGGCTCAGGGGGCAAAGAATCTGCCTGCAATGCAGGAGACCTCATTTTACAGATACAAACAGCTTAGAGAAGGCGTGTGATGTCTTCAGAGTCACCCAGCTCTCACGTGACATCACCCAAGCCGCACGAGTGCAGTGCCTGTGTTCTCTGCTCTCGGTCTCCTTGGATCACCGTATACCCACGAACGCATCAACAGGGACCTTCTCTGACTGTATTCACATGCAACGGACTCAGTCACAGAATAGCTCCCAGCTGTGAGTTCAGTGAGCCATGAGAAACTGATGCGTGTTCATAGTCTATTTTACTTCTATTTCAGTTTGCTTCATTCAAAGTCTTTTACCCAATGGGTTTGAAAACAGTGGAAGGGGAGGACAATGATAGGCCAGACATGTTCCTGCAAATGAAAGGATCGTTAATTGCGAGGTGCAGAACTTCCAAACATGCTTCAGCACATGTAGCAGAAGAGGACAAATAAAAGTCCCGACAGCATGGGAACCTGCTCGACATTCTGCAATGACCGAATCTAGAAATGGGGGTGACGTGATAAAACCCAGAGCGTAGAAATACACTGGTGACATTGTTCGCTGATACCCCCAGGACTGGCAGCTCAGCTGCTGTGTTTCTAAAGGAAATATTTGTGTTGCAATGTGATAGCAGTTCAGTTCGTGTATGGATTGTCCATCACGCACTCAAATCCTATTTTCTGTAAAATGGACTTTTTCACCTAAAGACAAGCCATCTCTCATAACGTACCTGTGGCATATGACTTATCGCTCCCTTGTTCCTATTTCTATCACCACAACCTTTTCTGTGTCTCATAGGATCCTCAGATGTACTCAACTTCCTGTCTCCATCTTGGCCCATCTCATCCCTCCCTGACAGTGCTGGCAAAATAAATCTCTCTCTGATGCTAGACGATCATGCATGCCATCCAGAAACTAGCCTGTTGCCTACAGTCTTTAGGATTAAGTCTAGGTGTTTTTAGAAGCAGGCAATAATAAGTCTGATATTCAGCAGCCTGTCCTCTGTTCTTTTCTTAGGTATTATCAGATCCGAGTGACCTTGAAGGTGTCCTCAAGGATCCCCCACAGACTGAGCGCCTCCATCGTTGGGCAGACAGGTGAGCAGGAGGATAACAGTGGGGCACTTGCTGCCCACTGGTAAGCCTTCATTTATCACTGTAAACCAGGGCTTAGCAGGGCACATAGAGGCACTCAGTGAACCATTGTTGATTGTTGAATAAGTGGATTTTGGAAACGTAGACCCACTGTTGCTTTGGCCCTGTGTTATTGCAAAGGGGACCTGACTAAAAGAAAACAAAAAAACAAAAAACTCTCCTAGGAGCGGCTGGTATCTGAGGATAATCCTGGCTGTGAATGCAGGCTCAGTTGCTCAGGTGTGTCTGACTCTTTATGACTCCATGGACTGTAGCCTGCCAGGCTCCTCTGTCCATGGAATGTTCTGAGCAAGAATACTGGAGTGGGTTACCATTTCCTCCTCCAGGGGATCTTCCTGACCCAGGGATCGAACCTGAGTCTCTTGGGTTTCCTGCATTGGCAGATCGACTCTTTACCACTGAGATACCTGGGAAGCCCCAAACCTGGCTGTAGAGGTTGGCTAAAATCAAATCAGGGAGGAAGAGGATGGGAAATGGCATCTAGCTGGTAGGTAAGAAGCCTGCTGTCAAAGAGGAGTTAATAATCAGCTCGGTGTATGGGACTGAGTCAGTAGGCAGGTGTGGTAGCACTTTCTGTGCACAATAAGAAGTCAAAGGCAATCCTCCTTGGGAAGAAGGATTGCCAAGGACAATCCAGGTTCTAACCTTGGAGCATTAGTTAGGTATCCCAGGCGATCAGCAAGTTCAATGTGATAGCATTGAGTCAGAAATATAGAACTTATTACATAAAAAGTAAAGCTAGACATCAAGATTATATTCTGGCAGAAGTATTTGCATTAGTAAGTTTGGGAGAATGTATATATAGATCAACCAGACCTTAAGAAGGAGGAGACATACTTTGGAATGGAAGAGAGAGAAGGTAAGGAGACAAAAAGACAGAACAGTGTAAAAGCTGCTTGACTTTCACTCTACAAGGTAGCCAAGAATATTGTAGAAATCAAATTTAGTAAGGTCAAGAGTTCTGGTCATTCATAGCTACATTTCCAAAAATTAATTTTGGGTTGCCTTGGCAATTATATTACCCCGTTGTTGGCAGTGATATTATGGTGAGTAGAGTTGTAGCAGTTGAATGACTGCAAAGTTAGGGTAGATGTGGTGGTCTGTTTAGCTCCTCCTTGGGGGAGGTGTGGGAGATGCAGGGTAGAGGGAGCTTGTGTGGACCATGCAAGGGACAAGCCAGGGAGGCCAATAGTTTACGGGCAACAGGCTGGCTGGGGCCTATGATTCAGAAAGAGAAAGACCCTGGAGACCGCTAGCTTCGCCCCTGACTCTGCATAGAGTTAAGCAGTAAGTAGTAGTCAAACCCCCACATTTCCAAGGAGGTCCTTCTCCTCCACTCTTCACTCCTCCTTTCTCCGGGGAATGTCAGGCATCCGAGACTGGAGGTCACCCCCTCGCCTATGTCCTGTGCTCATTCAGGTGCCTGCGGGTTCCCCCTGTGCTGCCAGCTGTATTATGCCTCCTCCCACCGCAGCTTCTGCCAGAAGAAGGTTCGTGGAGTTGACTGAGGAAGTAGGACGCTTGAACCCTGATGCTGCATGAACTAGTCATGTGATCCCAGGCCTTGACAATTTGAGCTTCACTTCCTCACCTGAAACATGAGGATAAATATCCGTCCTCTGTAGGGCTTTGTCTTACACATTATATGTCTGTTTTTGCATGTTTGGGGCCTGTCTTTTCTTCTTGGTGAGCCTGGCCAGAGGATTGTGCATTTTGTTTACCCTTTCAAAGAACCAGATCTTGGTCTTACTGATTTTTTAAAAATCTCTATTTTATTTATTTCCTCTCTGATCTTTATTATCTACTTTCTTCTGCTAACTTTTGGTTTTCTTCGTTCTTCTTTTTCTAATTCTTTTAGGTGGTGGGTTAGGTTGTTTGAGATCTTTCTTCTTTCTTAAATAAGGCCTATATTGCTATGAATGTCCCTCTAAGAACTGCTTTTGCTGCATCCCATCGATTTTGTATGGTTGTGTATCTTAGAGATTATAAATGTAAAGGGCACTTTACATGTTATGGAGGTTATTAAAGGAAACGTCCCAGGTCAGAAACAGAACCTTTTTCAAAAATTTTTAAAATTATTTTTAAATTTTTTTTGGAAAATTATTATTAATTGCAGGATAATTGCTTTAAAATAGAAATAGGAAAAACTCATTGTGTCTAGTGAGGCAGAATTCAGGAGTGGTACAGGCCGCACATTCCAAAATTTCCAGGTTCAATTCCTGCTTCTGACACTTCTCAGCCTTCTGGATTTAGAAAAGTTATTTCACCTGTATGATTTCTTGGATTCTTCATCTATAAAGTTGGGCTGGTAGAAGGTCCCTACCTCATAGGTTTGTGTTAAGGTTTGAATGAATTATGCAAGGAAATGACTAGAATGGTCCTGACCCATAGTAAGCTCACAGTGACCACCAGCAAGAGTCAGTGACGCTCTTACACGTTCAGCAGTTGTTTACTTAGTAGCATCTGCCGCAAGTTGGTGTTGTGGAACGCATCCCTGGGGATGAGGAGATGCTTTCCTGCTCTGGAAGCACCCAGTCTTCATGGGGAGACAGAAGTGTCCCAGTAATTAATACAGTAGAGATGGAGGCTGAGATGAGATTTTTGTCTCCCAAGGCACAGCCAGATGACACAAAGCACTGCTGCTGCTGCTGCTGTGTCTCTCGCTCAGTCGTGTCCGACTCTTGGCGACCCCATAGACGGCAGCCCACCAGGTTCCTCCGTCCATGGGATTCTCCAGGCAAGAGTACTGGAAACTAAAGCACTAGGAAGCCATAAACCCAGTGCTGTTCACACGGAGAATGTTGCCACATAAATTAAGGGGCAGAATTATGCAGTCTTGTTCTCTTTGAAAATATGTTCCTTCTCTGGTAGCCATATGATATGAAATGTGCTTTAAATACGCAGGTTTAGATTTAGATTCTGCTTCTCTGGATGGGACTTACTTTCTCATTGGGTTTTCTAAGGTCGGTGTTTATGATTTCATTTTGTGAATAAGAAAAAATAGTAACTTCCCCTGGGAAATGTAGTCATAATTGATATACTACAATGTTTCTTTTCTCAATACTTTTTAAAAAGGTGACTTGGGAAAAACTGCTCAGGTAAATGGATGGCTCCTTCTTGTCTGAGTTAGCAACGTTTCTTGTGGAATAGACTAGGACAGTCTCTGAGCTTGCACCAGGTAAGAGTTATCCTCCCCAGGCCTTCTAGAAAGACCCCCGCATTACAGTAGGGACATGTGTGTAAAGAGGTGAATACACCCCCACGGCGACAGTGCATTCCTCTGTTCACGGCACTGGGTGCAGGGCATCAAGGGAGCTTGTTTTCTGTGGATGTGGATGTGTGCATGGTTTGGGCTTAGACGTCAGTACGATTCTAAAGGCCACTGGATCTTGGTCATCACCAAAAATATAAAAGTAAAAATTGTAGGTGATCCTCTAATGTTTCACTGAAGCCAGGATGGCTCTAGCTCTTCCAAAACTTTTCAGATTCCTCCTATAAGCCAAAATCCTAAGCGTTGAGAGATACAGAGATGAATGATGGTGAATAAAAACATGAGGGTTACAGTATTCTAGGAAGAGAAACCAGAAGTAAGAATTTTTTTTTTAATGTGATTCTGCTTGATTTGAAGGCTTGCATTTTGTGGGTTTCACAGATTTGTTTTCTGAGTTCAGGGTTACAGGTAATTGTCTGTGAATGAATGTTATGTATACTTACCCTTGGCTGTTTCCTTTCACCCAAGTGATGCTATTTAATAGGTTTTGCAACCCTTCCTACCTGGAGATGTTAAAAAACATTATTTCGTCTTAGGGGGATGATCAGTTAAGTCATATATGGGGGAGGGACACTGCTTAAACTTACTGAGGCTGTGTTAAGTGGTTCGGCACAAACAGACATCTGCTAGTCACTGCTCATCAAAGCAAGAGAAAAGGATGAGCAGTAAATTGTGGAAGCGTGAAAAAATTGCCATGATTAGTTTTAGTAATGTTTTGAGAGGTAATTTACATTTTCATTAAGTGAAAGCTTTTAAGAGTTTCACCATGTAAGGGGTGGGGAGAGACATTTATTCTTCAAATGAATCAAACTAATTTCTTTTCAGAGCCCATTAAAGTGCAGCTAAATACCAAATATGCCTGTTTTCATGGACAGTATTAATCAGGTAAAAACGCCCCCGCTCCTAGGCTAGGAGTGCCCTCCTGGGGTTGGAGGAGAGCGCTGCTCAAGAAGGACACGTCTGGAGGAGTCCAGACCTGAAGGATGTTGGCACCTCTGCTCCTCACAAAAGTCATCTCGGAAACTCTGAAGCCAGGGCCCCTCGCCTTGGACTCCCAGTGTAGACTGTGAATCTGCTCTGCCAGCTGGTTCAGTGATCAGCTCCCTGGGGGTCCAAGCCAGAATTGTTGTCCATCTTTGTCCTTGAGATCAAATCTTAAAGTCTGCTCAACCTCCAAGGTCCCTCTTTGGGAAGATTCCTTCAGTCTCTTGTACCCTGGTTGATCCCTCTCTGCTTCGACTTAATGGGCTTCCCAGGTGGCTCAGTGATAAGGAATCCGCCTGTCAGTGTGGGAGGTGCAGGTTTGATCCCTGGGTCAGGGAGATCCCCTGGAGGAGGAAATGGCAACCCCCTCCATTATTCTTGCTTGGAAAATTTAATGCACTGAGGAGCTTGGGCTGCAGTCTACAGGGGTTGCAAACTTGGACACAACTGAGCGACTGAACACACACACACACACACACACACACACACACACACTGGTTTTTAATGCCTGTCCCTTTCTTCCTCACCTTCCACCCCTCTAGCCCACTCAGCTGGCAGAAAGGATTTGTGTTGGTTCTCTGCAGTGATCCCTGTCCCTGTGAGAATCACTCATTCCCTGTCTGAGCATCCTCACTGCCTGTACACACGTGTGTCCCTCCCCGTCTCATGCAATTCCCCCGCCCCTTTGCTCTGGGGACCTGCATCTGGGACTCTGCATTGGAGGACCCAGCCCCAGGCTCCCGGGAGCACGCTGTCTGGGATCTGAACTTGCCTGGGAGTTTGAAGCCCAGCGTCCCCCATCCCCACCTCTAGCCCTTGCCACGAGCCTGTGGTTATCAGTGCACGTGTGTGGAGGTGTGCTCCTGTCGGGGGATGGGACAGGCTGAGATGTAGTTCCCTCCCCTGCAGGAGCAGGCTGGCGCTCCCTTCGTGGGGACCTTTGCTGAGATGCGCCTCTGCCTGCCTTCCCCGCTTTCCCTGCCCTGGGTCCCTGCTTCCCCAGTCTCATGGGACACATGTGTGCTAAACCACCTGTGCACAGGTCCTCATCTCTGCATCTGCTCTTCATCATCTGTCCCCTGAAACCACTAGAAGTGGTACAGCTGCTCCTTATCACATGGGAGGCAGGGTGTGGAGTCAGCCAAACCTGCGTTCCCCTGCTTTCCGGGTGACCCTGTGCCAGCAGCCTCTATAGAAATGACCCTGAAGGACCATCTGGGGCATCAGTGAAAGTACTGTGTGGGGGTATTTAATGGGCTTCCTGTCGCCTGGGAGCCTGCATGTATACTCGCTCATCAGAACATAACGTTCTCGGTCACCTTTGTACCACATTTGTCAGGAGGAGTCCCCTAATCTGTCTACCCCACATTTAATGAGCTTCCAGCAGAGGTACTTACAAAGCATCAGACCCTGGTTCCTAGAGCTGGCTGTGTGTGAGGCACAGTTAACACAGAGCTGGATGGCTGAGGCTGCTTTCCTGGAGCTCCAGGACTGGGGTGGGAAACTGAAGGGTGAGTGACAATCACGAATGACAAGGTGTGTGTGTGGGGGCTGTGACCTCAAGGCAGCCTCCCTGGGAAGGCTTGACTGCCATCTTCCTGGCCGGTCTTCTGTGAGCACACCTGACTTCCAGGTTCCAGGTGTCCTGCCTTCGGTCCAGGTCATCAGTGCAAATCTCTCTGTGTTCAGAAAGTGGGCAGAGTCCCGCCACCAGGTCTGCACAGCCTCAGCTGCCCGGGTGCCTCCCTCCCCGCTGAACAAGGCTCCTGGGCCCCCTGCTGCCCCCCCACCCCCCGCTCAGGCTGCAGCACCACCAGGGTGCACCCACATCTGGGTGGGCACACCTTGCACCTGGGGAACCATGTTTCAGGGAAACACACCTGGAGAGAAAGGTGAGGGAGAGGGCAGGGCTCTGGAAGCGTAAACCAGAGAAGACACATGCATCAGATACACATGCCTGTTGCTGATGAAAGAGAGAACAGTCTTTATCTCTAGACCCCACACACAGGCTAGAGAAGCAGGCAGCTGCATCCCGCACACCCTGTGTGACCTTGGACTCGGTTCTAACCTTCCTGTGTCTCATTTTCGTTCTCTGTAAAATGGCAATGGTAATAATATTAATAACAGTAACTTATTCATGGGGTTGTGAGCATTTTAATAGGAATACATATAAGTGCTTAGAGGGGAGCCTGCCATCCTAAACCCTCAGTAAATGCTGGCTATTTTTAGTTTTATTACAAAAGCTGGAATCAGCAGACTTGGGTGAAATTTACACGGACTGAAATGTTAGTCCTGATGGGTTTTATGGTTTATTCAGTACCTGTTTCTCTGCCACCTCCTATGTGTCAGGCACTGTTTCTGGAGCTCTTGAGCCTCCAGATGCCCAGCTTCTGATGTTATTATCTTCAGAAGCAGTGAACGTCTCATCCTTAGAAGCTTCGTGCAGAAGTTTTCACATGGCAGAAGACAGTGGCTAATGAGAAGAACATTGCATGGTAGTGTACCTATATTATATGCAGTCATTCCAGTCTTTTTTATTTTTATTTATTTACTTTAAAAACATTTATTTATTTGGCTGTGCCAGTCTTAGTTACAGCATGTGGGATCTAGTTCCCTGACAAGGGATCAAACCCCATTCCCCTGCATCAGGAGCTCGGAATGTTAGCCGCTGGGCCACCAGGGAAGTCCCCAGTCTTTTCTAAAATAAAGGGGAATTATTATTATTATCATTATATACTTATAGGAATAAATTAATCCTCAGTATGGAAGTTGACGCTTACGTTTACACACCAGAGTCCTGGTACCATGTTGCTTCTTTATTCAGTTCTGGCTCCCTGGTGCCTGCCGGAGTGCCTGGGACACAGTTGGCATAATAGGTACGCTTATTGTGTTAGTAATAAAGACCAGAGGGCAGAGCTTGGGCTTTAATGAAAGGAATGGGGAGGCTGAATTCCACGCAATTAAAAAAATTATAATAATAAGCTTTTGAAGCCTCAGTGAACAGGTTGTTTTGAAAGGAAGCATTTCAGTGGGAAAGGATACTGTTTTGAGATCTTGATAGTCAAGCAGTTGTTTAAAAAAAAAAGATAGTGAAAGTGAAGTCGCTCAGTTGTGTCTGACTCTGTGACCCCATAGACCGTAGCCTACTAGGCTCCTCTGTTCATGGGATTTTCCAAGCAATAGTACTGGAGTGGATTGCCATTTCCTTCTCCAGGGGATCTTCCTGACCCAGGGATCGAACCCGGTCTCCCGCATTGTAGGCAGACGCTTTACCATTTGAGCCACCAAGGAAGTCCCCCTTCCCCCCAAAAAAGCTGATGATTATTTAGAAAAAGCCCTGAAGTATGCAACAAAGGCTGGATAACTTCTTTCTGACTCAGCCAAGTAGTCACTGAGGGTCTGAGAATGGACCACGGGGTGTGGAATTTGGAGTAACGATGTGAGGGGTCTTCAGGAGCGGGTGGCAGGGACTGGGGTTGTTCAGGACCTCTCGAACCACTGCAGTTTCTCCCACTGTGGCCCAGGGACCTCCTCTCACAAGATCCCTCGGGACTCACAAGCAGTCAGTTTCTTGATCCATCCTGCCCCGCCTCCTAAGTCAGACTCTCAGAGTAAGATGAAATGATACGTGGATAAAATGCTGAAGAGGAAATTCACAGGGGGGCACACAAGAGCAGAACCTTAGAATTCCATAATTGCAGCTAAGGAGTTGACGCTAACGATGGATAATTGAATGATTTAGTCTTCTTCCTTTGGTGACTTACAGTTACAAGAAGAGATGCTGAAGTCTTAACACCTTAATGTGAAAGACAGGTCCCTGAGGATGGGCCCAAGCAGCAGAGGGTCTTTATTTCCCGTCTGCTGACAGGTGCACTTTTATCCATTTCCTCTGGAGAACAATGCGATCATGAAATGAAAAGGAATATTTTCTGCTGAGCTGGCTGAGGCTGATAGACAAGTGGAATAATAACTGCCATAAACTGCAGGAAGCCTGCTTCTCTTTGGTCCAAACTCTCCTAAATGTCTACCCTGACTTGGGCATAAGCTCTCTGTTTACCATGATGAATGATTAAGTCTGTCCTATAAATGGGCTTCCTAGATGGCACAGTGGTAGAGAATATGCCTGCCAGTGAAAGAGATGCAGGAGATGAGCGTTCGATCCCTGACTCGGGAAGATTCCCTGAAGGGGGGACGTGGCAACCCACTCCAGTATTCTTGCCTGGAGAATCCCATGGACAGAAGAGCGTGTTAGATACAGTCCACTGAGTTGCAAAGAGAAGGACAGCCCTGAGCACACACACACGTCTTGTCAATATTCTCACGTGTAGAATGAGGGAGTCTGCAGCCCCGTTTACATATGGATTTCTTTTTAATTCAAGGGAGCACGCAGAGGAAGGGTCAGATGCATCAGAACCTCTGGAATAGAGGGAGGAGAAACATGCTTAAGGGTACAGCTCCTGCTGCTGGAGCTTCTGCACTCTCCACGCAGAGCCCCAGAGCCATTTCGAAATCCCCATCCAGGCTCACTCTAGCCTTTTATAGAGTGCCTTTGATTCATGGTGCTATTTCTGTGCACCCAGTTAAAAAAATATATCAGGAAAATGTTACTTGAAGCTCCACACAGAGCAAAATTCCTCCACAGGTGCCCAGCCATTTGAATAATATCCATTTGAAAGCAGAGTGAGGTTGTCCTGGAGAGGGGTTACTGGATCAGGCTTTCCCACCCATGGGCTCTCCATGCTTCTGTCTAATAAGCCTTTCTTTCCATTACAGCCCCAAATAAGAGGATGGATAGATGTTAGAACTGCTCAGGCAGGAAAATGAACAGAAAATTGCTGTCTTACCTTTTCATATCTGTATGGTATTTGGACAGTTACAGAAACAGGGTTTCCTGTTTTGTCTTGGTAGCTACTTGTGACGATCATAGGAAAGGCTGTGAGGAATGCATGACCTCTGAAGGGCATGGCCTTTTACTCAGAATGTTCCTGAAGGAAAAGCTTATTTTTCTTTACTCCATAATTATTTTTTTCTGTAATAATACATCCACTTTAAGTAGATGGTGATTTTCTAAAAGACTACTTGGCTTGATCCCAGACACACACATTCTCAGGGAAACTTGGAAATCTAAATGCACAAAGCCATCCAGACTAGAATTTTTTTTTAAATTATTTTCCTGATGTGTGGCTAACTTGCAGTTGTTAATTTCTGCTGTTCAGCCAAATGATTCAGTGATGCACATGCAGTACATGCATTCTTTTCCACGCTCTTTTCCACTATGGCCTATCGCAGGATGCAGAATAAAGTTCCCTGTGCTGTGCGCTGGGACCTTGCTATTTATGCATCCTGTATATCGTAGTTTTCATCTGCTCATCTCAGACTCCCCACCCATCCCTCCCCCGGGCGCCCACAAGTCTGCTCCCGGGTCTGGGGGTCTGTTTCTGTTTAGCAGTAAGTTCGTTTGTATCACATGTTAGATCCCACATGTAAGTGATATCGCATGGTGTGCGTCTTCTCCTTCTGACTTTTTCCACTTAAGTGAAGTAATGATAATCTCCAGGTCCATCCGTATTGCTGCAAATCAGCCTGAGAATTTTTCCATCCAAGTCCATTGCAGCGATTTCTCTCCATCCCTCTCAGACTCACCTCACTTGCAACCATTGCCAAAGGCCGGCCTGCATCACCTTCACAGAGAAGCCAGGGTAATGTATTTTACAGACAATTCAGACTATCAGGCCCCTACTCACGGTCTGCTAATGATGGCGATGATGATGATGATAATGACCCAGAATGCTTACTGTGTGCTGGGCACGGTTCTGTTCTTTGCATGTGTTACATTTTCTCACTTCTCACAACTCTACAGGGTAGGTGTTATTCTTATTGCCACTTTACAGATGAAGATACTGATGGGGACACCTGGGAAGAGGTGGGTTCAGGATCCCAGCCGAGAGATCTTCTGCATCACATTGCTTCTTGCAGACCTGGGAATAAAATACAAAGTCCTTAGCAGGTCCTGGTGGCCCCGTATGGTCTGATCCTTGACTTTGCCCTTAAACTCATCTTTTGCCCTCTTCCCATTGCTCTTACTCTTCCTTAAATATCAAGCTCATTCCCAACTCAGAGCTCTGAACTTTGGGGGTCCCTCCCCCTGGAAGTTGGTCTTTCCTCTCCCAGTCTTATCCTGGTTTGCTTTCTCAATGAATTCAGGTCAGGTCTCTGCTCAAATGTCACCTCCTCAGAGAGGCTTCTTGCTCATTTTTTTTAAAAAAAAAATAGATTTCCTGTTGTAACTTAATTTCTTATTCTGCTTTATTTTTCTTCAGACTACTTCAACTAGTTTTATTACATATTTATTGTCCGTGTCTCC
This sequence comes from Bison bison bison, assembly GCF_000754665.1. Classification (NCBI taxonomy): domain Eukaryota; kingdom Metazoa; phylum Chordata; class Mammalia; order Artiodactyla; family Bovidae; genus Bison; species Bison bison. The sequence continues at coordinate 4,471,792 of NW_011494608.1, read as the reverse complement.
TCTACAATTTAATAATAATGCTACTTTTCAGTAAATCATCATGGAGTGTTTTCTATGTGCTAGGAAATAGAATGCTTCAAATGTGTTTAGTATTTATGGGAATGGATGTACTTTATTATCACACTTTTCCTTAGTGATAAGTTACATGAATAAGCCCTGTTTTATAGAAGAGGAAATTGGATATGGAGCACCTAAGGACTGGTTCAAGGTCCCCCAGGTAGTGGTTCGTGCAGCAGGATTCAATCCCAGTGAATCGGACTCCAGAGTCTGGTGGGTCCTGTGTGTTGCCTGCTCCACCCGCAGTGCTGATGGCAAGACTTGGGCTGAGCATCCGCTGGAGGAAGATGTCAGCTGTGCTGATGCATGGTCTTGCTACCCAGCTGGTCCAGCAGGATGAAGCAGAACTACTCCTTGGACCACTTTTCCATGCCCACCTCAAGTCCTGTCCCTTGAGATTTTCTCCTCTTCCTCATGTCTCTTGGGTCCCTTCTAAGCTCACAGAACCCATTCTGGTCATGCTCAGTTTTCTTTCCCCGCCTCACCCTTCTCCCAGCCTCGCTCCCTTCACCCTTCAGCCCTCATTACCCCCATAGATGCTGCAGTAGCAAAGTCAGACCTTCAGGGGCTGCCCTGCTAGTGCCCCATGGATGTGCTTTTAGGATGCTGTACATGCATGCATGCTATATCGCTTCAATCCTGTCCGACTCTTTGTGGTGCTAAGGACTGTAGCCCACCAGGCTCCTCTGTCCATGGGATTCTCCAGGCAAGAATACTGGAGTGGGTTGCCATGCCCTCCTCCAGGGGGTCTTCCTGACCCAGGGATTGGATTCACTTTTCTTATGTCACTTGAATTAGACAGGTGGGTTCTTTACCACTAGCACCACCTGAGAAGCACCACCCAAAATACTGTACATGTCATCTCAATTTTACTCTCTAAATATTTTCAGCGTTTTTAAAAAAGACGCAATAAGCCAAATGTTTGTCATTATTTTAATGAATATTTATGCCTGGAAGACCTATTGAAGAGCATGAAATAGTGGTTACAGTCTATTCGGGTTCAAATCTTGGTTCCTCATCTTTGAAACAGTGAAACAAGTGCCTGGTGCCTCATTTCCACGTATGAAAACAACAGCAAGACCAGAACGTCTCTCACAGGGTCTGCTTGAAGACTCGGTTAGGTGATGCTCATCCCCTACAAGCAGCAGCAGTGTTCAAGTGTCAGCTCCTTTCCTCCTCCTGTTCTCTCTCCCATATTTCAGCTGTGCACTCCTGCAGAACTGACTTGGCAGGGACATCCATCTTTCATTTGGCCCGGTATGCACAGATCTGACATGTGACACCATGCGCACAGGCTCCTCCTTGTAGCATCATTGCGAGGGGCAAAGTGATTCAGTGTATCTGCATGAAAGTGAAAGTGAAAGTTGCTCAGTTGTGTCCGACTCATTGCGACCCCATGGACTAGACAGTCCATGGAATTCTTCAGGCCAGAATACTGGAATGGGTAGCCTTTCCCTTCTCCAGGTGATCTTCCCAACCTAGGGATCAAACCCAGGTCTCCCGCATTGGAAGTGGATTCTTTACCAGCTGAGCCACAGGGGAAGCCCAAGAATACTCAAGTGGGTAGCCATTCCCTTCTCCAGCGGATCTTCCCACCCCAGGAATAGAACTGGGGTCTCCTGCATTGCAGGTGGGTTCTTTACCAACTGAGCTATCAGGGAAGTGGGTTGGCCTTAACTTCCTGAGGAGGCAGACGTGCCCTGGTCCTCCAGTCCCCAGATGGGGGGTCTACATCATGCTGTTTGAGTAGGTGCTCTATTTTTGGCTGAAAGAAGTTACTCCTCTTTTCTCTCCTCCACTGGAAGTGGTGTAAATAGAGACTGACTTCACAGACATCAGTTCAGTTCAGTTCAGTCGCTCAGTTGTGTCCGACTCTTTGCGACCCCATGAACCGCAGCATGCCAGGCCTCCCTGTCCATCACCAACTGCCAGAGTTTACCCAAACTCATGTCCATTAAGTCGGTGATGCCATCCAACCATCTCATCCTCTGTCGTCCCCTTCTTCTCCTGCCCTCAATCCTTCCCAGCATCAGGGTCTTTTCCAATGAGTCAACTCTTCGCATGAGGTGGCCAAAGTATTGGAGTTTCAGCTTTAGCATCAGTCCTTCCAATGAACACCCAGGACTGATCTCCTTTAGAATGGACTGGTTGGATCTCCTTGCAGTCCAAGGGACTCTCAAGAGTCTTCTCCAACACCACAGCTCAAAAGCATTAATTCTTTGGTGCTCAGCTTTCTTCACAGTCCAGCTCTCACAGGCATAGCTTTCTCCAAACAACTGTATGGATGCTCTCTCCAAAACCCTTTCTTCCCTCTCCACCTGATGCCATATTATTCCCCTAGTCTAACTGAGGAATTTAGATCGGTGGTCTCACCCACTCCGTTTGCGAGCTGTGCTTTTGAGTCTAGCCTTTGACATTGGTTTGCAGGGTGTGTTGTGGTCTCTGTCAAAATTTAATTTTAGTAACCCATAAGATGCCTCTTTTTACCTTTAGACGGTACACTTCCCCCACTCCAAATTAAGTGTGCCATATTCCTTTCGGCTTCTGTTTTTTCAGTATTTATGACATTATAACTGAATGGTCACTTGAGCATTTCTTTTTCCCCGTTACCCTAGTATAAGTCTTAGGAGGACAGAAACTCGCTTACTGACACCACTCACGCACCTGCTATCACACCTTTGTGATCCAGTGCGGGTATGTTGAGTCAGTGGACTGATGGATGGGTGAAAGGATGAGTAGGTGAATGCCAAGAATTCACATCACTTCCAGACCTCATTGAAAGATGCTTTCCCTTTCATCTAAATCCTCTTTGAAAGCTTCACCTGAACACGTTCTCCAGTATTGATTGCCTTGGTTTAAAGCAGTTCAGGTCGATATTATTAAAGTTTAAAACATGATAAAAGTCATGACTCCTGAAAATGAATGTTCTTGTTTATCTTCATTGAAGTCAATGTACTTTGCCTCAGCCTTCTGAAATATGTGCCAATGGATGACCCATATTTTCATGGATTGGTAGCAATGACAGTAATGAATTTCTATTGATTTTGCAACTGAATATACCAGGCACTGTGCTAGGTATTTCATAAATACTATTTTATCAATCCTCATAACAATCTTTGGAGAGAAGTTATCTCTGTTTCCATTTTCAAAGGAGGAAACCATCTCAAAGATTTTGTAAATCAGTAGAATCAAGGAGTCAGGCATTTCTGAATCATTGCCACAGTGAGTGTTAATTTTGTTTGAAGTGGATAACTTGACCTCTCTATTTTTATTATTTTTAGTAATGGTAAAAGGAGAAAGAAATTAAAAAAAAAAATTAAAAAGCCAGTAGGTTTAAGTATTTATACATTTTTTTCAAGCCAAAAATGTATATTTTTAAAATTTCACATTCAATAAAAGTCAACAAAAGAAGATAGATTTCCTAGGTCTATTTGAGCAAAAAGAACTTATCTTTTGCAGAAGATTTAATGTAGGAGATTATTCAATTAGTCAGTTCTACATCAGCTAATATCACAATATTCAGAGAAATGCATTGTGTTATGTGAGCTTGTAATCACAGGTCTGACAATGTTTAGGGCGATTAGAGAGCATTTTCTGGGGAAGGAGACGGTGAGCAGAAGTGCGTCTGGTCTCCAGGGAAATGGGTGTGGTCTCCAGGGGAGTGGGCGTGGTCTCAGGGAAGTGGGCGTGGTCTCCAGGGAAGTAGGTGTGGTCTCAGGGAAGTAGGTGTGGTCTACAGGGAAGGGAAGTGTCATACCAGGGAGAAGGAACGGCAGGGGCAAAGGTGATGTGACAAGGAGGGTGGCATTCAACTGTGGCTGCAGGAAAATGAACTAGGGAGCCTGGAAGGTGATGAGGCTAAAGAGAGGCAGGTGGGCTTTGAGGACTATATTAGGGGGAAAAAGCTTTCCCTTTATTCTGGTTTGAAGCAGAGGAGCAGCTTGGTTCTATTTGCATATCGAAAATACACTTCTTTGGAAACATTGTGAAGCTTTGGAACCAGAGACAGGTTGAGCAGACTGAAGGCAATTGAACTGTCCAGGTGTGATGCCAGCTAAGAGTGGGCAGGTTGGTTGGTGGTTAGGATAGAGAGAAGTGAGCGTTTAATGAGGATCACACGTGGAAGGCCAGGGAGATGGTGACTGTCAGATTTCTCGTTCACACGACAGGCTGGCTCATAGAGCCATTTACTAAAATAAGGAACGCCGGATGAGAAACAGGTAGTTTAACATTTTTTTTTTCCCCTCTAGTTGGGGTTTGCAGAATTTACTTTTGGAGAAGGAAATGGCAATGCACTCCAGTACTCTTGCCTGGAAAATCCCATGGACAGAGAAGCCTGATAGGCTACAGTCCATGGGGTCGCAAAGAGTCGGATATGAATTTACTTTGGAACATGTTAAGTATGTGGTGCCTTTGAAAATCCAAACAGAAGATCACAACTAGATAACCGGCCTTAGAGGTCTTGAACGTTGAGAAGTCTGGGTGATTAATAGATGCATAGATTTCGTTGGCTGGCTATGTGCTACATTTTATGTACAGGACTTAGAGAATGCATGAAACAGGCAAATGTAGTTCAGTCACAGGGCTTACCTTCTGTTGGAAGAGAAGACAGTCAATATGCCTCCAATGGTACCATAAGCTTTGAGGTAACACCAACTACCATAAGGGAGGTAGGGAGTGATGCTGAGGATGGCAGAGAGGCGGCTGTGATAAGGAGGCAGAGGAAAGTTACCCAAGCATCAAGAGGAAACTGGTGGGACTTGATCTAACCGAGACAATGGGAAGAGAGTATTTTAAGGAAGAAGAGTTGACCAACTTTGCAGAATGCTTCTGAGGATTGAAGTACGATGTGCACTAGAACTTTCCTGAAAATCTTGCAGGCAGGTAGAGCATTCATCACCTTGATAGGAGTTCTTTGGGCGGTGAGAAGGGTCCAGAAACTATATTTGGGGGAGACACTGAAGTGTGAGTAAAACGATGAAGAAATGGAGACAGTCAGTAGGGGCATTCTTTGGGTAAGTGTCACTGCCGCGGCATGGAGGCAGACAGAGAGGTTGCCAGAAGGGCTGTGAGTTTGGGCTATTTGTATTTTATTTCTAAAGAGAGAAAGTTGACTTCATTTCAAAGCCATTGGGAAGGATCTAGTCTGGGAGAAGTTAAACCCGTAAAATAAAGTAGGGAAAGTCATTGAAATTCTCTAGTCATTAAAGGTGTACTTTTCTCAGTCCCAGTCCAGTGGCTGCTGAGATGAACTACAGGATGACTGAATCCCAAGAAATGCATGCAGACGTGTAAATAAACACTTAGGAGCTAATGTGTGATCATGGGGCTTCTCAGGTGGCACTAGTGGTAAAGAACCCATCTGCCAATGCAGGAGACATAAGAAATGCAGGTTTGATCCCTGGGTTGGGAAGATCCCCTGGAGGAGGGCATGGCAACATGCTCCAGTATTCTTGCCTGGAGAAAACCCATGGACAGAGGAGCCTGGTGGGCTACAGTCCATAGGGTCCCAAAGAGTCGGACAGGACTGATGTAACTGAGCATTTGTGATCATTGGACATGTGCTGCTATGGTGGCCCAGCCTTGGGGGAGGACGTCCAGCAGTGAGCTGCCCCCGCCCCCACATCCTGACCCCAGCTCACGCCAGTTAGGTGATTGCGGTCGTGGCACACATCAGTGGATTTGCACTATCCTCTCTTCACCAGGGTGGAGATGTTGAGAAAAATGAGCCTGAGAGAAGAGGCCATCTGGTAATTGAATCTAAAGCTTCAATAATTAATTCTGAGGCTCTAGGCCTAGGCGTGCATTGATTTTGGAGCCAACTGGCTAAGCGTTGGCTGACACCCAGCCAGGTGCTGCTGGTCACCTGGATGCTCTTTATAGAATTTTGGATGCTGTTTTGGATGCCGTTTATAGAATTTGCTCAGACACAAAGGCACTAAAACATCCTTGGAAATAGTCCTTTGGTGCCCCACTGAGCATCGAGGGAGGGCACTGTGGGACGGGAGGAAGGCCCTGGACTTGGAGGTTCAATTCTGGGTCCTGATACTAGTTCTGCCCTTGGGCTGGGTCTGCCATCTTCTTGAGCCTCCCAGTTCCTTTCTGAAATGGATTTACAGAACTATGTTATTTTCTCTTTGCTCTTAGTCCCCGTATTTGTATGTAGATTCTCGTCTGTGAAATGGGTTTATAGAGCTATGTGCTTTCCTTTTAGCTATTAGTCCCCACATTGATGTGTGGATTCTCGGACTTAGGATAGTGGCTCAGACGAAAAAAGAAAAATTTGCCTTCCTCAGTGAGGACTCAGTCTACCTTTGGGGGTAGCCAGGCAAATGCTCTACCTGCATGTGGGTGAGGATGAGGCGGTGCCAAGTTGAATGAAACAGAAGGTGGGATATGCACAACAAAGGTGTGAATGTGGAAGGATAAAGTGTCTTGTTAATACAAATAATGACACCAGTCACCGTCTTATTTAACTTTCACCATAACGCTTTAGAAGAAGAGATTTTCATGGTTAGTTTATACATGAAGAACATTAGGCTTAAAAAGCAAAAATAATTTGCAGGTGGGTATATAATCAGAAAAACGGAAAAATGCTGATTTGGAAAGATGCCTGCACACCTGTGTTCATAGCAGTACTATTTACAACAGCCAAGATATGGAAGCAACCTAAGTATTCCTCAGCAAATGAATGGGTGAAGAAAAAAAAATGTGTATATATAGAGCGATAATGGAATATTATTCAGCCATAAAAAAGAATGAAATTCTGCCATTAGCAGCAATGTGGATGGACCCAGGGAATATTGTCCTTCATAAAATTTGTCAGACAGACGAAAACAAATATGTATGATATGACTTAGACGTGGAGTCTAAAATAATGATACAAACAAATAAGCAGAAACAGACTCACATTTAGAAGACAGAGGGAGGAGGGAAGGGAGGACGGACAAGATACGGGTTTGCAATTAACATACATAGGCTACTGTGCATAAAATAAATAAGAAACATATAGTATAGCACAAGGAATTATACCCGCTGTCTTGTAATAACCTATAATGCAGTATATACTATACACTACTGGAGGAGGAAGTAGCAACCCACTCTAGTATTCTTGCCTGGGAAATCCCATGGACAGAGAAGCCTGGCAAGCTATAGTCCGTGGGGTCGCAAAGAGTTGGACACAACTTCATAGCTAAACACACAACAGCTATATGCTATAATTCAGTACATTTTTTAAAAGAATTTTTTTTTAAAGGCAAGTGAATGGAGAGTGTGAACGTGAATGCAGATCTGATGTCAGAGCCTGGGCTGCTTGTAACTACACTGAAAGTGAAAATCTCCATGAAGAGGTGACATTTGCGAAGAGAAACAGGGTTTTGAGATGAGATCCAGGCTATCAATTCACTTAAAAGAGAGTAGTTTTGTGCCTTTTATGCCATGCTCCTTCCTAGAGGCCTGGCGCCTGGGGTATCTAGTGATGGAGATGTTTTGAGCTGGAGAGAGGAGAGCTGGCCCTGGGGTCATTCCCAGTCACACAGACTCGGCTTCTATGTCCTCACGCATACGAGGGCTCTTGGTGCCAATGCACAGCTGAAAGAAAAGATGTTGATGAACAGAAGCTGCAAGACCATCTATGTCCTGGAGGACAGGCTCTCAGGTGTCTCTGGGCTGACACTGAGTTTAGAAGGAAAAGGACTGAGGCAACAACAGCCTGAGAAATCAAGAAAGAAAATGCCTCTAGCTGCAGGGCCTGGTCTCAACAGGAAGGCTGGGCTGACCCCCCACATGGTATGGAGATGCCGTGCTCGTGTTAACCAGGGGATGTGTTCAGCCAATGCATCTGGTAGGAGCAGTTGTCAGAGCAGCCACTGCCCTCCAATTTCTAAGCTGCCCCTTCCCTGGCCGGTTAGCCTGGCCCCTCGCCCAGACCCTGGCATCCCTGTAGTCTGTGGCCCATGAATAAAGGCTTTGTGCCTGGCACAGCAGATGGCCTGCAGGACACTGCTCCTCACTGTGCCTGGAATGCATTCTGATCAGTTGGTACCTGTCCAACGGACAGGGTCCATGCCCTAACACACAGGAGGCAGGAGTCTAAGCAAGGAGGGTGAGGCATTGGAGGAGAGTCCAGGTGAGAATGGCCTTGACTTGGGGGTTCAGATCAGTTCAGTCTCTCAGTTGTATCTGACTCTTTGTGATCCCATGGACTGCAGCATGCCAGGCTTTCCTGTCCATCACCAGCTCCTGGAGCTTGCTCAAACACATGTCCATCAAGTCAGTGATGCCATCCAACCATCTCATCCTCTGTCACCCTCTTCTCCTTTTGCCTTCAATCTTTGCCAGCATAAAGGTCTTTTCCAGTGAGTAAGTTCTTCTCATCAGGTGGCCAAAGGATTGGAGTTTCAGTTTCAGCATCAGTCCTTCCAATGAATATTCAGGACTGATTTCCTTTAGGGTGGACTGGTTGGATCTCCTTGCAGTCCAAGAGTCTTCCCCAACACCACAGTTCAAAAACATCAATTCTTTGGCACTCAGCTTTCTTTATAGTCCAGCTCTCACATCCTTACATGACTTGGGGGTAGCTCCACTCATTCACAACTTAGGTGGGGGACTGTGGTGGGGTCAACCCTTGGAGAGAGTTGAGGCCTGAGGCTTCAGAGACTTGCTGGACTGGTCAGTCTTGGCTCAGCCATAGCCCTGGAGCTGGTCTTTTGGAGGGAACTTCAATGTCTATGGAAAAGAAAGGCGGAGTGACCACCCATTCTTATCTACTGAGCAGTGCCTCCAGGGACGCCCTGATATTTTCCTAGTAAATCTCAACTGCCCCTTCCATCCATGGTCTCCCATCAAGGACCAGGTCACCTTGGGCTGGAGAAGGGCTCTGCGCTCCCTGGAACACGCCAGGACCATGGCTGGGCGGGGACGCTGCAGCTCTTACAAATATTTGATTAGCTGCAATTGTGCTATACTTAGTTCTCCTTGCGAAGCATATGGCTGAGACAGATGGCTCGGTCAAGACTGAAGCACATAAACAGGGCTCTTTGCCTCCCATTTGCTGGGTCTCCTGATGACTTTCTACCAGTATGGGATTCAGAGTTAGAAGAGGGAGCTTTGCTTCTACTCTTCTCAGAAAACCCCAGGCTGTATGTTTCAGGCAGACTTAGTGCCGGCTGTTTGTAAGGGAGCAGGGTAGGTGTGGGTGACAGGTCATCATGAGGACAGAGCAGGAAACAGAGCCAGCTTCTGGGACCCAGCTGCTGGAGCCCAGATCTAGTTCATGTCCACAAATGTTTATGAAACACGGCTGCCAAGTTCTCAGGAATTGGATCCCTCAGCCTTGGTCAGTCATGCGTTTTATAAATATTTGCCCAACTTGGACACCAGGAAAAGAGTTGCTTCTGTGCTGTGTAAACCCTTACCTGGACTGCAAGCCTCCAAAGTGTTCACTTAAGGCCGGTTCCACCATAGTAAATAATTTAGATTTTATTTCAAGTGCGATGGGGGTTGATGAAGTCTGGTTGAGATTTTACAGTAATCAACTGAAGAGTAGTAATAGTAGAAGTAGAAATAAAGTTTTCCATGTTGTCTATTGAGAAAAAATTATGAAGTGACCCAGAATGGGTTCATCAGAACCACATTTTGAATGCAAACTCGCAGGATTTGTGCAAGATTGGATACAAGGCTGAGGGAGGCAGAGGAATCGATGAAGAGTAGGAAGTGTGTTACTCTTTGTGGTTAAGTTTTTGGGTAAGGGACACATGCGGGAAACACAACCAACTGAAGGCTCTGTATTGGATTATGTAAGTTTATGGTGTGGATTTGACACCAGAGGAATAATGTCAAGTGAGCAAGGGATCAGGTCTGCTCGAGAGAGCAATGGAGCTGGAGTCAGACATTTGAGGGCCCTGAGCTTGTAGGTGGCATATTGTTTTGTCTTGGATTGTTTAATCGCTGAGTCATGTCTGACTCTTTGGAGACCCGTGGACTGCAGCACACCGGCTCCTCTGTCCTCCACCATCTCCTGGAGTTGTCTCAAACTAAGTCCATTGGGTCAGTGATGCTATCTTACCATCTCATCCTCTGCCATCCACTTCTTTTGCCCTCAGTCTTTTCCAGCATCAGGGTCTTTTCCAATGAGTGCCATATAAAATCTTGGAAACAGTGAGACCTGGAGGGAGGTTACAACCCAGAGACAGGAGGGGCAGGAGAAGCAGGAGATTCCTAGGGGGAGTTGGGGGATGAGAGGGAAAGCATGAACTTAGCTACTTTCAGTCAGCAGGCAAGTGGGGTGAAATAAGGAGTCTTCATCTGTCCACCCTGTTGAGTCAGATCTTTATTATCATCTTTTGTCTGTGAAGGAACTAAGGCTGGGAGAGCTAACATCTCACCGAAGGACTCCCAGCAAGTCAACAGGGAGATCCCCGATGCTCTGTCTTTCCAGGCATCACCCACTGCCCTGGTCCAAGCCCACTCTCTTCCCAGCATCAAGAAACAGTTGAGGGGACTTTCCTGATGGTCCGGTGGTTAAGACTCCACGTCTCCAATACGGGGGACATGGGTTTGATCCCTGGTCAGGGAGCTAAGATCTCATGAGCCTCACAGCCAAAAAAAGACAAGAACAGTTCAGATATTATGAAATGCAATGAGACATTTGTCCATCTGATCATAATAAAGATCCAAACAAAAAAGAAACAATTAGGGGTCTCCCTCCCACTACCCCAAGAGTTCTGCTAGAAGCTGCCGGAATTCCTTTCTGGATAATGTTTTATCATCGTATCAGCAATACCCTCCTCCCCCATCCAGTGGTGTATTCACTGCCATCTCTCCCATGGTGGCTTAGTCGCTCAGTCGTGTCTAACCCTTGTGACCCCATGGACTGTGGCCCACAAGGCTCCTCTGTCCTTAGGATTCTTCAGGCAAGAATACTGGAAGGGGTTGCCATTTCCTTCTCCAGGGGATCTTCCCAACCGAGGGGTCAAACCCAGGTCTCCTGCACTGCAGAATCTTTACCGACTGAGTTACCAGCGAAGCTCTGCCTTCTCTCCGAGTGCCTGTTAACATGACTCTCTGCACAGTAATCTGGGTATTCAACCCTCCCTACCCTTGAGCACCCATCCCCCACCACAGGGGGAGGAAACCCAGTTGCAGACCAGGTACACTCCTGTTAACAGGTGTGTGAGGTACACGTGACAGTGGCCTGAGAAAATCCGCATCTTGGAACTCTTTCCATTTCTTGTCTTTACAAAAGCGAGAGGGACAAGGCCGTGGACTGGGCTCTAATTAGAATACAAATGGAAACACCTGAGACTGCAGAGGGTTAGGACGGATCAGAAGGAAGCCCAGCAGGGAAACCACTGGGTGATTGGAGTGTGTTAGAGGTGACCCGCTGGTCTTTTACTTCTGAAATTACATAGCAACACACGTTATTGGCTAATAAAGTGTTATCAAGTGCTGGCCTTTCTGGGCTCATTCTAATAGGTAGGTGACAAGGGTTTATAATTAAGTCATTAAGCCCACTCAGTGTTGATGGGAGGATGCTCATGGCTAAATTACATCAGCAGCCCTTGTTCATTTTCAGCAATTTAAGCGTATTGTTTTTTTCCTGTATTCTTTGGTTTGGTCGCTCTCCTTCTGCAGGGATGGATTTCTGCCAGGCCACAATCTCTGCTTTGCAACTTGAGTTTTCTTGCAGACTAAGATTGGAGTCAAGTGTCCTGGGAACTGAGCTACACTCAATGTAGGGAACCTTCCAAAAGCCATCCCTCTTCATCCCCGCCCTCATTAATAACTAATTGATTGATGGACTCGGTGAATATTTGTTTGGATATAACACTCAAGCCCCGCTGTTCCATCATGCTAGGACTTCAGTTCTTTTTCTGCAAAACAGAAGTGGGTAACGAGTTGGGATTTTGTGATGGAGTAACATAAGTGTGATGAGAGAAAAAAGAAGTTGGAAAATATTGCATTAAACATTGCAGACCATTCCTTACTGTTGGTGTACCATGATCAGTAACTGGCATTATGTCTAGCATTGCCTGTGGGGTCATTTAGTTACATAGTTAATGAGTAAATAAGCTCAGAAATGAAAGAATGAAAAGAAACACACGATTTGGAGTCACCATGACATTTGTTGCTGAGGATGTGAGGGCAGGAGGAGAAGGGGCTGACAGAGGATGAGATGGTTGGATGGCATCATCTCCTCAATGGACATGAGTCTGAGCAAACTCTGTGTGTGTGAGTTGCTCAGTCGTGTCTGACTCTTTGCAAACCCATGGACTGTAGCCCACCAGGCTCCTCTGTCCATGGGATTTTCTAAGCAAAACTACTGAACTGTGTTGCCATTTCCTTCTCCAGGGTATCTTCCCGACCCAGGGATCAAACCCAAGTCGCCTGCAATGAAGGCAGATTCTTTACCTTCTGAGCATGAGGGAAGCCCTAACTGGGAAATAGTGAAGGATAGGGAAGCCTGGCGAGCTGCAGACTTGGGCACGCTTAGTGACTGAACAGCAACAACCACAGTGTAACATAGCCCTATGATCCTGAGTCCCTCCAAAGGAAGTGAAGAACTCTCATCCTCAAGGTCAAGTGAGAGTATCTTATTCTCTGGAGAAACAGTGACCATCTGGTTCAGGCGGCTTTTTTCTTCTGCCTGTTCTTTGAAACGGTTGGAAACAATAACGAAGCTTGGCTTCAGGGTTATTTTATTTTATTATTATATCCCTTATTATAAAGAAGGGACTTTCTGTCCTTCCTGTTCCTAGAAATGGCCAGCAAATAATCTAATGTAAAGAGTCATCATCCTTGTCATCTTCATAATACCAGGAAATCTGTTGGGTTTTGAGGATTTCACAGTTAAACACACACTTCTTTAATCCTCGTCTCATCTGGACCTGACACTGATTGTGTCAAATAAGCAGGGCATGACTTTTGCCTCATTTAGCTCCTGTTTACTGTCCTGCCCGAGGCCACACAGCAAGAAAGTAGCAGGGGTGAGTCTAGAACATCTCTGTTTGCTTTACTGAAGGAGAGCCTGTTCTAAGCCATAAAAAATTCAAGGTCATGACCTTGAGTTGTTCATAACCTTGAATTGTTCATAATCGGACTTGGCTTTTACAACTTCCCTGAACTCTAATATTCTGGAAAGTTGTCCCACGTGAATGTGTCCTGGGCTACAAGAAATATCATGACAACTTCTTAGCATCTTTGTTTTCAAATAGCCTAGACCTCACCCAGACATCGTCAGGCCTGGAGGGTTGGGAGGGTTTCCCCCAGAGTTTTGACTGCTTAGCACAGACCTGATTCTCTGGGGGGCTCCTGTGTGCAGGCAGAGTCATGGCCATCTGCTTGGAATGGGAGAGGGAGCTCAGGCCACAAGTCAGTGCCCTTGAGAGCATCCTGGCTTGGACTCTGGGACAGAGGGTCTCTGCCAGATCAGCAGAACCTGTGCTTTGTAATCTGTGCTCTCGGAGCCATGTGGGGCTGGAGGGAGAGCTCTGCAGAGGGAAGGTGGTTGAGTTGTAGGCATTTAGAAGCACATAAATATGCAAAGTATTGATATCACTCATTTTTGGGGAAAAGAAATAGCAGAACCCAAAAGTGTTTTACTCTTGCTTTCTGGTTTGAAGTTCCAGATTGAACTATTTCCTTTGGACAGTGGGAGTCATTGGAAAGCTCCTCTCCTTCATCTACCTGCTCACTTGTTTCTACTCGTCTCCCCTCCCTTCTGTTCCCTTCTCTTGATCCACCCACCTTCTTTCCATCAATCTTGTTTTCCCTCAAAGTTCTAACTCTCCTTGTATATCCTCATCCATGATATTGATCCTGACATGTAAAAAATGAGACACATATTTGGGAAGACTCTAAGCTACATCTTCTCATTGGACCAGTGGTCTGGTCACCAAATATGCAAAAAGCGTCTAAAGATAACCTCTAGGTCTGTCCATGTTGCTGCAAACGGCATCGTTTCATCCTTTTTTATGGCTGAGTAATATTCCTTTGTAGTTTCTCTGGTGGTTCAGAGGTAGAGAATCCGCCTGCAGTGCAGGAGATGAGGCTTTGACCCCTGGCTCAGGGAGATTCCCTGGAGGAGGAAAAGGCAACCTAATCTAATATTGTTGGTGGGAAAATCCCATGGACAGAGGAACCTGGTAGGCCCAGTCCATGGAGATGCAAAGAGTTGACCCTGACTGAACATGCGTGAAATATTCCATTGTATATTTGTACCACATCTTCTTTATCCATTCCTCTGTTGATGGCCATCTAGGTTGCTTCTGTGACTTGGCAATAGTGAAATAAGTCAGAGAAAGACAAACATCATATAAAATCATTTATATATAGAATCTAATTAAAATGAGGCAAATGCACTTATTTATAAAACATAAACACAAATTTCGAAAACAAACTTATGGTTAATAAAGGTCAAACATGGCTGGGAGGGATAAATTTGGAGCCTGGGATTAATATTTACTACTATATATAGAATGGATAACCAGTGAGACCTACTGTTATAGCATGAGGAGCTCAATATTCTGTACTAATCTATATGGGAAAAGAATCTGAAAAAGATGAATATATGTATATGTATAACAGAATCACTTTACTGTACACCTGAAACTAACACACTATTGTAAATCAACTATATTCCAACAAAATTAAGAAAAAAGTGAGTCAGAATATTTGAAATAACACTTGGGATATGCCAAGACATGTTCTTTTCACTAATGTAAAAATATTAAAGTGTAGAAAGAGGAAATGAGCATCATTTCAACAACAACAAAAAACAGTTGAAAGAGAAAAGTGACTTTTACCCAGCAGCTGGGAAGGGGCAGCCTCCCAAAGTCTGAGCAAGGTCTTTCAGCACAGAGAGAGCGGGCACCACCTTCACCTCTGCGTGCCCAGTACCTGGTGCATGAGAGGGTGCAGAGCACCGGGTGTGAACGAGCACCCTTTGCCTGCCAAGGAAGGTTCCGTGAACTAGCAAGAGAGCCAATCATAGAAAATTCAGGAAGTGGCCTTGCAGAAAGTCAGGAAGAGGGAGCCAGGATAATGAGCAAGGTGTCCAAGTGTGGGTTGTCATTGTCGAAGAAGGGAGAATCCTGGTGGGAACAAAGCTGGCAGGCACTGTCACAGTGATGCCCACAAGCCCAGAGGGTGCCTTGTGATCAGTGAACCTTCCTTGGCAAGGAGGCACTTGTTTATGCCCTGGTTACTAGTGATGAGAAAATGCCACAGGTCCCACAGGGCATCAGAAATGCCTCATCCTGGGCTTAATGGGGCATCTTGGGATGTGAGGGTCTCCTGTAAATACTGCTAAGTCCTGTTTGTCAATCTGCTGAAAAATCAGAGGAGCTCAGTCTCACGTATGTAGCCATTGGAAATGCATTCAACAGAAAGGTGCTACGACTTTTCTCGAAACACAATTGAAAAATCATCCTACTGTATTTTGCATGTCAGCCACGTGCCTGGTCTCCAGATCTTGATGTATTTTATCCTCTTTGGTCTACACTGATCACAGAAGGTCAATGTGTGGAGATGCCCATTTTTCAAGTGGAAAGCTGCTCTTACAAGGAATGATGTCACTCGCCCAAGAAGGCAAGTGATTGAACTGTTTTGCTGGCTGTCCCTCCAGGTATTAGACGGCTCTGTGTTGCTCTGACCTTCAGAGTATTTACTCCATCCATCCTTGGGCATGATGTCAGTCTGACTTATAGATCAACCTGGCCTTGACAGTGATAGAGAAAGGTCTGGTGCAGCAAATAAAAACAGAAAGGCACTTGCACACAAGGAT
>NW_011494608.1:4428067-4455851 GCF_000754665.1 Bison bison bison | reverse complement strand
TCCAACAGGTCTAAATAGGGCTGCATTGAGCCAGTAATTTTATTTCCTTCATGATGAAGTGCCAATCTGAGCAGCCGTGGAAACAACCTGGGATTTTACATTTCTTTTTTTCTCCCTCCTCTGAAGCAACAAGGCAGGTGTGCAGTGTCACTGCGCATGGGGTGGCGGCCGTGACCGTGTGTCCCTGTTTCTGAGGGACAGTTTGAGCCAGCTGGGGACATTGCACAAGGCACTCAAGCTGTTTCCCCTTGCTGGTTGAGCTCATTTTTTAAAACATTTTCTTGCTTCCTTTGGCAGTCACATTAGTTGTTTCTCAATAGAGCTTACCTTTTGCTAGGAAACGGGTGTGTTTAAAAATTAGGCATTTATTCATTTTGGGTTGCACTGAGTCTTTGTTGCTGCACGGGCTTCAGTTGCGGTGAGCGGAGGCTGCTCTGCATTGCGGTGCGCAGGCTTCTTATTGGGGTGGCTTCTCTTGGTGCAGAGCACAGGCTCTGGGTGTGCCGGCTCCAGTAGCTGCAGCAGGCTCGATAATCGCGGCGCTTGGGCTCTACAGCGTGGGCTCAGTAGTTGTGGCACGCAGGCCCCGTTGCTCCGTGGCATGTGGAATGCTCCCGGGCCAGGGGCCGAGCCCGTGCCCCCTGCATTGGCAGGCAGACTCCCACCCACTGTGCCACCAGGGAAGTCTGAAATGGGAGCATTTTGCTCATTCACCGGAGACTTCTCTTCCCGGATGTTATACATAGACCTGGGGATGGGTCCACACAGCACCTCCTCCTGTAGCAACCGATGGGACACCTGCCTCCTCCTCTTTGCACCTTGGTCTCTTCATCTGTGATGAGGACTTACCCTAGCAATTTTCTGTAAGGACTAAGGAAAGAAACACATTTAAAAAATATGTTGGAAGCTGTGAAATACCACTTGTTTGGCCATTATTATGAATGCATAATGATTACTTTATATAAATATTAATATTATTGATTTTAGAAGATTTCTAGATTTTTCTAACTGTGCAGTTTAAGTGATTTGGAGGAATTCACCCATTTTTCTCTCCATAGTAATTCTGATCAATGGACACAGGAAGATCCTGAAATTCAACTTAACTCTGAGTCAGTGTTTAGGGATTAGGGTACATTTAGAACCCATTCTAGTATTCTTGCCTGGGAATCCCATGAACAGAGTAGCCTGTGTAGGGTCATAGACAGAGGAGCCTGTATAGGGTCATGGACAGAGGAGCTTGTATAGGATCGCCAAGAGTCGGACACGATTGAGCACGCATGCACAGAATGTATCAGAGGACATGAAGTTGAACAGATTCCTTAATAAACTGGATATCTAGTATAATGAGAATTAACACATTTATCTAAAATGAAAGACAGATTATCCTTCATATCTTGTGTGGTATATAAGCCACATTTTCAGGAGAGAGAGAGATTCTGTGGGCACTAGGGCATCTCTGGAGAAGGGAGGGCAATTTCTGTCTTTATCTCTGTGTTATTATCTCTTGGAGAGGGGGATTAAGGAAGACATTATGGAGGAAGGGGTGTGTAAGCAAGAGAAGAATTTCACAGGTACTAATTTCTAGCCAGGGGCTTCCCTGGTGACTCAGATGGTAAAGAATTTGCCTGCAATGTGAGAGACCCAAGTTTGATCCCAGCATTGAGAAGATCCCCTGGAGAAGGGAATGGCAGCCCACTCCAATATTCTTGCCTGGAGAATTCCATGGGCAGAGGAGCCTGGCAGATTGCTGTCCATAGGGTTGCACAGAGTTGGACACAACTGAGCCACTAACACTTTCTCACTTTCACTGTCCAGCCAAGGAGCATTGCCCACGTGATGGCAAGTGATTTTGCTAAGATCTCACGACTTACAAAGGATTGAACAATGTTCTTTCTGACATTTGGTGACCATAAATCTTCCATGATGGAGTCGTGTTCATCTGTAGACCTTGGTCTTTGGGAATTGAAATGCAGTTTGGGGCCACTGCTTTCCTTGAGCTGGACTGATAGCCCAAAAGGCTGAGGATCCAGGGAAGGACGGGAGTTCATGGGCTTCTACCGGTTCTTGTTTTGTAGACAGCAGCAGCCCACACTCAGCCTGCGTCCACGACAGCACCTTGCGCAGCCGGGTCTTCCAGATCTTATACAGGAACGAGGAGGTGCCCATCAATGATGCCGTGATCTTCCGAGCTCATCTGCTCTTAGACGGTGAAAGGGTAAGTCCTGAGCCTACCACCAGCCACAAGTGCTGAGTCCTCCTGTGCCTTTTGTACCCATTGCTAGGAGCCTGCCAAGTCGCTTCAGTTACGCTGACTCTTTGCAACCGTATGGACTGTAGTCTGCCAGGCTCCTCTGTCCATGGGATTCTCCAGGCAAGAATACTGGAGTGGGTTGCCATGCCCTCCTCCAGGGGAATCTTCCTGACCCAGGGATCAAACCCATGTCTCTTATGTTTCCTTTATTGGCAGGTGATTTATTTACCACTGTGCCACCTGGGAAGCCCCATTGCTAGGAGAATGGGGCGCAAAGAAGATGCTCTGGGTTTGTTCTGAAATCTGACAGATCAGGACTTGGGATTTTAGAGCATTCCTGCACTTCCTGATTTAGCCAGTTTTGTACTCATGCTTTTGTTTGTTTACTTGCTTGTTTCATGTACCAAGTGAATCCTGTTGACTAACTTGCTGGGTCTCTGTCAGTGGGTCAATCAGCAAGTGTTTGCTGAGTACCTACTTTGTGAAGGGATGTGGGGCAGGCCCTCAGATGATGAGAAAGCCTGAAGAAGGCACCAGGAGTACTCCCTCAAAGGATGGATGCTTCATCAGAAAAAAGACATACAGACAGGCACTGGTAGCTGGAAAGACTCTTGAGAGTCCCTTAGACTGCAAGGAGATCAAACCAGTCAATCCTAAGGGGAATCAACCCTGAATATTCATGGGAAGGACTGATGCTGAAGCTGAAAGTCCAATACTTTGGCCACCTAAAGTGAGGAGCTGACTTATTGGAAAAACCCCTGATGTTGGGAAAGACTGAAGGCAAAAGGAGAAAGGGGTAGGAGAGGATGAGATGGTTAGATAGCATCACTGACTCAATGGACATGAATTTGAGCAATCTCCAAGTGACAGCGAAGGACAGAGGAGCCTAGCGTGCTGCCGTCCATGGGTTGCAGAGTCAGACACGACTTAGCGACTGAACAGCAACTAGTAGCTGAGATGCACGTGCCGCTGTATCTGCAGATGAGCACAGGGCACGGAGGATGGAGGGGAACTCTGCAGGGAGACATTGATGCCTTCACAACGAAGCCGGCTTTGAGATGCCAGGACTAAGACTTCCTCAGACTAAGAGAAAGATGAAGGGCATCCCATACAGGGGGAACAGTATGAGTCAAAGCCCAGAGGCCTTGGAGCCAGGCATCCCTGGAGAGGGTGCCACTAGAACAGAGGCCCTGAGGTAGGGATGGGAAGGTGGTGAGGAATCCTGCCGTTACTAAACCCCAAGGTACCCAACCATCATCACTGGTTGCTTTCCTTACGTTCTCCCCACACCTTTGTAAATCAACTCTGTTTAATGAACTGAATCCATCATCTACTTCTTTCCTGGACTCTGGTGGGTACTCTTTGCCATTTAGGCAAAGATAAGTAGAGGTGGTTTTGGGGGCTCAGGGACTCCCGGTTAGGCTGCATGCCCAAGCTCAGCTTCCCCGAATTCTACTAAGAGAAGGTCACTTGACTTCTCATGGGCCATTGTCCTTTGGCACATTGATCTCAGAGAGCTTCATGGACAGAATGGTTATGATTGGAGGCTGGGTTTTGGACATGACTCAGGTCTCTCAGTCATTATTCCATCTGAATTCCATCAGACTCTCTTTCCTGCCCCTATGAGTTCAAATCTTTTCAAGGTTTGCACTCAACACTCGAGTTGAGATCACATGAGGTCGCCACAAGCCAAGTTCTGAGCATGAACGGGGCATGTTTGCCAGCACTTAGTCCTGTGTTCATTTTGTACAAGACGTTGTTCCTATGGAACACTGTGTTTTCTTCTGTGTGGAAAGTCACTTATCTTTACTAGCTAATAATTTATTATTGTGTTGGGGTTAATCTTTATGGCAGCAAACAGTGTTATCATTAATCATTGCATCTGGATGAGTGACAATTAGAGTTAATTAGATACGTTCATAAAAGCTGTATCTCTGGCATGGATGTGTTAGCTCTAGGGAATGTGTTTATGGTAGCCAAAGCATTGCGTATGGCCAGGAGGCCAGAGTTCATGGTCACACATGCACACAGTCCTGGGTGTGAGCAGTAGGCATATGCAGTGCTGACACAGGCAGCACACAATTGCCTGTGCTACAATAAGTGCAGAATGGCCTTTCTTCACACACTTTTATGTGCTTTTTCTTGCATAGTTACACAAAAGCAGTGATCTATGGAGTAAGAGTGGGCTTCCCCGCTGAGTGGGCACAGTGGTAAAGAATCTGCCTGCAGTACAGGAGCCACTGGAGACTCGGGTTCAACCTTTGGGTTGGGAAGATCCCCTGGAGGAGGACATGGCAACCCACTCCAGTATTCCTGCTTGCGGAATCCCAGGGACAGAGGAGCCTGGTGGGCTACAGTCCATGGGGTTGCAAAAGAATCAGAACGACTTAGCAACTTAGCATGTAGGCAAGGAGTGTAAGCATAATCATTTTACCCCCAATTTACAGATGAAAAACAAACTTAGGTTGGTTGGCCCAAGGTCACACAGATGCTAAAAGACAGAGCAAGATCTGCACCCATGTAACTTGGCTTCCAAAGCTGCTTTCTTATCCCCTCAGCTGTGGTACAGCTCAGAAAAGAGGTTCACAAGGGAAGAGAAGACACAAGAATTACTATTATAAGTGGAGTTGAAATCAGTTACCTTAAACTGTACAACCCACAACACAGGTTAGACTGAGGGAGAAGACTGAAGAAGTGAGAAACCCTTGACTAAATCTGGACTTTGAACCCACTAACTAGTTAAGCCTTGGAAGTGACTTTCCTACACTGAGTCTCAATTTCTTCATTTGTAACTGGGGAAAATATGTCTTATTTCA
This sequence comes from Bison bison bison, assembly GCF_000754665.1. NCBI lineage: Eukaryota > Metazoa > Chordata > Mammalia > Artiodactyla > Bovidae > Bison > Bison bison. Next base: position 4,450,784 of record NW_011494608.1, on the reverse strand, counting down.
GTTATTCCCACATTAAATAAGATAGTGTATGGCAGTGGTATGTGTCCTATACAGTGTCGCTACAGAGTAACCCTTCTGTAAATCCTGGCTAGGTTATTGTTTCTATTACAGTATAAAACAGTAGAAAGTCACCCACCTGGGAGGCTGGCGTTAACAGATGCAAGCTACTATATATAGGGTGGATAAACCACAAGGTCCTGCTGTATAGCACAGAGAACTATTTCAATAAGCTATGATAAACTGTAATGAAAAAAATGTAAAAAAACAATGTATACATATACACATTCTTTTTTATAGTTTTTACTTATATTGTACTTACATATTCTTTACACATATATGTATGTACTCTAATATTCTTTTAAAACGTTTTTATGTTCTTTATATATTATGCATATATACACACACACATATTTTATATATATATATATACACACACACATAACTGAATCACTTTGCTAAGTAGCAGAAATTAACACAACATTGTAAGTCAGCTCCTCTTCAATTAAACAAAAAAACACCCTTGAAAGGAAGCCATCTCTTTAACCAGAATAAGTCAGGGCAATGGAAGAGCAAGTTTGTGTGTGTGTGTGTGTGTGCGTTTGTGTGTGTGTGTGTGTGCGCGGGCACACGCACGTGCACGCATGCGCATGTGAGAGTGTGTATTTGGAGAGAGAGGCAGGTAATGAAGAAATGAGAGAAGTGAATGGTTCAAGAAACCAGTGACTGCCTTCTGGAGCATCTTGCAATTAAAGATGTATTGGGACCTCAGTGAAGTCATAGCCAGGCTCCATCTAGCGACAGCTGATCCTGCTCCTGAATTTCTCTCTTTGCTCCAAAGAGCCTTGCAGCAAGTTTAAAACTGGAGCCTACAGTGAATTTTTGTTCAGTAGACAAATGCATGCTCGGAGGTGGTTAGGAGGGCTGGTTTTGCCAGTCTCACTCCCCAGGGGCTGGTGACAAGAGGCTGAGTTGCTTGGGTTTTGTGTATAAAGCGGGGTGCATGATTATGCAAAACAAAGCTAAGAGAGGAAGTTATTCATAGCTCTCAGATTCAGCAAAATGTGAACTTTGAAATGCTTAGATTTTTTTTTTCACAAATTTTAAAACCCTGGGAAGCTAAAGATAAATTTCATCCATATGTCTCTGCCTAAGTTATGCTTAACCAGGAACATGCTTCCGAAGAGGCTTTTGGGTAGGAGACTTCCATCCCTGCAGAATGAGGGCATTCTTGTAAAGAAACAGAATCTAGAGGTGGGGGTGGAGAAGAAACACATTTATTCATGAATGCTCTTCACATGGGGGGCATTTTTCCTGGAGCTGTGGATCCAGAATGGATTAAGCCTAGTCTGTCCCTTAATGATATCAGATTACAGGGGACACGAGGCAAGAAAGTGGCCAGAGGGGTTTAGCCACAGGCAGATGGAGTTTCTCAGTGAGTCCCCTGAGCCAAGTGGAGCTTCTGAATGCCAGCTCAGCGTGGCCAGATCCGGGGATTGTTTTTTCAGAAGCTGGAAACCTGCGATGGAAATGTGAAAACTGCCTGATTCCTAAGTGTTTTCTGCTTGTTCAAAACACAGTAAGAAATGTGATGAGGACTAAACAGAAGGTGTTGGCAGCTAACATTGTTGTTGTTCAGTCGCTAAGTCATGTCTGACTCTTGGCAAACCCATGGACTGCAGCACACCAGTCTCCTCTGTCCTCCCCTATCTCCTGGAGTCTGCTCAAATTCATGTCCATTGAGAAGTTAATATTGGGTTGGCTAGAAAGTTTGTTTGGGTTTTTATGTACCATGTTATGAACTTCTTGGCCAACCTGATATTTGTCTCATGGGCTTGTAACCCCAAAGTTATAAAGCTGAGACGATTTTATAGGAAGCATTGAATGCTAAGATAGAAAACAACAACAACATGGTTTTGCGGTTCATGGAGGAGAATGGTCCCATCCGGCCTGAGGGTGAGGAGGAGGTGACCCCTGTCCCAGGCATGTGGTACTCACCTGGGTTTCCTGAATGGGGGCATCAGTGAGATCTGGTTTTTAGCAAGTGACTCCTGGGGTCACCATCTTTTAGGTGTGCGTGAGAAGTTGGCAAGTAGAACAAATAGGTTCCCGTGCTAGTCAAAGAATACAGTGTTTTAAAAGCTGAGTGGAGAAATATACCATGTTCATGGATTGGAAGAATCAATATAGTGAAAATGAGTATACTACCCAAAGCAATTTATAGATTCAACGCAATCCCTATCAAGCTACCAACAGTATTCTTCACAGAGCTAGAACAAATAATTTCACAATTTGTATGGAAATACAAAAAACCTCGAATAGCCAAAGCGATCTTGAGAAAGAAGAATGGAACTGGAGGAATCAACCTATCTGACTTCAGGCTCTACTACAAAGCCACAGTTATCAAGACAGTATGGTACTGGCCCAAAGACAGAAATATTGATCAATGGAATAAAATAGAAAGCCCAGAGATTAATCCACGCACATATGGACACCTTATCTTTGACAAAGGAGGCAAGAATATACAATGGATTAAAGACAATCTCTTTAACAAGTGGTGCTGGGAAATCTGGTCAACCACTTGTAAAAGAATGAAACTGGACCACTTTCTAACACCATACACAAAAATAAACTCAAAATGGATTAAAGATCTAAACGTAAGACCAGAAACTATAAAACTCCTAGAGGAGAACATAGGCAAAACACTGTCCGACATACATCACAGCAGGATCCTCTATGACCCACCTCCCAGAATATTGGAAATAAAAGCAAAAATAAACAAATGGGACCTAATTAACCTTAAAAGCTTCTGCACATCAAAGGAAACTATTAGCAAGATGAAAAGACAGCCTTCAGAATGGGAGAAAATAATAGCAAATGAAGCAACCGACAAACAACTAATCTCAAAAATATACAAGCAACTCCTACAGCTCAACTCCAGAAAAATAAACGACCCAATCAAAAAATGGGCCAAAGAACTAAATAGACATTTCTCCAAAGAAGACATACAGATGGCTAACAAACACATGAAAAGATGCTCAACATCACTCATTATCAGAGAAATGCAAATCAAAACCACTATGAGGTACCATTTCACACCAGTCAGAATGGCTGTGATCCAAAAGTCTACAAATAATAAATGCTGGAGAGGATGTGGAGAAAAGGGAACCCTCTTACACTGTTGGTGGGAATGCAAACTAGTACAGCCACTATGGAGAACAGTGTGGAGATTCCTTAAAAAACTGGAAATAGAACTGCCTTATGATCCAGCAACCCCACTGCTGGGCATACACACTGAGGAAACCAGAAGGGAAAGAGACACGTGTACCCCAATGTTCATCACAGCACTGTTTATAATAGCCAAGACATGGAAGCAACCTAGATGTCCATCAGCAGATGAATGGATAAGAAAGCAGTGGTACATATACACAATGGAGTATTACTCAGCCATTAAAAAGAATACATTTGAATCAGTTCTAATGAGGTGGATGAAACTGGAGCCTATTATACAGAGTGAAGTAAGCCAGAAGGAAAAACATAAATACAGTATACTAACGCATATATTTAGAAAGAGGGTAACAATAACCCGGTGTACGAGACAGCAAAAGAGACACTGATGTATAGAACAGTCTTATGGACTCTGTGGGAGAGGGAGAGGGTGGGAAGATTTGGGAGAATGGCAATGAAACATGTAAAACATCATGTAGGAAACGAGTTACCAGTCCAGGTTCGATGCACGATGCTGGATGCTTGGGGCTGGTGCACTGGGACGGCCCACAGGGATGGTATGGGGGGGGAGGAGGGAGGAGGGTTCGGGATGGGGAACACATGTATACCTGTGGCGGATTCATTTTGATATTTGGCAAAACTAATACAATTATGTAAAGTTTAAAAATAAAATAAAATAAAATAGTAAATAAAAGCTGAGAATGGAAACAGTCACGGGTAGGATGTGAAATGCTGAAGTGTCTGAAAGCATAAAAGGCTACATGTAATGGATTGCAAGACAAAAGTGCAGGGTCCACTTTCTTGTGAAGCTGAGTTGCCTTGGGAAGTGACTTTATTTCCTTCTCCAAACCTGAAGGATAGTGCCAGCCCCTCGAAGGCGCCACAAGTAATGCCACCTCCATCATTTTCCCATCTCTAGCCAAGTGGGGTTTCCTCTGTGGAAATTCCCTGCTTTCACCTTTCCAAAGCAGGTGCCAGAGAACCCTTCACCTCTGCTTCTGAAGATTCCGGATAAAATCTCTTTGGGAAATAAGTTTCTCAACAGTCCTGCAAGCTAGAAAACTGACTTAACATTTATTTTCCTGTAAACTGACTTTTCCTGAAATCTGACTGCATAAATCCCTTCCATTTTCCATGTAATACGGATGCCCTGTGCCACCAGAATTCCATAGAACATGGAAATTCTGCTTTACACATAAATGATATTTATTTTGCAATGAGCTTATTATTATTATTATTTTTTTTTTACTTTGGGAAATTGACCACCTCAGTGTTTTCTCTCAACCAGATCTGACTCCTGCAATCCTTAAACGTTGTTTCTCTTCCAGGTTGAAGAAGCGGTAAGTGAAGTCGATTTCCAGCTCAAGGTGGATTTGCACTTTACGGACAGTGAACAACAGTGAGTGTCCTTGGAATCCTTCAAGCATGATGGTACAATTCCGTCTGCTCAGCCCTTCTCCAGCTCTAGGGTATCTTGATAGCCATGAACCTCAGAACCTCGCTTAGAAACCTGGTTCCTGATCAGCTGAAGAAACGTGGACAAGCAATATCTATGTGGTCATTTCAAGCTGTGTGCCTTTTAGGCAGCTTGCTCAGTGGCTGCAGACACCAACAACTCCTGACTTCCCAGCTTTATTCACTAGCACCTTCTTATCTCCAGCACTCACCCCCATACACTTGCAATGCAGTATTAATTAGGTCTTTAGATGATTGACCCTGCTGCTGCTGCTGCTGCTAAGTCGCTTCAGTCGTGTACAACTCTGTGTGACCCCATAGACAGCAGCCCAATCAGGCTTCCCTGTCCCTGGGATTCTCAAGGCAAGAACACTGGAGTGGGTTGCCATTTCCTTCTCCAATGCATGAAAGCGAAGAGTGAAAGTGAAGTCACTCAGTTGTGTCCTACTCTTAGCGACCCCATGAACTGCAGCTCACCAGGCTCCTCCATCCATGGGATTTTCCAGGCAAGAGTACTGGAGTGGGGTGCCATTGCCTTCTCCGATGATTGACCCTATAAGCCTACAAACCTCAAGGCCCCTTCTGCATCAGAGGAGATTCTGCCTGGATCCTCATCTTTACACTGAATTTTTGCTCTTATGTTTCAACTCTGAAAATCCACTGATGTATAACCTACTGATTCAGTAAGGAAGCAACCCTCCTTTTTCTCATAACTGCTTCCTTTAAGCTTGTTCTGTGGCCTCTTCCTTCTACCCTAGGGGTGAAACAGTCATGTCACAGCCTGTTCTTTCATGTCATAAATAGTTCTTTTTTCAGGTATGAAAAAGTCCATTCCCACTGGGGAATGATCCCAAAGATTATTGGGATCGGCACTGCCTCTTGGCTCCACTGCACCCCAGCTCCGAGATTTCTCAGGGTGGGGAACTCCCACTGTAGCAAAAGGGTTTGTGGAGCCTCTTACAGCTTCCTGTTTCCTTCTGCCCAGATTGTGTGGGCCTCTCAGGGTCAGGCACAGAGACAAGGGAGGAGATTGCAGATGGCGCTGGGAGTCATGCTTCACAGGTTCAGTTGCAGGCAGGACGCTTCACAGGGTAGATGCTGGATCACTGCTTTATCTACTCTTGGGGTGTGCTTGTGACTCCTTGGAGCTAGGCCCTTTAGCTGGTTCCCCTCTCCTCCAACCCCTGCAGTTCTTTGAAATAATGATGCCTCTTATGGTTGGGTCGTTCACTCCTTGCCAGAAGCTCTTTTGGCAGATTCTTCTCTGGGGACTGCACATCTGGCTCTTGGATAATGACCACAGCACTTTCATCCTCATCTCACACTGGTGGGGACTCCCACCCCATTGCGGTTCACTTTTCTTTGGCCTTCCCAGCTACCCTCAACTTCTTTCCTGAGGACCTTTGCAGGATACGTCAGGCACCAGGACCTGTGTTCCTTCTATTCTAGGGGACACAGGGCATGCCCCCTTGAAGACTCCCCTGATTAGGCTTAAGGTGAAGATGGAGGTGCTTCTTTTCCATTGGTTTTATTAGCACAATGTCAGCACAGTCTGACCACTTGATGCAAATTAATCCTCGCTTCTGAACTCCACAACCTCTTCAGCAAATGCTTCGCCTTCTCCAGTGGGGAATAGGAGATCAGGTGGCCAAGGGGCTGATGCCAGTGGAATGATTCCCAAACCCTTCAAATTTCAGAGTCCCTGTTAGAGCTTTGCTTCCTTTCTTAAGGACTGTCCCATCCCTGAGATGTGTCTGATTGTTAAGGGAGTTTTCATAACATGGGGTGTTGAATCAGAGGGACCATTTCTAAAATGTTAGAAACCTGACTATGTCTCTGCTTTGAGAATAGACACCTGCTGATGTGTATGTAGATGGTAGTGCCTCGTGGCTTGGCTGGCAGGAGGATCTGTCCATGGGCCTGCCACTGGGTCTGTGCTCAGCATCACAGATTCCTCACGCTTGTCTTTATCTGCACCCCAAGCCCTTCTGGCCACCTGCTTCTCTCATCACTTCTGCTTACCTTTTGGAGGGGTTGTGGATGCTTGAGAAATCTTACCTTCCTCACCCCATCCCCAGGACTTATTGTTCTAGCACCATGTGGAACTCAGAAGCCCCATATGAAGCTGGCCTTCTTTCTAAGCTATAAACTCAGAAGTGAAGTCCTTGTCTGTATTGTTCTCATGTTCCCTGTCAACAATCTAGGATTTCTATCATTCACTCACTTTATTAATTTCATTAGGACCCCCTGATCTATATTCTTACGCCTCTTCCTTCAGAGGTGTTCATCCATATCTCCCTGGCACACATTTCCACTGGATCACAGAACCTTGTCATTGATCCTAAACTCAGCCTAGAAGTCTTCCTCTACCCAGCCCTCCAGGGTGGGAAATGATCAGGTATGCGAGATACAATAAACGTGCCTTATTACCATCAGAATAGTAGTTAACAGAGAGGCTACGTGCGTGCTGGGGACTGGCCCAAAGCAAATGTAACTCAGCAATGGGCTCTGAGCTCATTGACCATGAGACACTGGGTGCATTCCAGCAGTTTTCTAAATCTCAGTAGTCTCGTTTATAAGACAGGCTTCATTACAGGTTCTGTACCTCACAGGTCTGTTATGAGGATTAAGAGAGGGAATATCCAAGCCGGGCCAAGCGCGTGGCCCAGGGATCAGTGTCATCTTCCTCTCTGTGGCTTCCTAGATGTGTGTGGCGCAAGTTTCCGTGGGTCACTTCCTCCCTATAGCACAAAGTACTTAATAACCATCAGAGCCGAGTGTTTCCTTGGAGTATAAGATTAGCTAAGAGGAACAGGAAGCCAGAGGCCGGGCAGGACTTGAAAATGCCATATTTTTTAATTTTCATAAATTGGGTTTAGGAATGACAAAGCATCTCTATTACATCCTGGGGGTAGACTTCAGGCTTTGAAACATGACCCAGGCAGTCAGCTTCTTTTGGATCCATTTAGGCCTGAGCAGGATCAAAACGGAGGAGCATGCCAGGTGATGTCAGGGGCGCAAGGGCTCTGAATGTCCACCCTGTCCAGTGGTTCTCAGTGTGGATGGGATGATTGTGTCCCCCAGGGGAATTTGGCCAAATCTGGAGACATTTTCTCATTATTAAATTTTTTTTTCACATTTTAATTTTTTGGCTGTGCCATACAGCGTGGATGCAAGACCTTAGTTCCCTGAGCAGGGATCGAACCCAAACCCATGCCCCTGCATTGGGAGCTCAGAGTCTTAACCACTGGATGGCCAGGAGGGCCCCCTGGGGACATTTTTGATTGTCACTCTGGGCAGGGGGTGGGTGCTCCTGGCTTCTAGTGGGTGGGATCCAGGGATAGTCCTAAACATCCCATGATGCATAGATTGCACCCCACTCGCCAGCAGAGCATTGTTCAGCTCCCAAGGGTCTGTATCACTGAGGCTGGGAAACCTGCTCTAGCCTGACCTTGCATTTGAAACTGCTGCTCTACCAAGAGCCATGACTCTGTGCTTGCACAGGGATGGGGGCCTCACTTCTCCCCGAAAGATCCCACCCTGTCCTGGGCAGTCCTGCCTATCAGGACATTCCTCTTTACTTCAAGGGACAGGTCACCCCTGTGTGCCTTCCCTTAGTTGCTCTCAGGCTCAGTCCTTGAGGCTACACATGAAAGACCTCAGCTGGACACACACGGCTCTTCACGCCATCTCTTCCCCTCCAGTTAAACACCAGGGCCCTTTCTCTGTTTTGTGTTTGTTTGATTTTCTTCTCAATGCCATCCAGTTCATCTCTGTTTTCTCCCACCTTGTCGTTTTGTTGTTCTTTCGCTCAGTTGTGTCTGACTCTTTGCAGCCCCATCGGCTGCAGCACACCAAGCTTCCCTGTCCTTCCTCTCTCCTGAAGTTTGCTCAGACTCCTGTCCATTAAGTCAGTGATGCCATCCAACCATCTCACCCTCTGTCACCCGCCTTCTCCTCTTGCCCTCAATCTTTCCCAGCCTTAGGGTGGGAAAGATTGAAGGCAGTTCAGTCCTTTCCTATATTGAGACCCCCCCCCCCCCAAATAACTGAATTCTGTCTCCATCAGTTACAAAACACGAGAGAGGAGGTATGGGGAATCCTGGATGAAACTGATCAGACTCGATTGCTCTTCGGAGGTCATTTATTCATTCAGTCACATATCCCTTTTGATAAATATCTGACTGATTTCTGATGTGTGCCCAATTCTGTGTTTGGTGTTAGGGATTCAACAGTGAATTAGTCACAGTTCTTGCCTTTAAGAGGTAGGACTCTTGCAGAAAACACAGTGGTAGCAAGGAAGTGCTGTGCTGGGGGCCCATGGGGGAAACACAAGAGCACGCTGGGACATGGGAGTCCAGGAGGGCTTCACTGTTGAGCCTGGAAAAGCATCTGGGCATCTTTTCATCACTGCAAGGTGAGCTCGGCATCCGTGATAGCAGAGTGTGAGCCCAGCTCTGCCACATAGCAGCTGTGTGAGGTCCCCGGGGTTGCTTTCCATCTCTGAGCCTCGGTTGCTTCATTTTTCCATCATGGCAAAAAAGTTTTTACCTGGCAGAGTTATTTGCAGGGAGGGATTGGATAAGCCAATGGGTGCACAGTGTTTGTGTGTGGGCAAGGTTGCCATGGGACTCTCCTGGAGGCAGGGATGCGCCACCACCACTCACGTAAATCACTCTCCTCCCTTGCAGGCTGAGGGACATGGCCGGGGTCCCCGTGATCAGCAGCCGTGTGCTGGGCCTGCACTTCCACCCCCGGAGAGGCCTGCATCACCAGGTGCCCGTCATGTTCGACTATTTCCACCTGTCGGTGATCTCGGTGACCATCCACGCCGCCCTGGTGGCCCTGCAGCAGCCGCTGATCAGGTATGAGGTTACATGTCCTGTGGTTCTGGGGGCAGGGTGACCGCTTTGGTTTCCTTGTTATGCTTGAGTCTCCCATGTGGCTGAGATGCTGAGAGCTGCCCAGGGGACATCAGTGCAGACCAGAGAAGCTCCCCCAGGCTGCAAATTTCAGCTCTGAGCCTCCCTGAGGGGCAGAGGAGAGGTGGACAGGGGCCTGGGGGAGGACATGGATGGGGAACCTAGGAGCTGAATGGTTTCAACTTGCTGTCTTCAGCTGACCTGGCTTCTTTCTAACTGTGCCTTATTTGAAAAGCCACCTAACATCTCTGAGATACACGGTCTCCATCTCTAAGCCAGGACACTCGTGGGGGCTGTCCACATAGGTTTTAGTGAGTCTCACATGAGGACAGTGCCCAGAATGCAGTTTTCTGCCCCCTCCTCCGGTGGCTGTTTGTTTACGGGTAGGACCACCTGAGTGGTCCCATGCTTTCTCTTCAGGGAATTGTCCCAGCATCTCCATGGCCTCAAGGTGCATTGAGGTTCTATGAATGCCACAACAGAGGGCCCGAACTGGCAACAACAAGCATGTCCTATCATACCCGGGCATCTTCATCCAAATGCCTGGCAGGACCAGAGGTGCCATCAGCTCGCTTCAAACCTCCTCCATGCGTGAGGGTGTGGGTTACACATGAGAGCAGAGAGATATTTGGGGATGAAATCTTGTATTATGCAGTTTCTGGAAGGGAACTTTCCTGATGTCCCTTTTCAGGACACTTCTCAGTGCTGGGGGTTGAAATGCAGGTTGGGGAGACTCCAGTCCCCACTCATGGCTGCGTGGGGGTCAGTGTCCTGATCCCCTGCTGGGGTCAGCATGTAGGAAATGAGATCTTGGTGGGGTGATGTGACCATGCTGTACTTCCCTGGTCACCATGCCCATCTGCTTGCTGAGCTCCGTCCTGGGCTCTGCCTGCTAATGGGGCTATTTCAGCTCCTCTGCATAGAAAGTTTAACCTCCTAACAGAAATAATTCTTTGCAAGTTTGTCTGTAGCCACCTTGCCAGAGAGCGGCGCAGATAGAAATTCACCAGCAGAGTTGAGGCTTCTCCAGGGATGGGGGTAAAAATAGACCTGCCTTCTGTTCTCTGGGCTCTGCAGGAAGGATTCCTATGAGTTCACTCACAGTGTTTGGGAACCCTTTAAGGTTATGGGAAATACCTGTCAAGTAGGGCAAGCTCCAGTTTTTCCAGAAAAGCAGTTTTAGCATCAGTTGTTAAGTCCAGCGAGGAAGAAGCAGGTGTGGAATGAAAATTTTACCTTAAAAGATCCTTCCCTGAAACAGACTCAGGTCTGTTTAACCCTCAGTGTTTAAACCTCAACTGGGTACACCTGAGGGACTCGGCAGCTCAAGGTCACACTGAAGTCAACGATGAGTTATTCTAGTGACTAATTTGCAGTTGGTCCTCTGAATGTGCCATGAGCATCATGGCTCATACACAAATTCTCCATTTCTACTGCAGTGTTCCATTTATCCACATTCTAGCTAAACTGTAGAGTTGCTTCAAATCTCGGTTCGAAACAATTCCAAGACATGATTCTATTAGAGTGGATTGTATTTGTGGTATTATTAACAATAGCTATATAAATAGAATAATGGTTATGTTAGATTTTATGATTTTGTGGTATTATTGACAAGAACTTCTAGCATTTATTGCATCGTTGTTCTTTGCCAGACATTGTACTTGCACGTGGCTAAACTCATGGAATCCTCAGACAACGCCACTGTTAAGGTGCTGGTATCAACCTTTTTGACTTATGAGGATACAGGGAGGTTTAAAACTGTCCCCATGGAGCTGGAAAATGCTGCTGCTGGAATTTAAACCCTGGTAGGCCTCAGTGGGTAAAGAATCCACATGCAGTTGCAGGAGATGCAGGAGACAGGGTTCAGTCCTTGGGTCAGGAAGGTCCCCTGGAGGAGGGAATAACAACCCACTCTAGTATTCTTGCCTGGAGAGTTCCATGAACAGAAGAGCCTGGTGGGCCATGGTCCATGAGATCACAAGAGTTGGACATGACTTAGCAACTAAACCACCACCAACTCCCATGGGCTTTTCTCATCTCCCTTGATCCTAAGATGGATGGTTACCATCTCTCTGTGCTCGTTAATCTTGTGATGACTTGCAGAGCTGAGCAGGGTCTGTATTTTTGTCTGTGGAACAGGTACAGAGTTTCTAACTAGTGTTGACACAGTGAAAATCTTTGACATCCACGATCCTATGAAACTTCTGTGTGGTCATATCGTGGAGGTGGATACTGTTTTCCCTTCTCCCACAGAAGAACAGAGGTTCAGGAGGGGCCTGGGGGTTGGAGGACTTCACTCTGGGTTGTACCAATGACAGGAGTAGTTGTAGGACTCATACCACATCAGATGGAGCCTCCCCTTGTCTTTCTGCTCAAGATCCCATGCTGCCTTCCCCTGTGGTTAAGTCACCTCTGCCTCCATGCATCTCATCAAGCAGGTTGTGGGCATTTACAGACAAAGTGGAATGTGTGACATCCTTGGCCCCAAAGCTCATGTGCCAGTTACACCCACTTGTCCTAGTGGCATCCATAAATGTCCCACCCAAGCATCCCTCGGGGGTGAGCTGTGTGTGCATGCTCAGTCGCTTCAGTTGTGTCCGACTTCGTGCCATTCCATGAACTGTGACCCTCCAGGCTCGTCTGTCCGTGGGGTTCTCCAGGCAAGAATATTGCAGTTGGATCGCCATGCCCTCCTCCAGGGGATTTTCCTGACCCAGGGCTTGAACCCACATCTCTTGTGTCTCCTGCATTGACGGGCTGGTTCTTTACCTCTAGGACCACCTACTATCTCTTCTAAATGGCTTATCTCAGGCTCCCCAGCAACAGCGTCAAGGAGGCGGAATTAATGGCACCATCTTTTCCTTTACATCCTTTGACAAAAGTTAGACACATTTTCAATTCTTTCAATTCACTTCTTTACAGTTTTACTCGCCCAGGAAGAGGCTCCTGGCTTGGGAAAGGCGGCCCAGACACAGGACCAGAGCAGTCTAGCCTTTCCCTGGAAAACCTGGTCTTCGGAGCTGGATACTGCAAGCCGACCTCCTCAGAGGTAACGTCTGCGTGGGGCAGTGGCCCCAAGACTGCAGACCTCACTTGGCAGGCTGTGTCTGTTCTGTGAGACTTCTGTTCATTTCAGATGCTGCATATAGAATTTCTCTGCTCCCTCCATCCTTATCTCTTGTTGACCCATCCGTTCCTTCTTTGGTTGGCTGCTACATTTATCAATCATATTCCTAATGCCAGCCCCCAGGGTAGTGGCAGAGAGGAGGGTCTTCACATGGTACCCCTGTCATATGGCCCCTTGAAAAATATGGTTCCATGGAGGTCATGGGACATGTTGTAAGAGGCTTTCCCTCCTGGACCATGTGGAACCTCAAAAGCCCTTTGACCATAAGCTCATTTCAAAACCTGGCTCCATCCTTCATTTGCTCACTTCTCTGAGCCTCAGTTTTCCCACCTGTAGAGTGGGGTTGCTGATACTCAATAACCTCGCAGGTGAGTATGTGTGTTCGTTGCTGTAATAGGTAAAAAGTTCCATCCCTGCTCCAGACCCCCCAAGGCTTGATCAAAGGCTTTATCGTGACCATATCATAGCCCAGCCTCATCCTCTGTCCCATGCTGCTTCTCACTCCTGCATATGCTCTGCCTCTGAGACCTCCCCAGTAGACCCACCTGAAAATCTCCGACTTAGACTCTGTTTTCCAGGCAACATGGTTTGGAACATCAGGGCATATCAGGGGTTGTAGATCAATTCAATGCATCTTTGACGACACTTCTATCCCCAGACATGAGCCTTTGCTGGGACCACAGGAGCACAGGGTATGATGGTGATCGGGTGTCTGCCCTGAAGGAACTGCTGGGTGCCTGTCTGCACATCCTCGAATGCCCCTCTGAGAAGTGCTGTCTGATCTCCTAGCAAGAAATTCTCCCTCCCAAATGCTTTCTCTACAGTCAACTCTAGGCATCTCTGTCTTTCCTCCACTGGGCTCCAGACAGCTGGGGACAGAGCCCAGTGCCTTCAACTCCACATCCTTAGGGCCCAGCACCATGCCCGGCACATGTGGTTAACCCTCAGGAGGTGTGTGTTGGATGGATGACTGATCCAAATACCTGGTCATGTTCATATAGAACTCTGAGCAGTGAGAGAGCTGAGTCACAGAGGGGTTCCTTGCCTTATACGACGGCAGACAGAGAGCAGGGGGAGAGCGAGGCATCTCCATGGACACCTGGATGCTAAGAGGGAACCGTTCAGAAGCCCTGGACCTGGTGTGGCTTGGGATGAGGAGCAGTGTAGATCATCTCCGCCTGTCTGATTCTGTTACATCTGGAGAGGCCGAGCATCACTGCAGTGATGAGGCAGAGAGAAGGCTATGCTTTCAAATATCTGCTCTGCTCAATACTTTGTGATGTGGCGGACTCTATTCACCCTGTAAAAATTTAGGCTCCTTCAGTCTAAAATGGGACAATACTTATACCTTAGAAAGGATTTTAGTACAGAAATAGGCTCACAGCGGGCGCAAGATACAGTATCTTTTTTTTCCCCCTCCATTCTTTTCTTGGCTATTTTTGGGGATGTGTGTCAAAGAAGACATCTCTGTCTTTCACAAGAGTCAGATAAAATAGCTTATTGGTGGGTGCTCAGTGGTGAACTTGCTCACAGCTCAATGGGCTATTTTCAGGACCAGTTCCATTTGGGTCCCATCTGATTATGTGGGCTCAGAGCCCCGTGCCCATCCTGTGCCTTCCCCCCCGCCCCCCGCAAGGCAAGGGCTGCCAAGCAAGGAATAAAATCCACTCCCCCGCCTCCCTCACGGGCTGTGCCTTCAAGTCCCCGAGAAGCCCAGTGCATTAGCAAATAACATCACAATCTGTGGAGATTGCAGCATCAGCTGGAGCGATTAGGGAACAGGTGTTCCCTTCAAAATAAGCCTTTGTGTGCAGAGACATGTGCAGGAACTAGAGATTCACAGCAAAGTAAGGTCATTGGCATGAAAAATCCTCGGGGGGTGAGAGTTGCCATGACGTGACACGCCTCCTTCCCCAGGAGCCCAGGCGTCTCTGGTCCTGCAGCCTTGCTCTTTCCTGCAGCATCTTAAGCAAAGAGGGCTTCCAATTTAGGGCTGAAGCTGCAGCTTGCATCCCCTTCCCCTCCCACCTCCAGAAACACCAGCAGCTTTGCCCCAGGGGAACTGTTTTCCCTCTCCCACTCACGGCTTATCTGTCAAAGAGGATACTAATGCCTGCCTCGAAGGGTTGCTGAGAAGATTAAATGAAGTAAGCATATAAAATCCTGCAGCGGAGAGCTTGGCACCAAAGTGCTCGATAAAATCCTCTGCTGGTCTTATTTTTCTTTGCATTTGTCCACATAATTAAATTGAATGTTACCCCAAGAGCCTTGTGTTGTCGTGTGGGAGGGACGTGGAGGGTCTTAGATGTTCCCTGTTCTTGGCTTCTGCTCCACCCCGCTGTGTGACCCTGAGCCAGATAATTGCCCTCTCTGGGCCTCGGTTTCTCAATATCTAGAAAGAGGATTGGGTGAGATCACTCTGGAGGCCTCCTTGAGTCCTCGCTGTGGTCTCTTATATTGTGATATCCTGACACTTCCTGGTACAACTGGGGACACTTGACTTGTGCTTGGTGTATTCAGATTCTCCACAGAAACAGAATCAATAGGATAGTAAGATCACATGTGTACATACACACACACACACACATACACATGTATAAAGAGACAGAGAGATAGACAGACTTATCTTAAGGAATTGTCTCATGTGAATATGGAGGCCAGCAAGTCCAAAATCTGCAGATCAGGCTAGTAGGCTGGAGACCCAGGGGACAGTTACAATTTGAGTCCAAAGGCCATCTGCTGACTGCACGACGGGCTTCTTTCTCCTTTAGAGTGGGGAGGACAGGTAATGTGTGTGTCAGTCTTTTTTTTTTTTTTAATATCTTCAACTGATTGAACGAGGCCCACCCATGCTGTGTGAATAACCTTTACCCATGATTCAAATCATGATTTAAATGTGAATCTCCTCTGAAACACACTTGCACAGAAACGTCTAGAATAACACTTGACTGCCTATCTGGGTACCACGGACGGGCCCTATGGACACGTAAAATTGACCGTCAGTGCTCAGGGTCTGACAGATTCTACTTGAAGGTCAGGAATCCAGTGACTCACAGTCGGGAGAAAGCCTTTTTTCCTCAGGAGCTGGGGCACACTCACTTTCTTCTTGCTGAAAGAAGTGGGGTCACTCCACTGCCCGGGGGAGGAAGAGCCACATTGTGGAGAGACACAGACGTTAGGACTCCCCTCGTTCTCAGAGCCCCGCCTCCTTGGGCGGCGGAATCTGGGAGTCTGTTCACTTATCTGCTAGTCCTCCGCTCTGCTGGCCTCTGTGTGCCACAGGGACAAAAATGAACAAAACTCAGTCTTTACCCTCAGTGGGTCATGGGATCTAGTGTGTGAGGCAAAGGAGTAATTAAAATGTTTAAATTCCATGTTTGTGTGAAAAGTGTCAGTCAGTTCAGTTGCTCAGTCATGTCTGATTCTGAGACCCCATGGACTGCAGCATGCCAGGCCTTCCTGTCCATCACCAACTCCCAGATGGACCCAAACTCATGTCCACTGAGTCAGTGATGCCATCCAACCATCTCATTCTCTGTCATCCCCTTCTCCTCCTGCCCTTAATCTTTCCCAGCATCAGGGTCTTTGCAGATGAGTCAGTTCTTTGCATCAGGTGGCCAAAATATTGGAGTTTCAGCTTCAGCATCAGTCCTTCCAATGAATATTCAGCACTGATCTCCCTTAGGATGGACTGGTTGGATCTCCTTGCAGTCCAAGGGACTCTCAAGAGTCTTCTCCAAGACCACAATTCAAAAGCATCAATTCTTCAGCACTCAGCTTTCTTTATAGTCCAACTCTCACATCCATACATGACTACTGGAAAAACCATAGCCTGGACTAGACGGACCTTTGTTGGCAAGGTAATGTCTCTGCTTTTTAGTATGTTGTCTACGTTGGTCATAACCTTTCTTCCAAGGAGCACTTTTTCCCACTTTTCCAAGTGAAAAGTGTGATACTCATCATTTGAAATCATTTTTTTTTTAATTCTGCTTTTATTTGTTGTCCTCAATGTGCAGCATGTGGGATCTTACTTCCCAGACCAGGGATTGAACCCACACCCCCTGCAGTGGAAGCACAGTCTTAACCACTGGACCACCAGGAAAGTCCCTGAAATCACATATCTGAATGCCTGCTTTACACCAAGATACTCTATTAAACCACTGATGCATGTGGATTCCATCCATTTCCACAAAACAGTTTCCTATTTCCTTTGACAACTGAAGAAACTTAGAGGTTAAGCCGTATCTGTAAAGTCACACAGCTGGGCAGGGGCCAAGCTGGCATTTTAATTCAGCCTGATGCCAACTCCCCACCTGTCTTCAGCTGCTGAAAAACTGAAAGTATTATTTGCTCAGTTATGTCTCTTTGTGACCCTGTGAACTGTAGCCTGCCAGACCCCTCTGTCCATGGAATTCTCCAGGCAAGAATATTGCAATGGATTGCCATGCCCTTCTCCAGGGGATCTTCCTGACCCAGGGATTGAACCTGGGCCTCCTGCATTGCAGGCAGATTCTTTAACAACTGAGCCACCAGGGAAGCCCCTCGGTTAATCAGCACTGGGTTGATGGTAACCAGAGAAAGGGCTTGGGCTCGTCTGCTCTGCGGGCAGGTGAATGTTTGCTTGGCTCCTGTGGGTGCGCCTTGCACAGGGCACATGCTCAGGAAGGCTTTGTTGAGTGAATGAGTGGCTGAGATCCTAGAATCTGAGAACATCAAGATGAAAGAGATCAAAAGCCCGAGTTGGGAGATGGTTAGGCCTCTAACTTTCCCACAGATCTGTTTCGTGCTGGTGCTCTGAGCCTCGCCGGTCCTGTGCTCACTGGCGGCGATCACAGAAGACATGCTGCCCGAGCAGAGGACTGTGCCTCAGAGGAACACGCCGGCCGCCAACGTGAAGGCCTTCCTTCCTCCACTTCCCTTAGAAGGTGCTTCCCCAGATGGAGGAACGTGTGTCCTTGAGAGGAAATGCCGGCTCCCTTTTGTTTGGATCACTGAGAAGTGAAGAGCAGCATCTTCCTCGAAGGGCATGGTGCTCACCCAGCGCATGCACACATGTGCGTGGCTTCGCAAGTCCTTCTGTGCTGAGCTCTGTGGCCTGACAGCCCCGCCCTCACTGATGGGAGGCGTGTGCCTGTCGGGGGTGGGCACGTGGAGGGAAACTGAGGCACAGGCCTGACTTCCACGTGGAAATCTCCCCTCTCCCAGATGCACTGTGCTCTTCTTTATTTTTTTCCTTTTTGCTCCATTTCTGTTGGGTTCTTTCCTCTGTACCCTTTGCTCTAAATACACCCTTGCTCCTTGTGAGCATCTTCAGGTCCCTCTTGTGGGGATCCGGAGTTATGAGGATAAGACATGGACGCTTGTTATTACTGTTAACACCTCATCAGGATGCCGTAAGGAGAGACACTGCTGTTGGTTTGTTCACTAGTCAGGTGATCATTAGGCGCCTCCCGTGCCTCAGGCTCTGCACAAGGATGGTGACGTAGGGTGAACAAACACGGCAGCCTCAGCTCCCAGCTTGTGGGGTGCGGTCCCTTCTGTTGCCCTTGGGGTCCATCCGAGTTGCTGGCACATCACAGGTGCTCAGTTAATGTTGGAGGCACAGGCGAGTTGAAATGAGACCTCACTGGATTATTATTTTTTTAATGTTTATTTACGTATTCATTTGGCTGCATTGGGTCTTAGCTGGTATCTTTGTTGTCTCATGCAGGATCTTTCATGGAGGTGCTTGGACTTTCTAGTTGTCGTATGTGGACTTAGTTGTTCCATGGCAGGTGGGATTTAGTTCCCCGACCAGGGATTGAAGCCTCGTCACCCACATTGCAGGGCAGAGTCTTAACCACTGGACCGCCAGGGGAGTCCCCCTCATTGGCTCCTTGGCTCTCTCTAGCTGCTGCAAGTGGGGGCCGCTCTTCCACGTGTGGCGTGCAGGCTTCACACTGCAGTGGCTTCTCTCACTGTGGAGCACAGGCTCTAGGGCGCGTGGGCTTCAGTAGTTGCGGCACAGGGGCTCATTAGTTGTGGCTCATGGGCCCGAGAGTGTGCAGGCCTCAGTAATTGTGGCGAATGGGCTCCGTGGTTACGGCCTGTGGGCTCTGGAGGGCTCAGCAGTTGTAGCGCATGAGCCAAGCTACCCCACAGGGCATATGGGATCTTCCTGGCCAGGGATCAAACCCATGCCCCCTGCATTGGCAGGCAGATTCTCATCCACCGTGCCACCAGGGAAGTCCACCTTCTACTATTTTGAGAATTAAGTTGGCAAACGCTATTGTGTTCTCCCTCTCCCTCTCTGCCAAACAGTTTCAGCAGTCTCATTTAAATGATTATCTAATTTCCTTAAAATCCTGGGGACTAAATAGTAGGTTGCTAAATGGTGTCTGGGCTATGATGGGCTTTCCGTTACATCAGTCTGCTTATGGATGCAATATAATTGTACAGGTTATTTCTAAAAGAGGATATAAATCAGTGGAAATGGGCTTTTCGTGCAGAAGTCTACAGTATTGATTATTTATGCACCACCCTTTTCATTAGTGAAGAGCTGCTTTATTCCACACTGCCTGCTTTCAGATGCCTTGCTCCTCTCCAGAGAGTCAAGGCATGATGGGAGGTGTCAGTTAGGAAAGGAGAGGATGGTACTCTCCTTCCCAGACTGCCTTGCATTTCCTCACTGCGTCATCAGGGTCCAGTGCAGCAGACGCTCAGTAAACACATACCAAGGGACTTCCCTGGCAGTCCAGTGGTTAAGAATCTGCCTTGCAGTGCAGGGGATTCGGGTTTGATCTTGGGTCGGTGACTTAGGATCCCACAACCCACAGAGCACCTGAGCCCGCGTGCTGTGACTTCTGAGCCCACTGGCCACAGCTGGAGTCCAGGTGCTGCAACTGAGAGCCAATGCAGCCAAATAAATATTAAAAAATAATAAACACATACCGAGTGAATTGCAGGATGTGGATGCAGCAGGACATACAGGCAATATCACCAGATTTGGAGGAAGAAAACCCGGTAGGCCAGGTTCTTCCACGGGTGAACTGTGAGAGCGTGGGCAAGTCGGTTCACCTCTCTGAGCCTGTTTCTTCTTGTCTTTTGTTGTTATTCAGTGGCTAAGTCATGTTCGACCCTTTGTGACCGTGTGAACTGCAGCACACCAGGCTTCCTTGTCTTTCACTGGCTCCTGAAGTTTGCTCAAACTCATGCTCATTGAGTTGGTGATGCCATCCAACCATCTCATCCTCTGTCGTCCCCTTCTCCTCTTGCCCTCCATCTTTCCCTGCATCAGGGCCTTTTCCAATGCATTGGTTCTTCACATCAGGAGGCCAAAGTACTGGAGCTTCGGCTTCAGCATCAGTCCTTCCAATGAATATTCAGTGTTGATTTCCTTTAGGCTTGACTGGTTTGATCTCTTGGCAGTCCAAAGGACTCTCAAGAGAAGAAAACTGCTCACTTTGTAAATTCTGCTTTTGGTTCAGATGGGAGAGGGGGCTCCCCCTTGGCATACCCCTCTCTCTCTACTGTCTTCTCTCCCATCCTGTTCTCCAGGGATGATGAAATCATGACACCACACATCACATTTGCCTTCTAACGTAATTGTACCAGTTAAATATATCAAACACTTCTCCGTGTTAGGCTCTTGTTGGATATTTTTAATATGCTGTCTCTCAGCTCCCTGCATAGGTTCACATGCTATAATTGAGAAAACTGAAGCTCTAACAACTTCAGCAAATAGCTCAGCACCAGGCAGAAGGTCCCTGACAGGCCTGGCACATGAGCCCAGGAATGACTGCATCTGACCCCTGCCTTCTGTCCACTTGGAATTATTATTCACCTGCTTGTCTCCTTTAATCTTCTAGTAAGTGAGGGACCACGTCTGCCACGCTTGGCATCAAGCATTCAACACAGGTATCTCTTGAATCAATAATTATATTAATGTTGGCTCCTTTTTTGCAAATAATAATATTTTTTGAAGAACTCAAGTCGAAGCCATTCTGTGTGTACTTTTTCAGATAGTATTTTAGTTAATGCTCAAGTGTGAGGTTGAGTGATGTCACCATGAACAAATTAGCCCCATCTGTAGTCTCATGGAATTTACAATCTGGCCAGAAAAAAATACTGAAAAAATAATTTCATGCAAGATAAACATTAAGAAAGGGTCATCTACGGTGCTGTAGCTCTGCGGAAACATGTAATGGGGTCAGGGGGTTGGTCCCAAGGATACTGGGGTGGGACTTCCCCGATGGTCCATTGGCTAAGACTCCATGCTTCCCATGCAGGAGGCCTGATTTCGATCCCTGGTCAGGCAGTTAGATCCTACATGCCAAAACTAAAGTGGCTCAGATGATAAAGAGTCTGCCTACAATGCAGGAGACCTGAGTTCAATCCCTAGCTTGGGAAGCTCTCCTGGAGAAGGAAATGGCAACCCACTCCAGTATTCTTGCCTGGAAAATCCTGTGGATGGAGAAGCCTGGTAGGCTACAGTCCATGGGGTCACAAAGAGTCAGACACAACTGAGCAACTTCACTTTCATTAAAAAAAAAAAAAATCAGTGATTGAGGGCAGGCTTCTCTGCAAGAGGAAATTGAATCTGCTTGTTCAACTAGAAGGTACTCAGGATGCAAGACTGAATTTAGATCCACCTTTTGCCATGACTAGTGACCTCCCAAGTCCTCCATCTTCCAAAGCTAGGCATTGCTAGGGGCCTCCCAAAGCATGTGGTCCATCTTTCTTTTTTTGAGAGAATATCCTTTGTTGGAGTTTTTACGTATTACTTTATTTAGCATGTTTCTATAGAATACCTATTTTCATTACCCCCCTGATGGATTAGACAAGCACAGCCAAGGGAGAGATGAGGATCCCACATCATACGGGGTCAGTCTTTGGCTGGGGGTCTCCTAGGGAGGCACAAATGAGGGTTAAGCTTCCCGAACTCAAAAACAGTCATGAAACACTTCTCAGAGTGAAGCATCTCTAATCTGAGTCAAAATGAGTGGATTGTCGATTGTAGCCGGGAGAGGAGGGCTGGAGAAGAGTGATAGCAGGGCTACGGGCAGGGAGTGAGAGGGCAGGGTCCGTCTGGGGACTCCAGGGAGGTCAGTGTGGACGGACATGGGGCTGGGACTGTCACAGTGGTCTGATCATTAGGAACCCTGGCAGCTAGCTTAGCCACAAAAATATGGCAAGTCGGGGATTGGAATGACAGGATGGGTTGTCATCCTTGCTGTTATGTAGAGAACTGATCGGAGTAGAGTTTACAGCTGAGGCCAGAGAGGCAAGGTTGGAGGCCAGCGCAATGGTCCAGGAAAGAACAGAACAGTTACCTGGGCAATGAAGAGGTGAGTTGAGCAGAGAAGAAAGATAGATGGATGTCAGAACTGCAATTGAAGTCGAATGGGGAGACTTGCAAAATAAGTGATGGTCAGGGATCACTACAAATAATCAACAAAATAACTGTTGGTCAGGGATCACTACAACTCGGTTGTGAGCTAAATTCCTAATAAAGAGAGTTAGTAAACTTGATTCACACTCAAGTGTGAATGGCTAGAATAATCCATTTTCAGTTCAGTTCAGTTCAGTCAGTCAGTCGTGTCCGACTCTTTGTGACCCCATGAATTGCAGCACACCAGGCCTCCCTGTCCATCACCAACTCCTGGACTTCACTCAGACTCATGTCCATCGAGTCAGTGATGCCATTCAGCCATCTCATCCTCTGTCGTCCCCTTCTCCTCCTGCCCCCAATCCCTCCCAGCATCAGAGTCTTCCATTGAGTCAACTCTTCGCATGAGGTGGCCAAAGTACTGGAGTTTCAGCTTTAGCGTCATTCCTTCCAAAGAACACCCAGGACTGATCTCCTTTAGAATGGACTGGTTGGATCTCATTGCAGTCCAAGGGACTCTCAAGAGTCTTCTCCAACACCACAGTTCAAAAGCATCAATTCTTCGGCACTCAGCCTTCTTCACAGTCCCATTCTCACATCCATACATGACCACAGGAAAAA
>NW_011494608.1:4395348-4427967 GCF_000754665.1 Bison bison bison | reverse complement strand
CCCCATCTATTTGCCATGAAGTGATGGGACCAGATGCCAAGATCTTCGTTTTCTGAATGTTGAGCTTTAAGCCAACTTTTTCACTCTCCTCTTTCACTTTCATCAAGAGGCTTTTTAGTTCCTCTTCACTTTCTGCCAGGGTGATGTCATCTGCATATCTGAGGTTATTAATATTTCTCCTGGCCATCTTGATTCCAGCTTGTGCTTCTTCCAGCCCAGTTTCTCATGATGTACTCTGCATAAAAGTTAAATAAGCAGGGTGACAATATATGACCTTGACGTACTCCTTTTCCTATTTTAGGTGACCCTAATTGACATTTTAGGAATCAGTAAACTAAAATGGATGGGAATGGGCAAATTTAATTCAGATGACCATTATATCTATTACTGTGGACAAGAATCCTTTAGAAGAAATGGTAGTCAGCAGAAGACTAATAATCAGCAAAACATTCTGAAATGTAGTACTTGGGTGCAGTCTCAAAAATGACAGAACAATCTTGGGATTGTTTCCAAGGCAAACTATTCAATATCACAGTAATCCAAGTCTATGCCCCAACTACTAATGCCAAAAGAATGCCAACTACTAATGCCCCAACTACTAATGCCAAAAGAAGTCAAATGATTCTATGAAGAGCCAAAAGACCTTATAGAGTTCACACCAAAAAAGATGTTCTTTGCATTATAGGAGCTGTGCTTAGTCGCTCAGTCATGTCTGACTCTTTGCGACCCCATGGACTATAGCTCGCCAGGCTCCTCTGTCCATGGGGATTCTCCAGGCAAGAATACTGGAGTGGGTTGCCATGCCCTCCTCCAGAGAATCTTCCCAACCCAGGGATCGAACCCAGGTCTCCCGTATTGCAGGTGGATTCTTTACTATTTAAACTAACAGGAAAGCTGCAACATAGGGGATTGGAGTGCAAAAGTAGGAAGCCAAGAGATACCTAGAGTAACAGGCAAGTTTGGCCTTGGATAAATGAAACAGGGCAAAGACTACTTGAATTTTGCTGAGACAACACACTGGTCATAGCAAACACTCTCTTCTGACAATGCAAGAGATGACTCTACACATGGACATCCCTAGATGATCAGTACTGAAATCAGATTGGTTATGTATTCTTTGAAGCCAAAGATGGAGAGGTTCTATACACTCAGCAAAAAAAACAAGACTGCGAGTTGACTGTAGTTCAGATCATGAGCTCCTCATTGCAAACTTCAGGCTTCAATTGAAGAAAGTAGGGAAAACCACTAGCCCATTCAGGTATGACCTAAATCAAATCTCTTATGATTATACAGTAGAGGTGACGAATAGATTCAAAAGATTAGATCTGATAGAGTGCCTGAAGAACTGTGGATGGAGGTTCATAACATTGTACAAGAGGCGGTGACCAAAACCATCCCAAAGAAAAAGAAATGCAAGAAGGCAAAGTGGTTGTCTGAGGAGACCTTACAAATAGCTGGGAAAAGAAGAGAAGCAAAAGGCAAAGGAGAAAAAGGAAGGTTTCCTCACCTGAATTTAGGAGTTACATTTAAAAAGATGAATGTTTATCTCACAAAAGGGGAATGTTTATCTCTATTCTCTCTGCCCAGAATATCCTTCTCTGACCCCTCGCATCACTCCCTCCATCCAGAGAACTCCTAGTTAGCCTTCAAAACCCAATTCAGTCATTACCTTTTATGTGAAGCTTTCTTTGACTAACCCAGATAACCATAAGCTGCTGATTTGTCTGTCCTACATTTGCACTTTAAGCATACTTCTCTCATTTTGCCTGAAAGTAATAACTGTTTAATGAGTCTCTTTTGTTCCATCATTTCAAAGCATTCCATGAGGACATAGTCATTCATCTCAATATTCAAAATTAAATCACTCCAAGGACATTTTACCCTCCTTTCTCAGGGTGAAACCAGGTCACCCCTTGAGGAAACAGATGACAGACTTGGTCAATAACCAGAATTTTAAGCAGAACAGAAATTAAGGACCCTGGGACTGAGCTGACAGTGTCCAGGGTTCTTTACCTTTGTCCTCTTTGTGGAGATAATGACAGGTCATGGTGGGGGGTCTACATCAAGGAAATTGGGGGCCATAAGAAATGGAGACCAAACGCTTGACCACTGCAAATACTAATGAGCGAATTAGAGAGGAGGACACAGTTCTGGCCACAGAGGCAATTGGCTGGGTGTTGGCTCTCATTCTGCCAGGATATATTTAGCATTGTGTGAATGTGAAAACAAGGTCTGAACATAAAGCATTTCACTGCTAATGGATTTGTGGGACCCACTTCTCTCAGCTGGTTCTTGATAGATGACAAGGGCCTGCAACTGACGTTGCCTAGCAGAGTAGTTATTCATTTGGTTCTTTCTTGACGTCTAGCTGGGCAGATATCTTCCAAAGGAAGTCTTGATGTCAGAGAGAAGGCCATTTCTATTTACTGCGGTCTTAGTGGAAGGGACGCTGATGCAGGAGCTAGAAGCTGGAGGTTCTAGAACTGATTTCCCTAGTGTCTATGCTTTGAGACCCCAGCAGAGCCCACCCATGCAGATGGGCTAAATCAGGAAATGCAGAACCTTGGAGTTGGGTGGGGTGGAAGTCTGGAGGAAACTGCAGAGATGCTCCCACATACCCTTCATTCTTTTTGTAAATTAATTTTTAATTGGAATATAGTAGCTTTACAATGTTGGGTTTGTTTCTACCGTATAGCAAAATGCATCAGCCATGTGTTATACATACGTCCCTTTTTTCTGAACTTCCTTCCCATTCAGGCCACTACAGACCCCTGAGTAGAGTAGATGCTCATTAGTATTCATAGTGTTCATAGACACTCATAGTATTGATAGTGTGTATATGTTAATCTCAGTCTCCCAATTCATCTCACCCCTCTCTTTCCCTTACATTTGTTCTCTGCATCTAGGTCTCTATTTCTGCTCTACAAGTAAGATCATTTATACCACTTTTCTAGATTCCACATGTATGTGTTAATATGCAATATTTGTTTTTCTTTTTCTGACTTACTTCGCTCTGTGTGACAGTCTCTAGGTCCATCCATGTTTTGCAAGTGGCACAATTTCATTCCTTTTTACTGCAGTCTTTTAGGCATCTCTAAGGACTGCATTTCCCAGGCATACTTGGAATTAGGTTTAAGCCTTAAGACTAGATTCTGGTTAAATGGGAGCAGAAGTGATACAGGCCTCTTTCCCCACTCTAAAACATCTTGCTTGATGATCTGGTCTTTCTTTCCTTTCCATGGTGACCTCAGTGGTCATGTGTTTAAGAGGGCAGTGGCACCAAACAGAAGAATTTGGATCTAGAGACACCCACACAGGAGAGTCTCTGAGCTCTATCAGACTTTGGGAAAACAGAAAGAAAAGAAAAATAATGTTAAGAAACTGAGATGTAGCGGTTTCTTGTTATATAGTTAGTATTAAGAAAAACGTATTCCTTTCTATGTGTCAGGCACAGTGAAAACCGAAAATGCATGGCACTGATCTTAGCGATCCACAATCTAGAAATGGAGACTTTGATACGAGAAGATGGACCCGTGAGGACCCATGTTCCAGGTGGCAGGGCATCTGGTAAACTCTCACCTCTGAGAATTGGAAGGCAGACCACAGGCTTGCTGAAATGTGTCTCTGGAGGGAGGTTTCTCAGACTCGGCACATTTGATACTTGGGACATCTGGGGACACTGGGGGTGGGTGATTCTTCGCTGTCCTGTGTGTTGCAGGGTTTTTGGCAATATCCCTC
The DNA here is from genome assembly GCF_000754665.1 of Bison bison bison. Taxonomy (NCBI): domain Eukaryota; kingdom Metazoa; phylum Chordata; class Mammalia; order Artiodactyla; family Bovidae; genus Bison; species Bison bison. The sequence continues at coordinate 4,424,229 of NW_011494608.1, read as the reverse complement.
ATCTCTGCCCATTAGATGCCCCAGCACCTGCTACTCAGTTGTGACAACCAAATATATCCCCAGACATTGACAGATGTCCCCCAGGAGGCCAAATTTCCCCTGGTTGAGAACCTCTGCTCTGGGGAAAGAGGTTGGAAAACAGAAAGTTAGCAGCAGCGTGTCTTACTGCATGTGGCTCTGTTTGAGGAGGTGTTACAGAAAACTGGTGAGCTCGGGAGGGAAGTAAGTGTCTTCCAAACACACATGGAAAGGAAGAGAGAGTCTGTGCACAAGTTGGGGGAATGGCAAAGCTCGAAAATCTCTTTCTCTTTGAACACAAACATTAAGATGATTATTTTTAAAAGCAAACAAAAACTTTGTGTGACAAGAAAACTCCTCATTTAAATAAAACGACAGTGGGCTTTCCTGTTGGCTCAGTGGTAAAGACTTCGCCTGCCAATGCAAGAGACGAGGGTTTGATTCCCGGTCCTGGAAGATCCTACGTGCCTCGGAGCAACTAAGCCCGTGCTCTAGAGCCCAGGAACTGCAGCTCATGAGCCCACATGGCACAACGACTGAAGCCCACGTGCTGCACAGTAAGAGAAGCCACCACAATGAGAAACCTGTGTACCACAGTGAAGAGCAGCCCGCACTCCCTGCAACTAGAGGAAAGCTTGCAAAACCATGAAGACCCAGCACAGCCCAAATAAATAAATATATAAATAAAGTGACAGTGACTGGGGGCAGAAATCAGATTAGTGCTCCAAATCTCCCACATATCGACCCAGAAACCTTCAAGTCAACTTCCATTTAGTTCCTAAGAGAAACCTGGAGGCAGAAAATCAAAGAAATGAAGCAGATTTAAGAGCACATGGAAGAGACTAGAAGCAGATGCCCTAACCCTAAGCTGTGATGCTGAGAGCGCACGGCGGCGTGAACCCAGCGACCCTCCTTTAAGCAACTTTCTCCAGTAATGAAAATACACAGCAACCGGCTGATTGACTGTTTGGTGACACTGTTGCCCAGGTGAGTGTGGTGTGTGCACACACACTCACACACGTGCACGCGCACACGCACACACACACACATGTACTTGCACAGCCACGTGTGGTTATATTTGCAGGAAAGATGAAGCAGTCCCCCCAAAGTCACTGTGTTCTGGTTTGAATGCAATCAGCCAACAAGCAGGGCAGTGCACACTTATTTTCCTGACGCCCAGGCTTCTGTCTTTGGTCTGAGATGTGTGCTGGCCGAGGAGGAGCAGGTGCTGCAGGCAGATGGCTGGAGAGAGTCCTGGTAACTGGAGGGTGATCAAGGGCCTCTTGCTGCAATTCAGGCAGAACTTGCAAGCCCAGCTAGCCTCTTTGCACCTTCCTCCTTTCTCCAAGGCTCGCCCTGGACTGAAGGTGCTCTTGCATTGAAAAGGAAGAAAGTGAAATTGGGATGGGCAATGTGAGAGCTGACATACATGGCACTTGCCCCCAATAAACTGGCTTAAGAGTGTCCAGCTCAGCTCAGCCTGTCAAACCCACCTTGTCAAACGTGGGTCTGTCCACTGCTAACTCATGTCTGTCGAGCTCCATGGCTGCTTAGCTCTCAGTTATATTTGTTACCATAGTATAGACATCAGAAGTTCAGGAAATTTGCACTTTAAAAAAATGCATTATTTACTTGTATTTTTGGTTGTGCTGGGTCTTTGTTGCTGTGCGTGCGGCTTTTTCTGGTTGTGGCAAGTGGGCTCTACTCTCCAGTTGCAGTGCTCCAGCCACTCTTATTGCAGAGTGTGGGCTCAGTAGCTGTGGGGCAAGGGCTTCGTTGCTCCTTGGCATTTGGAATCTTCCCAGAACCCATGTCCCCTGCATTAGCAGGTGTATTCTTAACCTCTGGACCACCAGGGGAGTCCTATCCACACTTCTTAGTAGCTTATTGTCAGTAAACAACCTTGAATATGGTACCAGGTCACAGGCAGAGAGTGCCTTTTCCTGGGGCCTGTAGTTGGGGATAGTTATTATATTAACCAGGAGTGCACATCAGAATCTCCTGGGAAGCACTTCTTTTTAAGATGATGTTTTCTGAGTCTTATTTCCAAAGACTGTGATTAAGCTCAATCAGAGTGAGGCTTAGAGAGCAGTATTTAAAAAAATCTCCCCTGATTCTGGTGTATCCTTGAGTGGAGGTCTCCTGGAATGAACCAGAAGGTACAGACTTTGGAGTTGGGCTCACTTGGGCACAAACCCAGGATGGGTCACTCTAGTCCTTGAGTTCATCACCTCTCTGAGCTTGGGATAATGTATAGACACAAGTGCTCAATTTGGAGGCAAAGCTCAATGACCTCCCTTTTCAATTGAGATATTTGGTCCAGTCCATGAAGAAGGCAATCCAAGCTTTAACATCTATGATTCTGCATATTCTAATTAGGCTTTGTTGATTGTAGCATTTCTTCCCTCCAATTTCCACTCTTTCCTCTGACCCCAGGTTGCATTAGGAGGCCCTTCCTGGACCCCAGTATCTTCTTGCTCATTCTCATCGTCACAGATTTTGTAGTTGATTGTCATTGCTCATTGTCTAGCCAGTCTCATGAGACTTCAGCTTTCTAGATTGCAAGTATTGGGGGCAGTTACTGTTCACTGTATCATTTCAAACCAACAGGTGCCCCCACCCCAGAAAGAACCCTACGTGCACAGCCATTGTCACGTGACTCTTTTAATTAATTAGTTGATTTTTGGCTGTGCCGGGTCTTCCTTGCTGTGCGGGCTTTTCTGTAGTTGCTGCAAGCAGGGGCCGCCCTCCAGCTGTGGTATGCAGGCTTCTCACTGTGGCAGCTTCTCTCATTGCAGAGCAAAGGCTCTAGGGCTCACAGTCTTCAGTGGTTGTAGCACGTGCATTCGGCCGTTGAAACTCCTGGCTCTAGAGCGCAGGCTTAATAGTTGTGGCAAGCAACTTTAGTTGTTCCGTGGCATGTGGAATCTTCCCAGACCAGGGATTGAACCTGTGTCTCCTGCATTGGCAGGCAGATTCTTTCCCACTGAACCACCAGGAAGTCCCGGTCACATGGCTCTTGATGCTTTCTATACTTTATCCTATTTAATGCCCATGATAACCCTCTGAGCTAAATCATCACTTGTACTTTGGACACGAGGAATCTGAGGCTCAGGTCACACAAGTGCAAAGCTTCAGAAGAGAACCCAGTGTGGCAGAGAGTGTCTAACACTGGTGTGCCTGGCCTTGGAAATTGCCCATGTAGGCACCTGGTCCACAGTGCATAAGAATCTCATGTTCATGGCAGCAGCCTGCCACCTTGCCACACCTTGCCCATCCTATTGCTTCACCCTCATCCGCAGCTTTATAGAATGTTTCTTCCTCCTAAATATAGCAGGAATGCTCCCCAAACCTCTCTGTAATCATAATTGCTCCATCTGAGAAAACAAAAACCATAATTTGAGCATAACTACTCATTGAGGAGTTAAAGACTTGGCAAGAGTTACTGAAAAGAATCATTTTATGTTATGGCTCTTAGGCATGCCCTGGACTTGGAGTTAAGAAATCCATAATTAAATTGGACTCTGACCTTTATTAGCTTTTGTTCTTGAGTAAGTCAGTAAACCTTCTGAGATTCAGAGCCCTGGTCAGGAAAGTAACAGTAATACTTGTTCCTTAATTCTTTAACATAATCAGTAACTTGGCCATCTCACCATATTCCTGTATCTGGTCATTTTTAGTGAGACTGCAGCTAACCATGTGTTCTCCTTCTGTCACGGACAAGCAGGACACTAGTGGAGGGTATATATTTTAAATAAACAATTATATCATTAATTGTTAAATGTGTTAGTTGCTCAGTCATGCCTGACTCTTTGCAACCCCATGGACTGCAGCTCACCAGGCTTCCTCTGTCCATGGAATTCTCCAGGCAAGAATACTAGAGTGGGTTGTCATTTCCTTCTCCAGGGGCTCTTCCTGACCCAGGGATTTAACCCAGGTCTCCTGCAATTCAGGCAGTTTCTTTATCATCTGAGCTACAAGTGAAGCCCATTATATTATTAAATCATACATTATAATTGTGACGAGAGTTAAAAATGAATAGAGCAAGTGATTGCTCTTCTACTCTCTCTGTGTCTTGTTTATGTCCTGTTTAGGATGATTCACCTACGTGCCAGAGAACTCTTGTTATATATGATCATCTTTGGGAAACCCTAGCATTTCAAAATATATACCTGTTTAAGTGTCTGCAGTATCTGCCATGAGCCCTGGACTCTGGACCCAGGTTGCAAATGTTGCATTCTTGACTCTCTGCGTGAGTGTGTGTGTGTGTGTGTGTGTGTGTGTGTGTGTGTGTGTGTGTGTATATGTGTGTGTGCAATTTTAGACAGTTTACTTATTCTCTCTATACCTGAGTTAAACTCATCTGTAAAATATAAATAATATTAATATGGAAACTGTATAGGTTTGGAGTGAGAAATCAACGTGTTAATATATGAAAGCCTGCAACATAGCACAAGGTACAAGATCAGCCTTCCATAAGTCGCTATACATGTACTGGTTCCTACTAACAACTTATCACGAGCACATCATACCTGTGTGCCTGTCAGCTGATGGCTCCTAAAGGGAAAGGGTGAAACAGGTGAACAAGCAGAGGGGCCTTGCAATAATCCAGGAAAGAACCTGCCCCCAGGTAATTACCCCAGGAAATGGGAGGAGGAGTGGAAAGGGTGAGAGGAATTTTGGAGGGAGAATAAATAGATCTGGGTGCGGGAGAAAAAAATTCAAAGACAACTCTGGTTTTCTTTTTGGCTAATTAGGAATGGTATATATAGCGTTTCCCATTTATTCCCTTAAACTCTTTTTTTGGTATTTTCTCAGTCTTCATCTCCAATGTGTAACCAGATCTGGTGCTTTCCACCATATGATTGCTGAGGGTTTTCCCTGCGTTTACAGTGCTCTGAACCTTCACTGGTGCCTGGTGGGTTTTTGTAATACGATTGAAGGCTGGAGTTCAAGGCCATGATGAAAGCTGCCTAGGTCAGGTTCCAGGCTCAGCAGTTCTAGAAATTACAGGAAAACTGGATATTGTGATGTTTTCCCCCCACATATCAGCCTGTTCTCCTAATCAGTGTCCCTTTTTTCTCACTGAAAAATGAGCAGGACCAATGGAATATTCCAAAACTCCATACTTTCTATCTCCAGTGTTATGCATAATTGAATATATTTGATAGTTTCTATCATCTTGAAAAATCACTTTTCAAATATTGAAATAATAAAAGATCCATCAAAGAACAGTGGTGTGATATTACCTTCTGTTCCCATGGAGACCAAATCACCAGTGTTCAGCTGTGTGATTATTAATGGCATCTGCTCATATAAGGCACACTGAGTGAGCTTGGTAAGTAAGCAAATGATATTTATCATCGCCTGCAATGTGTTCAACTCATTTCAACTTATGTTTGTCATTGGGATTTTATAAATGGTTTTATTTTCTAGTTTGGTTCCATTTAATTTTTTTGAAGGGCATGTTGCCAGTGTTTGGTAAGATATTTCTTGGCGATGTTGCATAGTCTTATGAGAAACACTTTATTTGTGTGTGTGTATATGGGTTTGTTTGGGGAGGCATGTCATTGAACAGGATTTCTGCAGTGTAGACTCAACAGCTATAGCATACTATAGGAAGTAAGAAACCCAGTAAAACCGGAGAGGGATTTTTATTGAGCAAGTACTGTATGGTGTACAGAATGTTCAATTTTTGCAAACAGGGTCTCTTCTGAGCCTTGTAAGATCCATGAACATTTCACATTATGAATCCCGTTCTATAGATGAAGACACTAAGGATCTGAGAGGCCAAGCATTTTTCCTAAGGGCACTTATTTGAAACATAATTCTAAACCACCTGTATGTAGTTCTGAAGTGATTGCTCTTCTTTGTGTTTTTCACTAAACTAAATTGTGGTTCTGAGCATAATGCTGGCCCCTGTGGGTTGTTCTCATGGTTAATGTATTTAAAGCGATGGGCACATAGCCACTGTTGAGTGAATGGTATTGGGTTGGCCAAGACCGGGGAGCGAGACCATACCTCTCACTTTAACAGAGTCTGCTCCACTAACTGTTGGAACTGAATCTCATTCCTCGCTGACTTCTGCCATCCTCTCTGCCTCATTGGCTGCTGCCTCTGGGTAGCACAGAGTCCTGTTCCATATTGATCTCATTGTCTTTCCCAAGAGAACTTTCAATGCAAATGATGCCTGTTTGTGGCTGCCAGGGTATCAGCTAGAGGCTTCGGGGAGCACTCCAACTTTGGCTTAGCCCTGCCTGTAGGCTCTGATGCATTCATGGGAGGGAGAGAGGGTTGGAGGGTGGAGAGCCCCTGAGAACTTCCCACGGTGCCTTAGCTACACTTCTTGAGACTTATCGTTGATGCTTTGAGTCTTGGCACTGTGATCCTTGAGTACCATAGTGCGCTCTCTGTCCCAAAGCCCCTTCATCCTGTTTTACTTAATGGCCAATCACACCCCTTTGATTCCTGAACCCCTTTCATAGACAGGGACCCTGAAGCCCTGAGAGCGGAAGTGACTTGCCTAGGATTGTCCATCTGGTAAACTTTAGATGTTGGATTTAAGACTGCATTCAGTGTTCTGTCTGCTATGTAAGTTGTCTTGGTGATCATGGCAGGGAATTCATAGAGGTGTAAGGAGTTTTGCTCCATGACTAAGATTCAGATCAGACTCTGTACTTTCTGTGAATTAATAGAATAATATTAGCTAAAATATACTAATAATATTAACTAAAATATCTTTTCCGGGCACTGTCTTAAGCCTTTGCATACACTCTCTGATGTGCTCTTTGCTTGCAGCCTATGAAGAAGCTGCCTTTTATTTCCCTCGTTTTACAGGCAAGGCAACTGAAGCCTACAGAGATAAGCAACCAGCCCAAGTCCAGGTAGACTGTGAGTGACAGGGCTGGAGTTTCAGCCCACGCTGGTATAACTCTAGAGGTTTGCGCTTAGCCATTACGTCTGTTCAGCTGGGGTCATCTTCTGGGGACCCAAACACATTTTCTGTGTTGCTTATGTGAGTGAGTCACCAGAAACCTCAGAATCACCTATGACTGCTTCTCCCTTCCATCCTCATCAGTGGCTGATTCCTTCAAACTCCAGGAGTCTTAGTTTGTCCCCCCCACCCCCTTATCCCTCTTCTACCGCCTGAGCAGATGCCCTTTTACCTGGAAAACGCTCAGCGTCCCACTTGTCACTCACCTTCTGGTCCTCTTCTCTCTCCTCGCCTCACCCAGGCTGATTGGAGATGATGGACCGTAAGCGCATCATCATGACAAACAAGAGGGGGCGTCATATTCGCTTATTTTACATCTTTCAATCTGCACTCACCTTCAGCTTTCTCCCCACGTGTGCACTGTGCTAAAATCGTGTTTTCTTTTTTCACTTCTGCCAAAGGTCTTCCTTTACTTGAGTTTTCACATACATGCCTGGAATTTTCATCCTCCTTGAAAAAAAAAATATGACTATGTCTTTTAAATTATAGGGTCACTTCTTACATGGCATTTTTTCTTGACTTGACCAAGAACGATACAGATACTGTGTGTGTGTGTATGTGTGCGTGTTGCTGTAGCATTTATACACAAATTTATCACAGCATTCACCAAGCTGCGCCAGAACCATTCACCTGTGTGCTGCCTCACACACTCAACTACAAGGGACTTGAATCCAGAAATTACGTACCAATAATCTTTTTAAACTTTCTAACAACATTCTGCTTAGTGCGTAGCCCAGAAACAACACCCAATAATTGATTCTTGAAGAAACTATATACACGATTGATTTGGGCACCACGCTGAATATTTTATAATAATTGATTCTTGAAGAAACTATATACACGATTGATTTGGGCACCACGCTGAATATTTTATGTGTGTACATTCTACTTTGGGTTTCCCTGGTAGCCCAGTTGGTAAATAGACTGCCTGAAATGCAGCAGACCTGGGTTTGATCCCTGGGTCCGGAAGATCCCCTGGAGAAGGCAATGGCAACCCACTCCAGTATTCTCACCTGGAAAACTCCGTGGATGGAGGGCCTTTGGCAGGCTACAGTTCCTGAGGCTGCAAAGAGTCAGATATGATTTAGCAACAAAGACCAGATGTATTCTTCTTCATTCTAAGATAATGGCTCTTTGTAATAATATCAACCATAATTAGGGTTAAGACCACCCAAACTCTTCTCGAAAATTTCTCTTGGCTGGGTGTAGAAGTATTACTAAAAATAACATTTGCATAAGGGAAATGGTGGAGTAGTTTGTAAAAAGAGAATAGCTCTCATTTACTAGGATCAAATGGCAACCCACTCCAGTACTCTTGCCTGGAAAATCCCATGGATGGAGGAGCCTGGTAAGCTACAGCCTGTGAGCCGCAAAGAGTTGGACATGACTGAACGACTTCACTTTCTTTCTTTCTGTTGAGAGGCAGAGAGTGGCCAGCCCTAGGGGATCTGTGACTTGGGTTTGGTGAGGGGAAGGTATATAGATGCTGGCAGGTGGGGATGGGAGACTGGATTCAGGGTCAGAACAGGCTGGTGTCTGGACAATTGAAGTCAGGGCAAGGGGAAACCATGGGCAGAGGGCCCAGGCTTTGGTCTCTGGATTAGAGTGGCTTTCATAACAAACCCAGGGGGCCTACTTATCAAGTTACTGGGAGTGAGCTTGAGAGCCAGGCATCCAGCCACTGGTCTCCAGGGCTGGTGAGGGATTCATACCCATCAAGCCCTCCTGTTCTGCATGGTGCCTACTTGGTGCCAACCTCTGCATGGGTTCCAGTCCAGTGGAGCTGGCGGCTTTCTCTCTGCTGCTCATTGAGCTCAGCAAACCTTCCCTCCTTTGCACTCCATTTCCTTTCACTTCTTTCTCTACCCTTCTTTTGCTTAAATCCACAAACAGCAATTTTCAAGGGAGATAAACCTCCTCAGTATTTGATCCTGAACAAGCTAAAATCCGATTCCCAAAAGATGTTCGTGCCAGATCAGGGAGTCAAGTCTTTAAGAATCAAAGGCATCAAGTGAAACAAAAAAGGAATTATATGAAATCAGAAATAATGCCCAGAGTGGAACTAACCTCTCCCATTGCTCCCACTGCCTGCCTGCTATAACCCTTGAGCATGATCTAATTATGAGGAGAAATGAGATGACATTATATTAACACTAAAATATTATTAATAAAAATAATAGAATTAACTGTGATAGTGATAATAGTCATCATTATTATTTATTCATTGTATCTACTATTTATGGAGTGGCCATCTGGTGTACTTAATATCTACCAGGCTCTTGATTTATTACATAACTAAAATCTGTCATCAATCTTGTATTATGGATGGCATCTCATTCCAAATTTTTTAACAGATAGATTCAGTGATTTCATATGCAGAGTGGAGCCCTGATGAGGTTAAAATCTGCTACACCAACATGTCAATTCAGATTGACCCTGACAGTGGAGGGCATGCTCATTTCATTCAACACGTGGTCTCTCATGTTTTTAAAATATCACACATACAATTGGGGATTTTTAAAGAGCTTTGATATGCATCCAATTGCATTGATGGATAGTTATTTAGTTAAGTCAGAGCTTTCCTTCAAACTAGACTTTAAAAATAAAGACATTCATCAGAAAGGTGTTTGGGGTTTTTATGATGATCTGACAACTAAATTGCTTGTTCAGTTTGAGTTGTATAATGTTGTTCTCAATTAGATTAAATATTAAGCATCCAGTTTGCCAAATGCTGGCAAAATTGCTGAACATTACATACAGTTTGGAGAACTGCTTTTAATGAAGAACAAATGGAAGTTAAATACTAGAAAGTGAAAGTGTCAAAGCTATAAATGTTTTAATGGAGAGATTCAGCATTTTCAAATGTTGGATATTTCAGGATATTCTGCATTGTAATGATGGGTATTGACTCCAGTTACCTTAATTAAAGAATCTACTGTCTGCAGAATCCTCGTTAGTACATACAGTTTTCAAGTGGCCTATTCATATCATTTGAAGGCTCTGTCTATAATACTGAAAATCAAAATCACCCATATTTAGGGACTTCCTTGGTGGTGCAGTGGTTAAGACTCCACAATTTCAGTGCCAGGAGCATGGGTTCAGTCCCTGGCCAGGAGACTAGGATCCTGCATGCCACATGATGTAGCCAAAAACACAAAACCTAATTAAAAACAAAACCAGTATTACTCATCCCCTCAAGCGAAGTCTGTAATAAACTTTAAAATTAAAAATTAAAAAAAAAAATCACCTGTATTTGGAAGAGAGTAGGGACGTGGGATTCTGGCTCACCTCCCATTTCTATGCCTTGATCTCTTTAGTACAGAGAAAAGGGAGACAGTGTCTGTATGGTGTGGTTACCAGTACAAAGGCCACCAGCATCATGCTAGCTTCTGGGCTCTCTGACCTGTCCTTTCTGTGCGAGTTAGAGCTCTGTCATCTGTCCTCCCACATCTATAAAGTAGCATACATGCACCTTCTCTGTATTGCTGTAATGCAAGCCCTTGTTATTTGTGAGATGTTCATTCTTTGCCAGATATTCTTCTAAGTACTCACCTTCCATTTCCTGTCTCGGTTGTTCCTCACTATATTTCTTGGTGGTAATTATTTCTTACTATTTTTGTTTTGTAGGTGAGGTATTAATCACACATTCAGACTGGGCTATATGTCATACAGAAGGTGCTCACCGTATTCAACAGAGTAATAGCAAATAATATGCAGTCAATAAGTACAGATGGTTGGATAGCATTACCAACTCAGTGGACATGAAATTGTGCAAATTCCGGGAGATAGTAAGAGACAGGGAGGCCTGGCGTGCTGCAGTCTGTGGGGTCACAAAGAGTTGGACATGACTTACTGGAGCCTATTATACAGAGTGAAGTAAGCCAGAAGGAAAAACACCAATACGGTATACTAACGCATATATATGGAATTTAGAAAGATGGTAACAATAACCCGGTGTACAAGACAGCAAAAGAGACACTGATGTATAGAACAGTCTTATGGACTCTATGGGAGAGGAAGAGGGTGGGAAGATTTGGGAGAATGGCATTGAAACATGTAAAATATCATGTATGAAACGAGATGCCAGTCCAGGTTCGATGCACGATACTGGATGCTTGGGGCTAGTGCACTGGGACGACCCAGAGGGATGGTATGGGGAGGGAGGAGGGAGGAAGGTTCAGGATGGGGAACACATGTATACCTGTGGCAGATTCATTTTGATATTTGGCAAAACTAATACAATTATGTAAAGTTTAAAAATAAAATAAAATTAAAACAAAAAACAAAAACAATGATGAGTATGCTGCTGCTAAGTCGCTTCAGTCATGTCCGACTCTGTGCGACCCCATAGACAGCAGCTCACCAGGCTCCCCCATCCCTGGGATTCTCCAGGCAAGAATACTGGAGTGGGTTGCCATTTCCTTCTCCAAGGCATGAAAGTGAAAAGTGAAAGTGAAATCGCTCAGTCGTGTCTGACTCTTAGTGACCCCATGTACTGCAGCCTTCCAGGCTCCTCTGTCCATGGGATTTTCCAGGCAAGAGTACTGGAGTGGGGTGCCATTGCCTTCTCTGATGATGAGTATAGACCAGCATAAAAATAAGTCAACTGCCCTAGCCTCAGTTAAGAAGTGTTGCAATATTAATGCTGTCACTTTAGTGGCCTTACATTTAACAGTTTGGTCTTGAATGCTAAGGAAAATGCAGCTATGTAAACTGCACAGCAATATTTGAATGCAACGTGGCCGTGGACACAATCCAGATTTTACTTAACATGTGTTAAGATTATTATTGGTCTATAAATGTTGATAGTATTTTATAGAAAGCTCTTCTTCAATTCCTGACAGTTTGTCTCTCTATCTATAAAATGAGGATAATAATGACACATCCTTAATAGGATTGATTTAAAAGCTCTAGTTATACTATGACTTCTTATGCAAACACTCTTATTTTGGTTTCTGCAATAGCTATAATCATTCCAATAAAAGCCAGAAGTATTCTGAGCTGGTTTCTTATAGAAATAAACATTCTAAAATGACAGTATTGGTACAGTGGCCTCCCATTTGCCTTAATAATCTCTCAGAACAGCATGATCTGTTTTCTGCAGAGGCCAAGAGAGAACCAGTGTTTGCTCCAGAGAGGCTGGAATTGTTGGTGGTTAGGAAAGTGGGCTCTGGGATTAGTTACATGTCATTCCAGCCATAGCCATGACCTGTACCCCCCATGTGACCTTGAGCCAGTCATCCCCAACCTCACTTAGAAATGACTCTCAATGCTGTGTATCTGAGACAAGGTTTATAAGGAGCCACATGGGTGGTGTTTATATGTTTGCTATCAGAATATAGATTCTTTCTTTTCATATTGCCCTACTCTGGTCTTCTTTCCTGGTTCCCCATAGAATGAGCTGTGTATAATAGAAAGTCCACCTGAAGTACTAGGGAGAAAGATAAGGACCCAATTTACACAGGAGACTTCAGAACTCTAAAATAGGAGAGTAATTATTGATGCTGACTCTATGCTGACTTAATTCCAGTGCCAGCTAAAGGAATTTAATACCTTTGATAATTACAGTCACAAAGGCATAGAATTTTACATATTTAAGAGACTGTAGTGAACCCCTCCAGCATTCTAAGTAGAAACATTTACCATGGTCACCATATCCCAAGGTGCTGAGACTGACCGCTCACTTATTCTGCAGATATGTCTGGGTTTCTGATCTGTAAACTAGTCCCTTGGGATGGAAGTATTAATTGCTTGACCCTTAGCACACTACATAATTTACCCAGTGTATCTGATGGCCATTTCACCTTACTTCTGCCATTTTTATTGTCCCTGTTCTTGCTGTCTTATCCTCAGTTGAGACGATGTTGTTTCTGGTGAATTTAGAATAGGACCCAGGGGAAGAACAGAGCAAGGCTGTGCTGCTTTGGAATCCTGGACTTGTCTTTTAGTAATTATGGAACCTCAGGCTATTTACTTAACATCTCTGAGACTGTTCCACTTTTGCATATTTACATCATGATTTCAACTTCCCTGAATGTTTGGAGGGCCAGATGCAATGACTAATGAGAAGCCAGTCATAGAAGAGGGCTAAACATGTGTCTTCCCATCCCCACTGACGGGCATACCGGCCATGTATTGTCCATTTCTTACATGTCTCTTTGTGCCGGGGAATTGTTTTTTGATCCCTTGGAGGAGGGCATGGCAACCCACTCCAATTCTTGCCTGGAGAATCCTGTGGACAGAGGCTCCCTGAGGCGGGGCTACAGTCCATAGCATCACAAAGAGCTGGACATGACTGAAGCAACTTATCATGCACACACAACATGATATGTCTGACCCTCCCATGATCAGACTCCAGGCTGTCTGTCCCCAATCATCTCCTGCTTGTTTCTCCTGACTATTTACCTTAGCAGCAAAGTACTGATTATATTTCCCTGTACTTTATTAATTTGTTCCCTCACTGCCTTTGTTTATGACTGTTCTGGTGCCCTCCCTCATCCATGGTCTACCCACCTAGCCTTTTGAGTTTCAACTGTAGCACTGCTTCTTCCAAGAAGCTTTCCCTAGCTGCTCCTTTCCACACACTCATTGCATCCTAAGGTTTTCTCTAGTATGCTTGCCATGTTGCGCTACAATTTTGCATTCATGTCCCTGGTTCCTCCAACTTGAGACTATTTTCTTCCAGGGGGAGGAGGGCAGTGTGTGCTAATGTCTGGAGCTCAAGTGCTTAGGACACTGACAGACACACAGGAAGCACCGAACATAGAGTAATTAGGATCATGATGATAACCCAGATTGAACTGACCCCATTGATGTGCTGAAGACACCCAATGGGACTTCCAACCATAGTACTTCTAATATAAGGATACAGTTCTCCGAAGTCCAGTGGATCCAGAACAACAGTATATGCATTTGCCCAAATTACTTAATAGGCATTAAGGAAACTTTGAAGATAGTTATGAATTATTCAGAGTCAATATGTCATCTTATCTAATAACCAGTGAGTTATTACTTTTTAAACTTTTAAATAAATCTCTTGGTGATATAGAGATTGAAAAAAATTATTAATGAAAATACCACCCCTTCAGTGCATCAGTGAGAGAATTCATATGGAGTTCTTACCAATAATGATTAGAAGACTAATGGGCTGGTGTTTGTTGTACTTTAGGAAAGAAGACAAAGAGCATTTTTCCTTTATCCCTACTCTTGTCCAGTGAGGCCAATCAGCTACTGTCCGAGGTGCTGAAGTTGGTGAGCAGCAAAAGCAGGATTGTAACCCCTCAGTGTTTTCTTAATTTTTGTGGGGTAAAGCAACAGAGTTCCATAGAAATTCATTGAACTTGGAATTACAGAAATGACCTGGGGTCATTTCTTTCCTTTAAAAAACTTTCTGAAGTCTTTTAAAAACTGCTGTTTAAGACAGGCAGTGTGAGTAAAGAAGAAAGAAAACAATAATTGAGAATCAGGAAGGAAAACAATAAACAACAAAGACTGTTGAGGTCTGATTTTCAGCCACACAATTTAGGCTTGTCCTCTGGACCACAATAGAACAGTTGAGCACTCAGGGGCATTAGCTTTGTGCAGTGATTTTCAAGTTTTATTTATTTATTTTTAAACTAAGGACTTCTTTTTCAAATGAATGCCTAGGCAGAGTCCAACATAAAACTGCTGTGAACAGAAAAGCTCTGATGAAGTGGGGGCCTCATCCACCCTTCCCCTTTGCTGCTGCTGTGGTAGCCCCATGACTTCTCAAAATAGCGATTGAAATCCACTAATCTATTCTAACCCTCCAGCCAACACTGACCAACTCTTCCGTTTGTGCCCTGTGTTCCTGAGCACCCCAGGTAATATGACACAGGGAAGAATTAGTGTCATCAAAGGAGATCAGATCTGCTACATGTGGAGGGAAGCTGCTACACAATATCTTATTCCCCCCAAGTGAGTGCTGTGCCAATTGGAAAATAAGACAAAATAATAAGACAGATTAGGATTAAAATGAAGATGTGAGATCGCTTGGTTTATATATTTGATCAAGGAGGTCCCAGATCTTGAGCTCCAGAATAAACTGCTTACTTAATCAGATACAGCCATGCTAGATAAATGCAGGCCCCCCTTGAAGACCTTCTCATCTACCAGGCTTCCCCCAGGGCTGAGAGTGGACTTGCTACCAAGAGAGGGAGAGTCCAAGGAAGAACCTCGTTTCTTATCCAGAACTCACCTTTTGCTCAGTAAGTGGGTGGAGAGGAGCTGGAAGTATGAAGCTAGTGGATGTCCCTACATCAAGAGAAGAGGAAGAGTGTTCTCATCCACAGCATGTGCCTTTAGGACTTTGATCCATTAGCTCCCCTCAGTGGGATGTTGTGCCATAACCACTGCCCCTTCCACCGGTGATACTCCTTTACAGCGCATCTCTTCATTTTCCCTATTGCCCTTCATTTTTTCTAAATTCCCCTTCAGTCAGCCACATGGATGGAAAGTATGTGAAAGTAGCTGGGATTAGAAGATGAAGAATATTCTGTTTCTGATTTCCAGGAGGGGAGGCAGGGGTACAACCAACTTGCAGAGGGAGAGAAACACAAAACCAAATTTATTCATTTTATGGCTGGAGGCACATAGATCTCCCTGGGATTGTTCAACAGTCATTTGTATGATCATTCAGTCCTGGAGCCATGTGGTGCTGGAGGGCAGAAAGTACATACATGCAAATTGGAGCAGATGCCTAGGTGGGAATATGGCCTAGGCTTGAGACCATGAGTTACTTTCCCCACATCGTGCCTGCTCATCTGTCCAAGCCTGGCAACTCTCCTTCACCTTTGCCCCTGCTGAAAGAACCTCTGTGGATTACCAGTAAGAGGGTGATAGGAACGACTTTGAATTTGTGATTTCTATATGTTAACCATTTTTGGTAAGAAATACTTGTAACTCAACTCACAGCTAGTCACCATGACCCAGTGTGTTGGGACATAAAAATTGGGAACCGTTAACTAAGGTAGCAGCAGTGCGTTGTGTGTGTGCTCTATCGTTCAGTCATGTCCGATTCTCTGTGGCCCTGTGGACCGTAGACCACCAGGTTTCTCTGTCCACGGGGTTACCCAGGCAAGAATACTGGAGCGACTTGCCATTTCCTCCTCTAGAGGATCTTTCTGACCCAGGGATCAAACCCGGGTCTTCTGTGTCTCCTGCATTGGCAGGCAGATTCTTTACCACTTGGGAAGCCCAGCATCAATGTGCTGCTGACAATTAAAAGGGCAGAAAGTTAAAACTGTTTTCCTGGAATTACAGCTAGTTAGTTACAAAGTGAAGGCTAGCACAAGGGGGTTTTGATTCCTCTTGAAATCCGTAGAGCTAGTTTCCTTTGAAAATTGAGGCTTTGACTGGAATTAGAAGCTTAACTCTTCTGCCTCCTGGATGTGTGAACACAGACTCTTTCAACTCCCTGAAGCTCAAATCGAAGATTAAATTCAGCATTAAGACTAGGAATGTGTGGTTTCCAGTGTCAGACTGCGTCTGCATTGCTGGTGTACATTTTGTATGCCATGACACCTGCAGAAAAGTTATTTGATATTTACCATTCTGGAGTTCAGTTTCCCAATCTATAAAATGGGGATAAATAATTGTGCTTATTTCATTGGGTTGGCATATGAATTAAATAATTGATACCTATAAAACACTTATTGCCTGACATTTAATAGACTTAAATAATAAATGTTAGCTGTGTATTAATGATGTTGCAGTTATTATTGTTATTTTTTATTGGTTAAAACAAAGATAGTGGTGAAAAACTGGCTAAATCACCAAGAAGAGGAATTCAGGAACCAGAAAATAGTACCAGGCACACAGCAGGCATACAATGAACATTTGTTGTTGTCAGTAGCTAAGTTGTGTCTGACTCTTTGAGACCCCATGGACTGTAGCACACGAGGCTTCCCTGTCCTTCCCTATCTCCTGGAGCTTGCTCAAACTCATGTCTATTGAGTTGGTGACATCATCCAACCCTCTCATCCTCTGTCACCCTCTTCTCCTGCCCTCAGTCTTGTCTAGCATCGGAGTCTTTTCCAGTGGGTCAGCTTTTCTCATCAAGTGGCCAAAGTATTAAAGCTTCAGCATCAGTATCAGTCCTTCCAGTGAACATTCAGAGTTGGTTTCCTTTAGGATTGACTGATTTGATCTCCTTGCAGTCCAAGGAACCCTCAAGAGTCTTCTCCAGCACCACAGTTTGAAAGCATCAGTTCTTTAGGTAAGTGTTTCAGGTTCAAAGACATAACACACCATCTAACCTCAAAGTGTGCATGGAGGTTTGGAGAGAGAACTTCACAGAAATAACTGTGGTCTGATGAGGTATGTATAAGGGACCCGAGAGGAGCGGGTGGTTGGAAAAGCTTCACAAGGGACAGGACATTGATCTGATTCTTTGTGGTGAGTTTCAAGCAGCAAGGGGACGGGGTTTTAAAAGAAGGAATGGCAACTAGTGGGCTCTGGAGTGAAACAAGAGGCAGCCACTGACCCTGGAGTTGTGATTGGGGCTCGAGGCTTTGGATGCCATTCCAAGGGATACAGACTCAGTCTTGTAGACAGTGTCTGTGCGCTCACTCGCTCAGTCGTGTCTGATTCTTTGCAACCCCATGGAGTGTGGCCTGCCAGGCTTCTCTGCCCATGGAATTTTTTCAGGCAAGAATACTGGAGTGAGTTGCCATTTACTTCTCCAGGGGATCTTCTCGATCCAGGGATGGAACCTGTGTCTCCTTTGTCTCCCGCATTGGCAGGTGGGTTCTTTACCACTAGTGCCTCCTGGGAAGCCAGTGGGGATGCTCTAAACCAACTTGCATTCAGTGGTGCTGCAGATGAAAGGTGCTACCTGGGCAGTGAGAATGATTAGAAGGATGTGGTAGCAATTAAAGTAAGCTATAGAGAAGACTCAAGGTAGGGCAGAGGCAAGAGTGTCTTCAAACTTTCAAGATTCTTGAGATGAGAGAGGTCTAGAGACTAGAGGAACTCCTTGGCTTCCTATAATGTTGGGCAAGGTGGGTCCATTTACAAGGACCAGAGGGAAGAGAAGGATCAGGTAAGAGGGACAGTAATAAGCTCCTTTAAAAAAATTTTTTTTTTTAATTAGAGGATAATTGCTTTACAATGTGTTGGTTTCTGCTGTAGAACAATGTGAATCAACTATAAGGATACATATGTCCTCTCTGGCTTGAGCCACGTCCTCACCTCCCCCCCCACCACCTCTCTAGGTCATCACAGAGCACCAGGCTGAGCTTCCTGTGCTATAGAGCAGCTCCCCACTAGCTATCTACTTTACACATGGTAGTGTATATATGTCAGTGCTACTGTCTCAATTCATCCCACCCTCTCCTTGCCCTGCTGTGTCCACAAATCTGTTCTCTACATCTGCGTCCCTATTCCTACTCTGCAAATATGTTCATCAGTACATTTTTCTAGATTCTATTTGTTGTTGTTCAGTTGCTCAATCGTGTCTTTTTGCAACTCTGTGGACTGCAGCACACCAGGCTTTCCTGTCCTTCACCATCTCCTGGAGCTTGCTCAAACTCATGTCCATTGAATCAATGATGCCATCCAACCATCTCGTCCTCTGTTGTCCCCTCCTCCTGCCTTCACTCTTTTCCAACATCAGGGTCTTTTCTAATGAGTCAGTTCTTTATCAAGTGTCTAAAGTATTGGAGCTTTAGCTTCAGCATCAGTCCCTTCAATGCATGTATATTAATATATGACATTTGTTTTTCTCTTTCTGACTTACTTCACTCTGTATAACAAGTATTTTAAGATGCCTTCGTGACAACAGGCAAGCTATCCAATCATCAGTTTGGAATAGAGATCTAGAGATCAGGGCAGGGATTAGATGCAGAAATGTAGGTTTGAGAGGCATGCATATAAAGGTCTAATTTGATGGAAAGCTTAGCTATCTTCATTAGGTAATAAATGAAGGAGAAAGAAGAACTTCCTAACTAACATTTAACAGATACCTAATATAAACCAGACACTGTACTAAACAATTGAACTTTATTATCCCCACTTTCCATGTTTGGAAACTGACATTTCAGACATTTAAGAACTAACTTAGTCACATGGATAGTATGCAAGCAAGGAATAGACCCTATTTGACTTTGGATTCTGTGTTCCAACCAATCTTTATCCCTGCACAGCTCCCTGAAGACTTCCATTAAGTTAAAGTCCACTTGTCGGTTTCAACCTCCTGGTTGACCCTGGAAGTGAGAGCTGCATAACTGATAGATGTGTTTTCAGAGGCCATCAATGGGTGTGTCCTAATTTTAAAATTTCCTTTTGGTGTACCCTGACATTGCACTGAGCCATCATATAAGTCCATGTTTTACCCAGATGGTTTTGTTTAATCCTTAACCCTAATAGACCATACTATGATCGCTTCCTCTATGTGCATGTTGTACAGATGATCCCATGGGGGTGGGCCCTGGCCAGGAACACCTTCCATTGTGAGTCTGCACACAGTCTCCTGTTTGGCTCACCCTGCATGAATCCTGTTGTATTATTTAGGGTTTCCATTCCAGACTGTTGATCAGGAGGACGGCTAAAAGTTCTTCCTTTGTGCTGGGGAGATTGGGCAAGTTTTTCATTCCACTTCTTGCAATTCTATTAGGGGCATAGGTTCATCCATGCTGGCTCTGCAGGACTGGAGGGTCAGCGAATGGGATTTTCTATGGCAAATCACTCACTTTCCAAACATGCGGTTGAGTACTTATGGAAATACCATTTGTTTTGTTTATAATAATAGGCATATAATATCCAGGCATATTTTATTAGGATTTCTCTTTGGGTTAGCATTCTGACTTCATATTATCTCAGTAATCATCTTGAATCAGCCTTCTGAATATTCTCCAACATTCTCTGTATGTCTCTCTGTATAAGAACATTTGTATAAGATTTGTGTTTCGTCTGAAAAGTGGAACTTAATAATGGACTTTATAGATCCTTTGCCTCATCCATGGGTCCTGGAGCACTGTCAAAAGGAGGCCTTGGTGATAAGAAAATGCAGTTGTGAGCAGGACTGGAAAATGGAGGGTTTCGGGGCTGTCGGAAGCAAACAAGCTGGGAACTCAGAGCCACGAGATCCAATGCCTTTGTTAATCCTCTGTCGCTTTTATTTCTGCTTAGTCACAGCTGAGGGAGGCACTGCAGGGCTTGTATTCAGGCCTCTGTCATAGTTAAGCGGAGCAGCTGTCCTCTGCCAGCGTGGTTCCCAGAGGCACACGTGGCAGGTGAGCAAGGACTGCCTTTGCTGAGCCCCTGAACTTGAGAATCCTTCCTGCTGCGGGCAGAAACACGGAGTGACCTTGTGCAGCTCACTGTATCCTTTGAGCCACAGCCTTTAACCTGCGGAATGGGAATTGGATTTCTATCACTTATTTGGTCTGAGAAGAAAGAACTTCAAGCCATAAGTGATAAAAATAAGTAATAGAGAAATGTCCCAGAACATCTTCCAACATGCTATGCTATGCTATGCTAAGTCACTTCAGTCGTGTCTGACTCTGTGTGACCCCATAGATGGCAGCCCACCAGGCTTCCCCGTCCCTGGGATTCTCCAGGCAAGAACACTGGAGTGGGTAGCCATTTCCTTCTCCAATGCATGAAAGTGAAAAGAGAAAGTGAAGTCGCTCAGTCGTGTCCGACTCTTAGCGACCCCATGGACTGTAGCCTACCAGGCTCCTCTGCCCATGGGATTTTCCTGGCAAGAGTACTGGAGTGGGGTGCCATTGCCTTCTCCGACATGAGTCTGTCTGTTTTAGAACATACATGCATGTAAGTGCACATAAATATACATCAATATGTATGCATATGGAAGCTTCATAGAAGGACGTACAAGAAAATTATTCACTCTGGGGAAAGGGAACTGTATATCGTGCTTCCTTTGGTAATACTGAGATTTTTTTTTTTTTTACCATATCTGTATTATATTTTGAAAGTCAAAGTGAGAATATCTGCCTTATAAGGTGCTTGTTAAGGATCCAGTGAGATACAGTGTGATGGGAACATCTAGATGGTTCATGAACAGTGAATTATTTCTTGCTCTGTAGACCTGGAGAGTGCAGCACACACGCTTCCTGCTATGCACAAACTTTGCTTGTCTTCCCACAGCTGTACTGCTTCTGATCTTAATATAATAGGAAAGATGAGAAGTAGGAATATACAGATTACCCTGGGCCACTGGTGACTACAGGTGTCCTGCCTGGGTTTTCTGCTTGATGAAATGGAGAAACCTTTCAATGCCAAAGCTTGTTGAATGTCTTTGTTCAGTCCAAATCAGTAGGGGCCTCGTTAGGCAAAGCCAGGGTTAATTTGAGGTGCTGGGGAGTGAAGGACGCTGCTGGGACTTTCCACAGGGAATTCTGTGATGCCCAGTTTCCACCTTTAGACCTGAATCACTCCCTCCTGCTCTGCCAAGGACAATGGTGGCCAACAGTGGGTGGCCAAGTCCCTCTCTGGAGGCTGCTCTGTCTGAGAGAGCTGCTGACCAAGGTCACACCTCCTCCCTGGGTGACCAGTAACAGTCAATGCATGAGTACAAAGGCCTGGCCAGAGAGTCTGCAGGTCCAGAGCTTCCCCTGGGATTGACTGAGGTCTCTGTGCAGCGGGCTCCTCCCTCTGCCCCACCCCCTTCCCATGGACATTGCTCTCCAGAGCACAGGCCACAATCTTCCTGAGGGCTAATGTCTGTCCTGCAGTCTCTTACCAGGGAATTCAAAAAGCAATTCGAAAGCTTTTGAATTGTGGCACTGGAGAAGACTCTCAAGAATCCCTTGGACTGCAAGGAGATCAAACCAGTCAATTCTAAAGGAAACCAACCCTGAATTTTCACTGGAAGGACTGATGCTGAAATGCCAATACTTTGGCCACCTGGTGTGAAGAGCCAACACATTGGAAAAGACCCTGATCCTGGACAAGATTGAGGGCAAGAAACGGAGGTGACAGAGGATGAGATGGTTGGATGGCATCACTGACTCAGTGGACATGAATATGAGCAAATCCCAGGAGATAGTGAAGGACTGGGAAGCCTGGCATGCTGTAGTTCATGGGATTGAAAAGAGTCACACACAACTTGGTGACTGAAAAAACAAGGAATTAACCTAAAACTGACTCAGAGAGAGGTGACGGCAGACCTGACTGAGACTTCCATCCAGGTTTCCTAAGCATTCCATGACTCAGCAAACATGATGTAGTGATGAGAGTGCAAACAAGTGCACCCACCTTCGTGACACCATTGGGAGTAGAGGAAGTTCAGATGGCTGCTGACCCCTATCAGACCTGTCCTGCCCCCACTTCACCGACTCAGCCCTCTTAGAAGGAGGCAAGGGAGAAGGAGACAAAGAGGGCAGGAGGCTGCCTCATAGACAGCATGCAAGTCAACTCACAGGAGCCAAGAGGACGTAGTCTGACAACATTTTACCTGGAGTTTCACCCAGCAGGGCAGGCTAGGAAGCACGAGATGGTGAAGAGACATTTACTTGCTCCCCTCATAGCCACACGGGCCATAGATTCCTACACTGTGGAATTCTCCAATTGGTGTGTGCTAAGTCGCGTCCAACTCTTCGTGACCCCATGGACTGTAGCCTGCCAGGCTCCTCTGTCCATGGGACTCTCCAGGCAAGAATGCTGGAGTAGGTTGCATTTCCTCCTCCAGGGGATCTTCCTGACCCAGGGATCAAACCCATGTCCCATGTCTCTCACATTGGCACGTGGATTCTTTACCACTGGCACCAGCTGGGAAGCCCACAGTACTCAGTACCTCTCTTTTTCCGTCCAAACCCATCTCTGAGAATCCTTTCTCTCATTTTTAAGTCCTTCCTGAAATTCACCTGAAGTCATCCTTCTCTGGCGGGGTTGCAAGAAATTCAGAACTGTCCTGGTCCTCCTCCATCATGTCTCGGCCTACAAGTAACTTGTGGACTCAGGCATCTTTTCCTGCAAGATAAATGACTTGCAATGTGTAATTATGGGTGTAATGTGTCTTACACCTACAGACACAGTATTGAGCATTCTCAAACTCATGGTCACACCCACAGCCTCTGACACTTTCAACACTGAGAGCTGAAACTCACTGACTTCTTCCTATTTTACAGCCAAGCTTTTTTTCTCCTTCTCAGCACTGTGCTCTTCATCCACCAATACAGAGGTCTTTCTAAATGCCTTACCTCCCTGTGAGAAGGAGCCCCCTCTGTCGGTCACATGGCTTCTTCTTACAGTGGCAAGAAAGAGTCTTACAAGAGGGGGCGACATTCACTTGCCCCAAACCTGTGAGGTCCGTGCCCTCATCATGGTCATCACCATCATCTAATGTTGTTATTACTATCGTTATTGTTTTAATTTGAAAATTATAAGACAGAGGCTTGGCCAGTTTCAGTGGGTTTCCCATGCAGAAGGGGAGGGAGGAGATTCCAACTCTTTTGCTGGAGTCTTGACCGTCTTCCCCAGTTTTCTCAGGACCAGGCCCCAGGGATGGTCCTCAGCTTCTGCTTGTGTTTCCCCCCACAGGGGAGCTTCTACGTGCCCTCTGAGAACTGCATGCAGCACGCTTACAAGTGGCACCGGGAGCTGTGCTTCCTGCTCTTGCACGCCTACCGGGGACTGCGTGCCTACTTCCTGACCATCCTGAGGGACATCCCTGAGCTGCCGCGCATGGAGCTGGGTAAGGGGCTGGGAACTAGGAATGGGGGGGACTCAGCCCAGCAGCTGACCCTCTGCCCTCGGGCGTCAGCACACTCTTGTAAATGTCACAGTAGCAAGCACTGTTTCAGGTAGGTTTGGTTTGGTCTTTGTTTTGGTGTTTGGGCATTTTACATCATTCTAGCAGGAGGACATCGTGGGCATGCCAATGCAGGAAGAAAAGGCACATGTGCCTCTAGTCATCGTGTTCATTTACTCATTCATTCATTCATCCACCAAGGTATTAAATTTATTAAACATGTATTAAACATCTACCCTGGGTACATAATGTGGATTTGCTTTCTAAGGGAAAATGCCTGTTTGCAGCCTTTTTCTTAATGAGGCTGTAGCTACGGGATTGCAACTTACAAGAGTGTAAAACAGTCCAAGAAATACCTAAATGTATGTGTTTAATGGGTTATTAGAGAAAGCTCTCGGTAGTCATCATCTCTGGCTTTCCAGGGATGACTTGCTTCTTGTACATCACCAGACATCATGATCATTGGGCCCCTTCCCTCTTGACTGACGGATGGTGGGACTGCAGCTCAGAGAGGTGAAATGACCACTCAGGGTCACACAGCCTCGTGTGGCAGGATGGGGCAGGAGCACAGAGGTCCTGTGCTTGGGGCAGCCTTTTATATCAGGTCACACTCATTCACAGTAGGCAGTGGGTTATTGTTCTGCTCAAAGTCCCCTAAAGAGGCCCTTTGTCCTTGGAACAGAAGCCAGGCCCTCAACCTGGTGCATGCTTAGTCGCTTCAGTCGTGTCTGACTCTCTGCGACCCCATGGACCATGGCCTGCCAGGCTTCTCTGCCCATGGGATTCTCCAGGCAAGAACAATGGAGTGGGTTGCCATTTCCTTCTCCGACTCAGCCTGCTATTCACGGTTAATAACAGCCCTGCTGTGGGGAACCTCAGTGTCTCTCCCTGAGCCCTGAGATCTCACCTTTGGAGCGTAGATTTGGTGGGATCAATGGCCTTGTGTGTGTCTGTTATTACACTGAACACGCCACACAACAATCCTGTATTTGCATATTTCTCATCCCCACTAGACTGGGGGTCTTTAAGGGCAGAAGCCGGATCTGAGCCCAGATCCCTCACACCGAGTGCTTGGCGTGCAGAATGAAGGAGTAGTTGCAGCATTGTTGTTGCCTTGACCTCTGGCGCCCTCTTACCACCTGGGTTTTGTCAGCTCTAAGGCCCTCTTTTGAAAAAAATTGTATTTGGCAACACCGTGTGGGATAAGGGATCTTTGTTCCTTGACCAGGGATTGAACCCATCTTCCCTACACTGGGAGCACAGAGTCTTCTTAACCGCCGGACTGCCAAGGAAGTCCCTCTGATGCCCTCTTTGAAGCACATGATCTTGGAGTTGAAATTTTTCAGGTCAGATGCACTCAAAGGAGACCCGCACAGCTCGGAGCCAGTTTAGCTCAGACAGAAAGTGAAGCCAGTGTCCTTGTAGTTGGCTTCTTGCTTCAACTTTTTTTTTTTAGACCAAAAAAAGAACTGAATGTATTTGTTCATTCACTCACTCACCATATTTTTATTGAATGTTTACTGTACCAGGCATTGTGCCAGACCCTGAGTGCACAGCCACGGACACTGACCAAAGCCTGTTCCACCTCGTGTGGGGCTGAGGGCAGCTGCCAGGTAGGCAGGTGTGTGCCACCCGTAAGGACGTCGGAGCTGAAGGTGTCCTCGCACTCACCTTTTCAACGATGCTTTAAGTAAAACTCATGCAGCAGCCACCCGCAAGGTCTTACCACAGCCACATGGAACTAGGGAGAGTTCAAACACAGGCAAAACTGTGAAGCCGCAAATGGCCAGAGTCCACCCAGTTCCAACTGAGAAGACGTCAAGGTTACAGGCTCCTCTACTGCCTGCATGGAAGGTCGTGATGGGGTGGTGGTGCTGAGCAGGAGGCTAGGCTCTGCCATCCCACGTTCCTGGACTTCTGAACATCCACCTGTGTGAAGGAGATCTAGATCTAGGTCCCAGATGTCAGGATCCAGTTGTGTGTGTGTGTGTGTGTGTGTGTGTGTGCACGCGTGCACCCGTGCACACATACCACAAAAGCACAGCAGAATGTGGGATTGCTTTGGACCACACAAAGTGAACTTGGGGATCTTCCGTTTCTCAGAAATGCATCACATGGAACATGTTGACTCTAACCCAGGGTGACATCACATGGCTTCAAATCATGCTTTTTATAAACAGGATCTTTTAGACACAAGAGATGACAGGAGTCCACAGAGCCTGTATTTTTTTCTGTGACGTCAATGCCGACTTGAAATCTGTGCTTCTTACCTTCCATTAGCAATTCCACAGTTCATTATGTGTTTGTTTCATTATGTTTTTTTTTTCTTTTTTCTTTCTAGAGTCACTTGCTGTTGAAGAAACACTCTCTCAGCTGTGCTCAGAGCTGCAGGTAATCAGGGAGCCAACTCCTTGATTCTGAACAGCAGTAGTTATATGGGGCAGCATTGCTTGCTTGGTGTAGAGATCAGAGATGAAGAGACAAGACTGGTAACCTCCTGTTACGTCTTCAACTGAAGAAACACTCTCACATCCCACTGCCCTAAATCTCTGGGTCTCTTAGACATCTATTGTGTGCCTGGCCACGTGCTAGATATTTTGAAAAACACCAAACAGGTTAACAGGTCTTGGTTTCCCTGACATTTACACTATTTATTGGGCTTCCCCAGTGGCTCAGCGGTAAAGAATTCACCTGCAATGCAGGAGCCACAGGAGACGTGAGTTTCATCTCTGGGTCAGGAAGATCCCCTGGAGGAGGGCATGGAAACCCACTCCAGTATTCTTGCCTGGAGAATCCCATGGACAGAGGAGCCTGGCGGGCTATGGTCCAGAGGGTCGCAGAGTCAGACATGACGGAAGCAACCCAGCACTCACACTTTTTATTGTCCATTATCCATCCACCTAACAAACATTTGTGGACTTTGGGTTATGTGCTTCTCATGGAGGGTGACAGAAATCTTGTGGCTCGGCTCAGACGGCTCACACGTATCATGAGGCTAGCTTCAATGATGACGATGATGTTGAAACAGTGATGTGTTTTTGCCAGATGTTCATCAAGCGTGTTCTAAGGGTCTGTGCTTAATAAGTACTCTGCTGATGCAAGCAGCTGTTTACAGTCTCTGGAGCACTGTCGCATCCCATGGTGTTGGCAGGTCTGGGTGAGCACGGTTATCCTCATGTCATGAGAGGCACACGAGGTGGAAGGCAGCATGCACTTCAGGGTTGGTGACATGGCTAATCCATGTCTGGGCAGGACTTGAGATGGTCTCATTGAAAACTAGCATTTCTGCTTTTTAAACCAGTGTTTCTTATCCCTGGCCTTTCAGTAGAAATACACTTGGACTTTAAAGAAACATCTTGACCTGGGTCCCAGTTAAACTGGTTGAAACAGAGGAGATGGGAGTAGAGTGGAGCTCATGGGTTTGCATGTTTAATTAAAAGCTCTCCAGATATTAATAAATCAAAACTGCAATGAGGTATCACCTCACACCTGTTAGTATGTGCTGTGCTGTGCTTAGTCACTCAGATGTGTCTGGCTCTTTGTGACCCTATAGACTGTAGCCCTCCAGGCACCTCTGTCCATGGGGATTCTCCAGGCAAGAATATTGGAGTAAGTTGCCGTGCCCTCCTCCAGAGGATCTTCGCCACCCAGGGACTGAACCCAGGTCTCTCACATTGCAGGCAGATTCTTTACCATCTGAGCCACCAGGAAAGCCCACCTGTTAGAGTAGCTCTCATCAAAAAGACAAGAAAAATGTGCCGGCAAGAATATGGAGAAAAGAGGACCCTTGTGCCCTGTTGGTGGGAATGTAAATTGATGCAGACACTATGGAAAACAGTATGGAGGTTCCTCAAAAAAATAAAAACTAAAACTACCATGCTGCTGCTAAGTAGCTTCAGTCATGTCCGACTCTGTGCGACCCCATAGATGGCAGCCCACCAGGCTCCCCCATCCCTGGGATCCTCCAGGCAAGAACACTGGAGTGGGTTGCCATTTCCTTCTCCAATGCATGAAAGAGAAAAGTGAAAGTGAAGTCGCTCAGTCCTGTCTGACTCTTAGCGACCCCATGGACTGCAGCCTACCAGGCTCCTCCGTCCATAGCAATTCCAACTTCTGGGTATTTATTCAAAGAAAATGAAATCACGAAGAGATATCTGCACCCCCATGTTCATTGTAACATTATGTTCCCAAGACATGGGAATACCCTGAGTGTCAACCTGAATGCATAAAGAAGATGTACCGTGTCTAAGTGCAGTGGAATATTATACAGCCATAAAAGAAGGAAATCGTTATATTTGTGACAACATGGATGAAACTTGATGGCATGATGCTGAGTGAAATAAGTCATTTAGAAAAAGACAAATGCTATATTATCTCATTTATGTGTGGAATCTTAAAAAAAAAAAAAAGGCTCATAGGAAAAGAGACCACATTGGTGGTTGCCAGGGGCAGGGGTGTGTGGAGGTGAGGGAAGCAAGTGAAGGTGGTCAAAAGGTATAAACCTTCCACTATAAGTAACTTCTGGGGCTGTAATATACAGTATGGTGATTATAACTAACACTTTTGTATTATACATTCAAATTTACCAGGAGAGTAGATCTTAGAAGTGCTCATCACAAGAAAAACTATTTTAGCTCTATGAGGTGATAGGTGTATTAAATAACTTTATTGTGGCAGTCATGTTGTTACCAACTAGGGTTCTTGGTCTTCTTTATCAATAGAAATTGATCAGGGGCCAGACAGGGGATTCAGGCAAGGCTTTACTGGGGTCCCCGCTGCAGTAGGAGGGAGTGAGAACAAGTAACAAGTTTCCTTGCTTGCTCACTCCCCAAGGTGGGGGCAAGCTGGTTCTTTATATGGGGCGAGGGTGGGGTGTGACCAGGGCCAGCGGCAGGGCTTAGGTGTTGTGTCCACCCCTTAGGAGGCGTCTTGTGCAGGGGGCATGCTTTTGCTCCAGGCTCTTCACAACTGGCAGTTGGGTTTTGGTCTGTTTGTATCTTTTGCCCAGAATTTGCTTCAAGTGCCCGTGCACCCAGTCACGTGTAGTCTCGTGCCCCCAGTCACGTGTAGTCTCGTGCCCCCAGTCACGTGTAGTCTCGTGCCCCCAGTCACGTGTAGTCCCGTGCCCCCAGTC
>NW_011494608.1:4389851-4395235 GCF_000754665.1 Bison bison bison | reverse complement strand
TTGCGCAGTTTCTTTGTATTTGTTGCTGGAGGAGAGGGGTGTCCAGATGCAGGCACTGCAGCACTGCTGCATAGGTCCCAGGTCCCGGCCTGTGCCGGGGTCACAGTCTGTGGATACGTCATCACACTGTGCACCTGAAATGCACACGTGCCCCAGGTGCTTCCCCCACGGCAGCCCCGCGAGTGCCTGGGGTCGCGGGGACACAGGTGTGTCCCCATTCATTTTGCACAGAGGAACATGCTGGTTCCTGCACCACTAAGGGGTGGGCTTAGGGCCTGAACCCAAGGCCATCTGGGAGCCACTGCAGTATTGATGCATCTGGTCCCCACACTGGTTCAGGCAACAACTCAGGCTGCTAGGCATATTTCACGAAAAGCCAGTGGGTTGCCTGCCTGCTTTGGCACGGAGCCCACAAACTGCAGGGAAATGGCCCCTGGTTTTGAGTGACGGTGTTGCCGCAGACTTTAATCTGGTTCAGAGTAACCAGATTAGCTGCAGGGAGGTAGGCAGCTGGGTGTCAGGGAGAGAAAGGGAGAGTTGGGGTGTGCACCGGGCTGCTCTGTGGTTTCCTGAAGGGCTGGCCTGCTGCCGGGAGTGAAAGAAACAGAGCCGCCTCCCCAGAACCTTCCGAAAAGGCACATCACTGCCCACAGGGTGTTTAGAGGCAGGGCATCACCCCCAAGTGGTCAACCAAGCACATGGTCACAAAAGGGTGGACTCTGAAGTGGAAACTGTTTCGGGCGATTTAAGACAATTTGAAAACATAGAGCTCTACAGTCAAGGAGCAATTCACCTGCACTTTTTAAAAAAAAATTTATTTTTATTTTTTGACTGTGCCACGCAGCATGTAGGATCTTAGTTCCCCAACCATGGATCGAACCTGTTACCCCTGCAATGGATCTGTGGGTTCTTAACCGCTGGACTGCCAGGGGCATCCCTGCACTTTTACTCTATGTGAATCTTACTCACATTTCTTAAGCACCTACTATGTGCCGGCTACTCTGTTGGGAATACAAGCACGAAGATGGCAGAGAGCTTCCCAGGACTCACAGCCCACGTGAGGCAGAAGCTGTTACTGCTGGACCGGGAGCATAAGATGGGGGCAGGGCTGTAGGAGCACAGGCGGCTCTCAGTGAGGTCAGGAGAGAGGCAGGAAGCGATCACCGTGCAAAACCAGTGCAAGACTGGACCTGATGGAGTGCCATGATGTGGTTGGGACCCGGGATGGCTTCAGGGAGTACATTTGAAGCCGGCTGTGGGAGGCTGGGCTGGAAAGGTGAGTTGGAGCAGCTGGTCAGGGTCCCTGCTGTGCAGTGTGCTTTAAGAAAGGACAGGTTGTGCTCTCTGTAACCGATGGAAAGGTTCTAGTGAAACTCAGCCATGTGCTTCGGTACAGCAGACAGGGTCAGATCACACAGTGTCTACCAGACAGTAGTTGAAAATTCCTGATGTTTGGGTCCTACCTTCAGAGATAAGCCCAAACCCTGTGATTCAGTTGGGGCTTCAGGTGGTGCTGGTGGTAAAGAACCTGCCTGCCAGTGCAAGAGACTTAGGACATGTGGGTTCAATACTTGGGTTGGGAAGATCCCTTGGAGGAGGGCATGGCAACCGACTCCAGTATTCTTGCCTGGAGAATCCCATGGACAGAGGAGCCCTGCAGGCTGTGGTCCATAGGGTTGCAAAGAATCAGACACGACTGAAGCGACTTAGCAGATGATTCAGTTTGCAGCCAGGACTGAGGCCCATGACGAGAGAACACGGCTAACTCAGGGGAAATAAAGCAGGCTTTCTCCACCTGACCCTGCTTACCTTGAAGATGCAATGCTACCGTCGTCTCCTCCAGGAAGCCTTCCGTGACTTTTTTACAGTACTCAGGATCCATTTCTTTCATAGCACTTTGTAGGTTTAACTATGGAGATAGATAGCTATCATGTGCCTCTTCCAGGACTAGAAGTATGTGTCTTTGGCTCCCCAGAGCTCAGCATCCTCCAAGCTCACAACAGACATCAGTAAACCCCACAAGGGGGTTAGGGGTGGGGACACGATTGAGCAAAGGAGCTTGTCTGGGCCCAAGTGAAAAGCGTGAGGGCAGTCACAAGGTAGAGCAGCTATGTATTTTGTAGGCAACTTCCCCCTGAAATGTCACTGGGTCCAAGATGCCTCCTTGTTAGCAGGAAGGGCTTCTCTTTTTCTCACCAGAGAGACCCTTCCACACCCATCATCAGTAATTGAACAGGCTCAGGCCTCCGTGAGGGTAGGAAAGTCCTCTTGTGGCTTAATTAGAGGCTTTCTTAATCTTATCTGGAGCCATTTCTGTCATCAACTAGGGGAAAAAATAATTCTCCCAAAGACACATTTAATGAATGGCTTTGCCTTACCTCTCTGGTGGCTGAGCTCAGAATTCATGCTGCGTTTGCCAGTATTGCTGAAATGGAGGGTGGGGAGGGCTGGGGTGTTGGGATAAGAAGCCCAGTGAGGGAAGTTCAGTTGCTGAGGCCCACGTGCCTCTCAATAGATGCAGAATCACCCTTTTACTCAGAAAAGAGCTGCTGAGTTTTCATCATCCATCAGCCGAGGAGAAGATACTGAGAATATTGAAAAGGATAAACCTCAGCATGCAGGCCAAGCCGGGCACTGAGCAATACCTGGCAAGTGGTGCCCTGAGAGTGGTCTGTGCAAAGCCAAGTAGACTTCAAGGAGAGGAGGGCTAGTCTTACACTTGAAACACAGTAGAAGTTTCAAAAGAACCATCAGAAAGCAGGAAGACTGATGTGTCTATATGTATGGCTGATGCATTTTGCCATACAGTTGAAAGTAACACAACATCATAAAGCAGTTCTAACAAAAGTTAATTTGAAAAGAAAGAAACAAGGCAAACTGCATTGGTTCTGGAAACAGTTCCCTGGTGGAGAACAGACAAGGCCAAAGTGGTGAAGAGAAGAGGAAAGGAGATTGGAAGATGCGAGGAGACCTTCCAAGGAGAAGCGCAAGCCGATCAAAGGTCTGGTGCTTGCAAAGAGCTGTGTGTTCAGGTTGATGTGGCTGGAGCCATGGGTAGCCCCAGGCCAGAGGTACAGCTGGGAACATGATCAGGGCAAAGAAGTGTCTTGTGCTGATACAGGAGCTTGGTGTCCATTAGTGAGGGAAACAGGTTGGAGAATTTAAAGATAAGTGAGAGAGTCAGTTCCTAGGCAGGTTGATAGGGAGTCTAGGGGTCCCCAAAGGAGAGAGGGGTCTGGAATTCTCAAGGAGGAAGAAAGGACAAACTTTTTTTTCCTTCTCTACATTCCTTAGGATTATATAACAATAATGTATCCTGCCTGAGGACAGTCTCTGGATTCAACCTTCTGGCTAATTCTGTTACCTTAAAATGTAAATTATGGGAGGTCTTTACAACCTCTAGACATTTTTTGGATTCATTGGAGAGTATATAACTTCATTGTTAACACTAGCAAGTGGGTACTCTTTCTGCCTCCTTCTGATGCCTATGTCAGAAGATTTCTCTATCTCCTTTATACTTTAATAAAACTTTATTACACAAAAGCTCTGAGCGATCAAGCCTCGTCTCTGGCCCCGGATTGAATTCTTCTCCTCTGGGGGCCAAGAATCCCGGTGTCTTCGCGTGATTCAACAACAACCTTTCAGTAGTCCATCTAAAAGCTTTACTCTCCAGCCTGGAGGTTTTCCAGTGGCTGACCATGTCCCCCACCCTCCAAGTCCTTCCTTTTCTGACCCTTAACACTTTGGGCCATGGATTATGGGCCTGAATCAAGACTGAACATCCTGTTTTCTCTCTGACTCCCAAACAGAACCAGTGATGGAAGCAATGCTTCCATGAGAAGAAAGTAAGGGTCATTCTTTCATTTTGGAGTGTTGCACCTCGTGTCTTCATCAAAGACATATCTTTCCCCTTGGAAGAAGCAGCTTAGAGACGCTACAGTTGAATGATGCTTTGTATCTGGAAGCTAGTCATTAATTACAAAGCTTCAATACCCCAAAATTAAAGAGCCTTACTGGGTGTCAGATTTCTTCTTCTCTGTTTTTCTTGCTCTCAGATGCTTTGCTCCACCCTCTGTGCATTATGCTAGTGTCAGCTGTTGGTCCAAGAAGAGTGAAGAGAACTTGCAGTGTTTCAGGCTAAGCTTTGGACCTCATTATGTCCAATAAACAGTTATTTGCTTTGCACCTTCGTTTTGCAGATGAGAGACTGAGGCACACGGCAAAGAAGGAGCTCAGAGATGAGTTTGAAATGGCCATGGTTATGTATCTTTGCATCATCTTCCAGGGCAGATAGATCCCTAAACTCTTTTTTTTTTTTTTTCTTCAATGTTCTTGAGTTCATGTTTAACCATATCCTAAGGATAAGGACACTATACACATTTGTATTGAAGTATTGTTGAATTATAATATTACATGGGTTTCAGGTGTACAACATAATCTTGATATTTTATAGGTTATACTAAATTTAAAGTTATTTGAAAATATTGGCTATACTCTTCATGGTAAATGCACCTTCCTACTTCCTGCACTGGATGAGGCTCTCTGTAGGCAGAGATACTCTCTTATTCATCTTCGTGTCCCCATGTATTCTAAGCATGAGCCTGGGTCATGGGAGATGCACTTTAAATTATTGGTAGATAAATGATGAAGCCTAGGACTCAGTGTTAGGCTTGGACCACTGGTTCTCTGGCTGTCCTCAGAGATGTAATCTCTCTTCTTACCTCTCCAGAATAAAAGTCGCCCCCAAGCAGGTGGCTCTCCTAGCTCTAAACTGAAGCTAGCCCGAGGTTCCTTCAAGAGCTCTAGGCCCTTTCTAGGCTGAGTCCTTAAAGCTTTTGTTAAGGCAGCCTTGGATTCTCCTTAGGAAATATGAAGTCATGGCAGCAAGATGGTGCTGGGTCTGTGGAGCCCAGACCAGATCAGATCAGATCAGTCACTCAGTCATGTCTGACTCTTTGTGACCCCATGAACTGCAGCACGCCAGGCCTCCCTGTCCATCACCAACTTCCAGAGTTCACTGAGACTCACGTCCATCGAGTCAGTGATGCCATCCAGCCATCTCATCCTCTGTCATCCCCTTCTCCTCTTGCCCCCAATCCCTCCCAGCATCAGAGTCTTTTCCAATGACTCAACTCTTCGCATGAGATGGCCAAAGTACTGGAATTTCAGCTTTAGCATCATTCCTTCCAAAGAAATCCCAGGGCTGATCTCCTTCAGAATGGACTGGTTGGATCTCCTTGCAGTCCAAGGGACTCTCAAGAATCTTCTCCAACACCACAGTTCAAAAGCATCAATTCTTCGGCGCTCAGCCTTCTTCACAGTCCAACTCTCACATCCATACATGACCACAGGAAAAACCTAGCCTTGACTAGACGAACCTTTGT
>NW_011494608.1:4353255-4389008 GCF_000754665.1 Bison bison bison | reverse complement strand
TTCTGCTTCTGTTAGGTCCATACCATTTCTGTCCTTTATCGAGCCCATCTTTGCATGAAATGTTCCTTTGGTATCTCCGATTTTCTTGAAGAGATCCCTAGTCTTTCCCATTCTGTTGTTTTCCTCTATTTCTTTGCATTGATCACTGAAGAAGGCTTTCTTATCTCTTCTTGCTATTCCCAGCCATGTGGAAATCACCTAGTGAGTTTGATGCTGTCTGTGAGGTTATAAAGACTTTATCATTTCTCAGGAGATGTTTTCCAGCA
This sequence comes from Bison bison bison, assembly GCF_000754665.1. Classification (NCBI taxonomy): domain Eukaryota; kingdom Metazoa; phylum Chordata; class Mammalia; order Artiodactyla; family Bovidae; genus Bison; species Bison bison. The sequence goes on along the minus strand of NW_011494608.1, from coordinate 4,388,742 downwards.
CCTACTCTGGAAAGGCAGCATGGTGCCCTGGCTTTGTGGGGGGGATGATCTTACAGCTTAATCCCAGCTATGTGTGACTTTGGGTATTCTGATGTATTTAATTCTCTCATTTTATTTTTTATGTAAAATGATGACTACAATAATTCTAACAAAGGTTCATTGTAGAGATTAAGTATATATTTAAAAGATGCTTTGTGTTTTACTTACCAAGTAGTAACTATTAATAATTGGAAGCTATCATGATGGCCAGATACTGAGTTCAGAGTATAATGGGCTATAGAGGAGAGTCTGGAGAAAGAGAGGGATTCATTACAAGCAGAGAAGCCAGCAAAGCCCTCAGAGGAAGATGGCAGTGGCTGCATGGAGCAGAGGTCCTTCACTGCACCCTTTTGCCTCCCCAGATGTTGAATAACCCAGAGAAGATAGCTGAGCAGATAAGTAAGGATCTCGCCTGGCTGGCCTCCCACCTGATGGCCCTGTGGACCCAGTTCCTGGACACAGTGACGCTGCACTCCCAAGTGACCACTTATCTCACCCAGGAGCACCACACCTTGCGGGTAAGGGATCAAACAGTATAAGTTCTGTAGTCACATGGCAGAGATATCAGGAAGCTTTTCAACAGTTGGTTCATCAGGCAGAATAAAAGTCTGGACTGGCTGCTGTCAACCTAAGTGCTAGTCCTGACCCACCATGAGCTTGCAGAGAAACTTTGTGACCTTCCTTTGGTTCTCAGTTCTTTGCTCTGAAAGTTGCTCAGTCGTGTCCGACTCTTTGCGACCCCATGGACTCTACAGTCCATGGAATTCTCCCAGGCCAGAATACTGGAGTGTGAGTAGCCTTTCCCTACTCCAGGGGATCTTCCCGACTCAAGAATCAAACAAGGGTCTCTCCTGCATTGCAGGCAGATTCTTTACCAACTGTGCCACAAGGGAAGCCCATTTGCTCTAGGGAAGTTTTTTGCTCTACTGTTCATTAAGTACCAGCCTTGGCTACCAAGTGATGGTGAGCTGATCTTAAAGGATATGATGAAGTGCTTTGAAAGTATTTTGAGGAAGTGTCTTCACATGTCATCCATTGTTCTTAAGGCCTTTTTTTTTTTTTGCCACCAGGTGGAAGTACACAGGGGGTGGGGACTCATGCGTAATAAAAGATGTTGGTCTTCTCATTTCCAGCCAGAGGACAAATAGCTGAGTCTCCGGACACACTTACATGACTGATTTTGCAAATTCTAATTTGTCTGCATTTATTTATGGCCTCTGTTTTCAAGTGTCTTTTATTCTAGTAGAAGAAATAAGGCCTAAATTTAAAAAAATGACAGAATGCAAAACAAGAGCAGATCAATAAACATGTGTTCAAAAAAAAAAAAAAAAAAAAAACACATGTGTTCAATTGTGTCCATAAATCAGGTTTGTGTTAAGAACTAGAAATGAGAGAGGGCAGCTGTGGAGGGCAGAAAGGTGTTTCAGAACCTCTGGGTTGTGGGCTCAGCTCTCTTCTTATTAATATATGTTACTTCCCTCATTGAGCCTTAATTTCCTTTTAGAAAATGAAGGCCAAACCCACCCAGTGAGTCACATTGTTTATACTGTTTTATTCTTCAGGTCCGAAGGTTTTCTGAGGCCTTCTTTTATATGGAGCACCAAAAACTTGCAGTCCTGACTTTTCAGGAAAACCTGTAAGTAACCAACGGCATGTCCACATCACACCATGAGCACCAAGGACATTCTTGTTCAAAGTTAGCTCTTCCCTTCATCCCTGATTATGAAGGAGAGAGTCTGCCCATCTCTTTGCATTCAGGTGCATTTTCTCTGAAGGCAAGAGCCAGACAGATTGCAGAGGTTGGAGCTGGCAGGTGGCAAAGAAGGTCAACAGCCAGAGTTTTTGCTGTTGTTGAGTATCATGATGGTTCTATAGACAGATTCAAGACTTCCTAGGTCCCTGAAGACATCTGTGCTGAGTCCTCTTTGCAAAATGAATTAGGAACAGGTGGTATGGCCACAAGCAATGTCAGGGGAAAAAAAACCCCACAGAATTCACCTGAGACTTTGTAGCAGCTATGAAATGCATTGAGCATAAGAATTAATACTGAACTACCTAATTAGGAGGATAGATGGGAAAAAATGTAAAAATACTCAGAAAAGTCAGAGGGTTGACAGAAGAGGAGATCATTGTCTCTTGTTATAGATTTCCCTGGTGGGCAGAGTCAGTGCTTCCTGTTTCCTCCAAGATGTTTGGTCTTGGCTACACAAGTTTATAGGTTTCTTTCTGTTTCTGAATAGTATGTTTGTCTCCAAAATAAATTTGGATGGAATAATGTTTTGAGATGCCCCAGTAAATCCAGCAGGAAAAACACTGATATTCGTCTATCACTTAGGACAGACCTGAAGATCTTTTCACTTTCATATTTTTTACACCTGTAAAACCTGTATGTAGTCATGTGTGGATGTGAGAGTTAGACCATAAAGAAGTCTGAGTGCCAAAGAATTGATGCTTTCAAACTATGGTGTTGGAGAAGATTCTTGTGAGTCTCTTGGACTGCAGTGAGATCAAACCAGTCAATCCTAAAGAAAATCAACCCTGCATATTCATTGGAAGGATGGATGTTGAAGCTGAAGCTCCAATACTTTGGCCACCTGATGTGAAGAACCAACTCATTGGAAAAGACCCTGATGCTGGGAGGGATTGGGGGCAGGAGGAGAGGACGACAGAGGATGAGATGGTTGGATGTCATCACCGACACAATGGGCATGAGTTTGAGCAAGCTCTGGGAGATGGTGAAGGACAGGAAAGCCTGGTGTGCTACAATCCATGAGGTGGCAAAGATTCAGACACAACTGAGCAACTGAAGAACAAGCTGTATGTCAATGTAATATGGCTAAAGCATTACTTACAGGTTAGGAATGTTTTGGCCAAAGTGATAAAATACCACTTTTCTGAGGGTGTAGCATTTGAGCAGAGACTGGGATTATACTAGAACTCCGGGTCTGGGAGTTGGTGATGGACAGGAAGGCCTGGTGTGCTGCAATCCATGGGGTCACAAAGAGTTGGACACAGCTAAGCAACTGAACTGAATTGGGGTTATAATAAGTCATGTCCTGATATGAGAGAAGACGGTTGAGTCAGAGGGGATAGCTGGTGTAAAGATTTCTTATATGGGAACATAAGGTGTTTGAAAGCATCAGTAAGCAAGCATAGCTACACTGGAGTGACAAGTAGGAGAAGTGGGGTAGGACCCAGCTTCTGTGGGAACTTATGGGCCCACAGGATAAAGAATTAGACTTCGTGCTATGATAATTATAACTAACGTCTTAAAAAACTGGCAAGTGACTATGGTAGAAAGACTTTGGATTTCAAATCTCATATACATGTTTTGACATTTTGACCCTGGAACTTATACTACTTGTGACATCTGACTAGTTACTGAACCTCTCTTAGTTTGTGCTTGGGTGTAAAAGGCAGATTCCTTCATTCAACAAGAGCCTATTTGGTGTTGACTGTATGCCAGACACTATTTTGGGCATTAGGATATCCAGCAGTGAACCAAACAGACACATTCTCACGGAGCTCATATTTTAGTAATGGAAACATATTTAAACATAAATAAATAAATATGATATGCCAAATGCAGTAAATGCTATGGAGAAATATATCAGTGTGACAGGCTGTAGAAGGGATGGGGAACATGGACCCGGTGAGCATCATCAGAGATGGGCTCCCTGAGGAGACATATGAGCAGAGCTCTAAAGCAGGTGAGGGTCTGAGCCCTGCAGATACCTACGTGATTATATCATTTGTCCCATAGTGCAACTTCAGATATTAGAGAAATTGATTACCATTCAATTAGTAGTAGATATTAACCTATAATAAAGAGCATACACTAGGATAGCAATGATGCTGTGTAGGAGGAGGTAAACTTAGAAGACTCTTGAGAGTCCCTTGGACAGCAGGGACATCAAATCAGTCAATCCTAAGGGAAATCAGCCCTGAATATTCATCAGAAGGACAGATGTTAAAGCTGAAGCTCCAATATTTTGGCCACCTGATGCAAAGAGCCAACTCACTGGAAAAGACCCTGATGCTGGGAAGGATTGAGGACAGGAGGAGAAGGGGCCAACAGAGGATGAAATGGTTAGATATCATCAATGACTCAATGGACATGACTCAATGGACATGAATTTGAGCAAACTCTGGGAGACAGTGAAGGACAGGGGAGCCTGGCGTGCTGCAGTCCATGGGGTCACAGCGAGTCAGACATAACTTAGTGAGTGAACAACAGCAACAGAACTTTTAATTAGGTCATTAAGAGTAAGAACTATATTCTAAAGGGGTCGGGTTAAGGGGTGGGAGGGAGGTTCAAGAGGCAGGGGATATATGTATATGAAGCGACTTAGCAGCAGCAGCAGCATACTGTACATTGTTGTACAGCAGAAACAACCTTGTAAAGCTGTTATCAGTAAAGCAACTGAACAAACTAAAAGTAAATTGTAAAAAATAAAAGAATAAGAACTATAGAATTGAGAGGGAAATTTTATTTCAGATTGAGAAAATTACCAGGGGACAGGCCCTCAGTGCTGTGAACAGAATTAAACCTTAGATTGAGATAGTGAACGTGGGCTCTGTGATGCTGGCAGCAAAGCATGCACGCAGGCATTCTCATCTAGAGTCAGATGGAGGGGAGGGAGGTCATAGTGTTTGCATCAGAGACAGAACCATCCTCCCAAATCAGGGTGGACAAGTGAACTCAGCCGTCAAGACCTGTCTTGTTCAAGCACAGACTAGAGTGTGTTTCTCAAGTAATAGGTTACAGCCATTTAGTGGACTGTGAAATTGTCTTCATGGCTTTAGAACAACACTTTTTAAATGAAATAAGATAGGTAGTAATAAGAAGAAGTATTTCTGAAGCTTTTGTTTCAGCATGAGTGTTTCTGGGAGTGTGTGTGATTGTACGGGGTGGCCATGGAAAATGAAGGGCATTTCTTGCCATGGGTTGCACTATTTAAAAAGTGTTTAAAAGTGACGTAGAACTGGTGAGTAGCAAGGGTATGTTTTATCGCCTCTCTTCCTGTTTGACCAATGCCAGCCAGTTCTTTTCACATAGGAAGGAAGTGTTCAGTGACAGTTTGTTGAATGAATGAATGTGAAAATGTTGATAGTGTGAAGACCTATAGCCAGGGCTTTGGGGGCTGGATAGGTAGCTGGGAAGAAAGGAAGTGTGGATACATAGATGGCAATTGTTACTGTCTACTGTACATCTTCTAAATGCTGTCATGGGATGAGACGGAAGGGGCAGCAAGAATACAACCTTTAAATCTCCTTTGGATGCTCACCGGGTCCATGTTCCCCAGGATCCAGACCCACAGCCAGCTGTCCCTGGATATCCGGAATTCGGAGTACCTCACCACCATGCCCCCGCTGCCCGCAGAGTGCTTGGACATTGATGGAGACTGGAACACCCTGCCCGTTATCTTCGAGGACAGATATGTGGACTGCCCAGCCACAGGTGTGTCTTTTTAGTTTTGGAAAAACTCAAGAGTTGGAATTACCACTGGGTTCCCATCGGCTGCTCTGCTTACCTCTCAACAGCCATGGGAACAAATCAGTGAGGTGTTTTGTCAGTTCACAGAGGAGAAGCAGGAACTAAGATTAAGCTTGTTATTGGAAGTGACTTCACTGCAGTGAATGGGCAAACTCATGGAACTCAAGGACAGTTACAGGAAAGACCTGCTTCTGGACTCCTGGGGTGGGATGTGGGAGGGAGGTTCAAGAAGGAGGGGACGTTGTGTATAGCTATGGCTGATTTGTGTTGATGTACGGCAGAAACCAACACACTATTGTAAGGCAATTATCCACCAATTAAAACATAAAAGTCTAGGTGACTTCTGAAAACGGTGTAGTGTTTCAAACAAAACACGTTATTCGGTTTTCAGTTAGTTGTACCCTGACATCTAGTGTCTACACTGTGCATGACAGCTTGAATGTGTATAAGCTCCAGAGAGAGCAGCCAACCCAGCTGCTCACAACAAGAACAAAACATTGGCTTGTGTCTGTGTGTGTATGTGTGCACACGTGCATACACACATGTACATGTGTATATATATAATCTAATACAGGTTCAGTCAGTTCAGTTCAGTTCAGTTGCGCAGTCGTGTCCACCTCTTTGTGACCCCATGAATCACAGCACGCCAGGCCTCCCTGTCCATCACCAACTCCTGGAGTTCACTCAAACTCACGTCCATTGAGTCGGTGATGCCATCCAGCCATCTCATTCTCTGTCATCCCCTTTTCCTCCTGCCCCTGATCCCTCCCAGGATCAGAGTCTTTTCCAATGAGTCAACTCTTCGCATGAGGTGGCCAAAGTACTGGAGTTTCAGCTTTAGCATCATTCCTTCCAAAGAACACCCAGAGCTGATCTCCTCCAGAATGGACTGGTTGGATCTCCTTGCAGTCCAAGGGACTCTCAGGAGTCTTCTCCAACACCACAGTTCAAAAGCATCAATTCATCAGTGCTCAACTTTCTTTATAGTCCAACTCTCACATCCATACATGACCACTGGAAAAACCATAGCCTTGACTAGATGGACCTTTGTTGGCAAAGTAACATTTCTGCTTTTCAATATGCTATCTAGGTTGGTCATAACTTTCCTTCCAAGGAGGAAGCGTCTTTTAATTTCATGGCTGCAGTCACCATCTGCAGTGATTTTGAAGCTGCAAAAAAATAAAATTTGACACTGTTTCCACTATTTCCCCATCTATTTCCCATGAAGTGATGGGACCAGATGCCATGATCTCTTCGTTTTCTGAATGTTGAGCTTTAAGCCAACTTATTCACTCTCCACTTTCACTTTCATCAAGAGGCTTTTTAGTTCCTCTTCACTTTCTTCCATAAGGGTGGTGTCATCTGCATATCTGAGGTTATTGATATTTCTGACGGCAATCTTGATTCCAGCTTGTGCTTCTTCCAGCCCAGCATTTCTCATGATGTACTCTGCATATAAGTTAAATAAGCAGGCTGACAATATACAGCCTTGACGGACTCCTTTTCCTATTTGGAACCAGTCTGTTGTTCCATGTCCAGTTCTAATGGTTGCTTCCTGACCTGCATATAGGTTTCTCAAGAGGCAGGTCAGGTGGTCTGGAATTCCCATCTCTTCCAGAATTTTCCATAGTTTATTGTGATCCACACAGTCAAAGGCTTTGGCATAGTCAATAAAGCAGAAATGGATGTTATATGTATGTTAATCTTCATTATATTTATATGGTTGAACTACAGAAAATTTGAACAGTTGGAAAAGATATTTAAAATAAGCACCGCTGTCTATCAGAATCCAACACAAATAACTGACATCCTTTGTTATCGTTTAGTCGTTAAGTCATGTCCGACTCTTTGCAGCCGCATGGACTGTATCCTGTCAGGCTCCTCTGTCCATGGGATTTCCCAGGCAAGAATACTGGAGTGTGTTGCCATGCCCTTCTCCAGGGGATATTCATGATACAGGGATCAAACCTGCATCTCCTGCATTGGCAGGTGGATTCTTTACCACTGAGCCACCAGGGAAGCCCTTCTTACTTGTGAAATTTCGAGAATTTAGAGGTTATCTCTCAGGATCAAGGAATAGAGTGCAGAAAAACTCTTTATTATACAATCAAGTGGATCATTTGTGAATGTAGATTTTGAAGAGTATAACACATTTTTCTTTCTTTTTTTTTCTTTCTGTAGGATGTAATTTGAATATTTACCCTAATTTTGATGTTCCAGCAACAAGTCCAGCAATAATGAACCTAAACAACAGAGAGGAGAACCTTGTTGTAAATAGAAAATCACCTCTGAGGGAAAACCTAGTCTTGGCCTCCATGAAATCATCCCCCACAGACTCTGATGAGGAGGTTATTAGGTGTCCAGGGCCCAGTAAGAATGTCGCCACACCCAGTCATATGGACGTGTGCTCTGAATCTCAGGTGTATCTGACAGTTGGTGAATTCCAGAGCAAGGCAGGTGTGCCTGAAGTTGACCATCAGACTGGCCCAAGGTCTGATGTTGGGGGGCATCTGCTGGCAGATGAGGATCTGCCCAGGAGGAGCCCTGGTCCAGAGGATGGCCAGGCCCCAGCGCTGACCTACATTGATGTGAAATCTAGCAATAAGAACCCCTTCAGAACAGAACCCACAGTGCCCACTGGCGCCCAGCATGAGAGTGGGTGCTCCAGAGCCAAGCACGAATTAGGCAGAACTGAGCGAAGCAAAGGGGTAGCCGGTGGAAGTCATCACTGTGCCGTCTCTTCAGAGAAAACCACCCTGCATGAGTTAAGCAGTCTAGGAAAGGGGGTGGGCCAAGGGAGCAAGATGGTGCTGCTGAGTCTGAAGGTCAGCCCCTCGGAGCCCTTCGAGCCCCTGAACTCTTCTTTGAGGGACCCTTTGGACATCAAGGGTTTGTCAAAGGACCCTCACATAGAGGAGAAGGAGGAAGTGTGTGTCCTCTCTGGGGTCATCAAGAGATCTGCTTCCATCATCTCCGACTCAGGCATTGAGAGCGAGCCAAGCTCTGTCGCCTGGTCCGAGGCTCGCAGCAGAACCCTGGAGCTACCCAGTGACAGGGACTTCTTGCACCAGCTGGTCCGAAGACATGCCCTGCACAGAAACTCCCTGGAAGGGGGGCACACTGAGAGCAACACGAGCTTGCCGAGCGGGATCCAGGCCTCCCTCACGTCCATTAGCTCTTTGCCTTTCGAGGAGGAGGAGCGGGAACTGGCACTCACGAAGCTGACCAAGTCAGTGTCCGCCCCCCAGATCAGTAGCCCCGAGGAGTCTGCTGAAGATGCGGACTCCACGCGGCATGGGGGAGGTCCCTCTGAAACTTCAGCTGTGCCCACCGAGAGCACCAACCCCTCAGGACGCTGCCTTCAACCCAGCGATGGCCCCACAATCCAGGAAGCTGGGGTCGACCATGGCCTTGTGGAGGAAATCTCAGATGCTGACAACCTGCAGGGCCCCGGTTACATAGATATCCCCAAAGGTCAAGAGCATCAGTTTGACCCCCAAGGCCCCTGTTGTCTGGATGGCAGGACTGACCACCCTCCAGGTGTTGAAACCAAAGGTCTGGGTTTAAAAGTACCATGCCTCCTTGGACTTGAATCACCTGGGCACAGAGTTTTGCCCAGAGAACTCATGGAGACCCCGAAAGGCGTGCCTGGAGACTCCGACGTGGGGACAGGAGCTCCTCTCGACAGCGACATGTTGGACGTTGAGAGTTTCACCTACCCCAGGGTGCCTGAAGTGAGCTGTGCACCAGCCGCCAAAACCATCGACGTGGATTCTGCAGGTGAGCAAAGCAGCTCCCTTGGCATCACGGAGGATACGGCACCGAGCAGAGGAGCTGACACCTTCCCAGAGGATGAACATGAAGCAGGCTCGGGCTCCACTGTGACTCCGTCCGTTCCCTCCCAGGTTACGGGAAACCAGGAGCCCAGGGCAGGCACCACCATCCTGCTGTCCCACGTGACCTCTGCAGAGAGCTCCTCCCTGGACAGCCTGAAAGCTGTCGAGGTCGTCAACCTGTCTGTGTCCTGCGCTGCCACCTGTCTCCCTTTCTCGTCTGTGCCCAAGGAGACCCCTGCCAGGGCTGGATTCTCTTCCAAACAGACCCCGTTCCCCATCACTCATCAACCTTTGGGCTCCTTTGGAGTCGTTCCTAACCATTCCAGAAAGCTGGAGGAGGAAGTCAGCGAAAGGATGTTCAGGTAGGTTTGCTGATGGCTAACCTATCCCAGCATCATCTTTCAGACTTTCCCACATATTCCGCAGTTTCACGCATACTGTTTCAGGATTGCATATCAGGTATTTTCTGATTTAAATAAAGTAAGATGCTCCTATTGTACAAGTCAGGAATGTAGAATAGTAAAAGGAAGTAAAAATGATCGATAACCTCACCTCTCAAATATAGCCCATGTGTAAGTTCTTCTATATTTTTCCTATGTGCATTTTTATGTATATATTGTGTTGTTTTTCTTTACTCACTAAGTCGTGTCCAACTCTTTGCGACTCCGTGGACTACAGCCATCCAAGCTCCTTTGTCCATGGGATTTCCCAGGCAAGAAAATTGGAATGGGTTGCCATTTCCTTCTCCAATGTATATATTATTAATCTGCAAAAGTAAGATAATTTTTACCAACTCCAAGTTTTTTCCAGCTTCATATATTGGAAACATCTTTCTATGTTTATAAATCTATTTTGCATTACCATTTTGGTGTTTAAATAATATTCCATTGTATAAATGCACCATGAATTATTAACAAAATCCTTTAGAGATAAACTGTAAATGTTTTTTCAGTTTTTCTTATGATGAATGACCTCTGTCTTTGCACAATTCCTTTAAGAGCCATTTGAGAATAGGACTAATTCATCAGATTTTCTTCCTAAATACCTCTTGTGTGATTATTAAGTTTATTATTCCTTTTGAAATGCCAGAATCCAGCCCTTTATCCTTGTCTTAGGTTTGCATTCATAGTAGTCCTTCCCCTATAAACTATGCATTTGATTAAATTTAGTATTGAATCATTTAACCAAAATATCCCATTTCACTCACTTGTTCTAAAAAGTGTTAAACAGTTACCCATTAATAATATCTCTGAAAGAAATGGCACAGACAGGTAAATTTTGGATCCCATGTTTTATGAAGACTATTAAATACCTATCCTATGCCCATGTCATCAGTTTAATTAATACATGGCAGAACTGTCCAGCACTGGCTAGTGTTCTGGGCTCTCAGTCTAAGAAGGAGGTGGAGAGATGACAGAAGCAGATGAGAGCAGTTGAGTACACGGGGTGGTTCATGTGTGCACAGCTGAGCCAGAAAAAGGAGGACCTAATTTTTCTGTGGAGCAATAAATGTGGATGGAAATGGATGGTGGCCAGGAGAAGCTTTTTAGAGATGACACCCAAGTGGAGGAGAAACTATGAGACATCCTGTTGATGACAATGATGGTGATGATGAGAAGGCTGGTAATAGATTTCATCTTTTTATTTCACTATTTAATCTGTTTCAAGTACTATTTTAAGCATTTTGCATTGATTATATTGCTTCAAACACAAAACAAAGACGACTCTGAATTCAACGAGGGTGTGATTCCCCTCATTTTTCACAAATGAGGAAACAATGCAGGGAGGTTACTAGTCGGCCCACAGGTGGTTGTGGCTGCTGCTTGGTCACTCAGTTGTGTCTAACTCTTTGCCGCCCCATGGACTGTAGCCCACCAGGATCTTCCATCCATGGGATTTTCCAGGCAAGAATACTGGAGTGGGTTGCTGTTTCCTTCTCCAGGGGATCTTCCCAACCCAGGGATGGAACCCATGTCTCCTGCATCGACAGGCAGATTCTTTACTACTGAGCCACTAGGGAAACCCCCAGTAGTAACGGTCAAAGCTGAGATTGTGACCTTGGGGTTCTGACTCCTGTGTTCATGCTTTTAATCACCACCTGGTCAGGTAGCCAGGCAAAGAAGATGATAACCAGGTGGGAAAGGCATTTCAGGCAGATAGACCCGAATACACAAATGCATGGAAGTAAAGAGAAGAGACATAATTCATGCAGGGAATGAAATATCTCCTCCAACTGTTCTTTTGGGGGCCGGGGGATGATGCTGGAGAAGTTGGTGGAGGCCAGGGTAATAAACTTTCATTCCTGGAACACTGCTTAAAGATTGTATGGGTCCTTGAAGCTGGATAGACTCTCTGAGGTTCTGTTCATTGCAGGAACCACATCTGCAGAAACCAACTCAATCTAGCCTTTGTTTTTCCTGGATTGCTTTCTTGCCTCCTTCAGAACCAAGCCTCCTTCACTAGCCTCTCCCTTGAGGTACCATATTCAGCCTTTGCTGCTTGGCAGAGACTTCCTTGTAGATGTTCATCACTCCTACATCTCAGCTCAACTCATCTCCTGTTCAATGTGGAGCACACAGCTCGGCTTGTGATTAATTAGTGTATTCTCCAGTTTTTATCAGGCCAAAGAGAAATTTAAAAAAGAGCTGAAGATTGATGGATTTCTGTACAGTGACTTATCTGTACTAGCTTCTGACATACCGTATTTCCCACCAGAGGAAGAGGAAGAAAATTTGGAAGATGGGATTCACCTGGTAGTCTGTGTCCATGGCCTGGATGGTGAGTTCTAACAGGTTTTCTCCTCAAAAGGTGACATAGACACATTATCACATTTATGATTGACTCTAGATCAGGGAGTTGTTCAACAAATGATGAGTAGGCAACTGTGGAATGATAGTAAGTATACTGGATCTAGGAAAATGGCATGGCCTTGCTCCCAAAGGAAATATCTCTTTGGCCAAAAATATGTTCAAGCTAATGAAATACCCAAATGAATGAATTAATGCAATGGAGGGATAAATAAGTCATATCCACTTTAGATGGGATCTAACAAATAAGTAAGGGTCAGAGAAATGAAAGGGCTTCTCTAGGGCTTCACTGTTGCTGAGCAGCAAAACCTGTGGTCTTATACTTCTTATGATAACTAAATAGGGAATGGTGATAACTTTACTTACGTGACACACTCTTGTTAATATCCTTAATTTTTCTCACTCTTGGGGCTAATGCATTTAATTGTCTGTATCCAGTCCTGGCTATATGCATCACATACCAGAATGCTGAGTCAATAGGTCTATTTGGTGAAGTGTTCAAGAATCCAGCGGTAGATCACCCATTCCAGATGATGATGATGGTGGTGGTGGTGGTGGTGGTGATGATGAAGACCAGGTTGTATACATCACTCACCATGGTCCCAGAGCCTTTTTAGCTGCTTAATATGTATTAATGTGGTTGATCCTGACAAGAGCCCTGCAGAGTAGCTGCTATTATCTACCCCATTTATAAAGGGGGAAACTGAGTAAGAGGGCAGCTCAGTAACTTGTATAAGGTCCCACAGCAACTGCAGTTGACTCTCCATGGTGGTCTAGTGGTTGAGACTTTGCCTTCCAGTGCAGGAGCTGGGGATTCAATCCCTGGTCAGGGAACTAAATCCCACCTGCCTCATGGCCAAAAAACCAAAACATAAAACAAGAACAAATTCCACAAATTGTAGCAAATTCAATAAAGACTTTAAAAATGGTCCACATCAAAAAAAAAAAAAATAGCTATCAATGCGGGAGGGAATATATATGTACTTGCAGCTGATCTGCGCTGTTACAGCAGAAACCAACACAACATTATAAAGTAATTATCCTCCAATTAAAAATAAATTAAAAAAAAAACACCTATCAGGCTGGGTTTTGCTGCTTATCAACAACACTTGCAGAAAGTCCTGAATAAACAGAACTGTCAAAGAAGGGAGGGGCAGCATGTCTTCAACTCTTCCTGGACCATTACGTTCACAAGCCAGAAACTGGTAGATCGGGGAATAATCCCAGTGAGAGAGGGCTGCCAGGGTGGCCCTGAGCCTGTGTGGATGGGAGGAGGGAGCAGCACAGGGACCAGTGGACTGGGCGTGTGTTAGTTGCTTTTATTATGGACTTACTGAAAAATGGGAAATAGGAGGGATAGGAGAGAAATAAGAAGTACATCCTTAGTGTGTCAGAGGTCACATGATTCAATGTGGGTCTATGTGGGGTCATCTATCCTCTTTAGGGAACAGTGCAGACCTCCGGCTGGTAAAGACTTTCATAGAACTGGGGCTCCCTGGAGGAAAACTGGATTTCCTCATGTCTGAGAAGAATCAGGTATGACAACAAAAACATCTGAACCGAAACAATCCCTGAGTCACGTCTTAGATGAGCCTCCTAAAGTCGCTGTGATGGTTATGGCTACACAGGTGGGAGGGAGCTTTGCCAGGTGACCCTGGCCAGGTGCTCAGGTCTGGAGAGCTCCTTTTCCTTGGGGAGGAGGAAATAGTAAGAAGGGGGAACATGTGAATCAGGGGACTGGCCCTCTAGACCTCACAGGTCGTAGGTTGGCTGACAGCTTGGAGCATAAACGATGGGGCATCCGTGGGTCTGTCTGGGGAAGAGGTTTGTCACTGGTGTCGGTGTAACTGGTAGAGCTGGATCGTGACCTTTTCATCACCAGAGGGAAACTATGGAGCCTTTGCCATTTCAGGGCTGGAACTTTAATGGGGTGTCAAGGTAGACGAGACTTGCAAGAGTCCATGACCAAGAGGGGGGTTGGGTGTTGTCACTGATTCCCAGCCCAGGGGACTTGAGATGGATGAGGCTAAGTATCCTCTGGAGGCAGAGAACGGCTTGTAGCTAAAGGGTCTCATGGCCACGGAACATGGGAGCTGCACAGAGAATAGTCAACAAGCGAACACGGGATGTTAGTCTCACTGCTCCCCTCTTAGTGGTCAGTCCTTTTCCTTATCTCTGACACCTGCTTTGTGCAAGGCCATGCACTCTGCAGGGTGAAGGGACAGACATGTGAGGAAGAGGAAAGAGAATCATTTCGAACGTCTTCGATGTGCTGAGCACTTGTATCTGTTTGCTCTTTTAATCTTCACAACCTTTCTTTGAAGTGTGGACCTTGTTGTCTCCCCACGGAAAAGGGAACCCATAGTCAGTCCAACCTGGAAAGCCCCAGTTGGGGGCTCCTTTTCTTGATATTGAATCCTAATTTGTAGCCCGAAGGTCAGGCATGGGCACACACCCAGGATATGCCCTGAGGCTTGGTGGAGGAAAACGAGCTTGCGCACAGAGCCTGGCCTTGTGCAACTGCCCCCTCGACACCCGTTTCATCTCTCTCCTTCCAGATGGACACGTTTGCGGATTTTGATACCATGACCGATCGGTTACTGGATGAAATAATTCAGCACATCCAGTTGTACAACCTCTCCATATCGAGAATTAGGTAAAAGGAAACCACAGGTAGTTAATGCTGGGGGGGAGCGGTGCCCTTTTTAAGTGTTTGCCGTGTATGAGTTCAGCACGATGCCATCTGAATACCAGGCTGGGATTAGTTAACTTAGGGCTTTCAAGGGACTAGATTACTTCCAGAGCAGCCGTGGATCCCAAGCCTGCTTGACACACCCATGTCTGGCATAACCGCTGTGTAGGAGCCTACAGCTTGTGCAGCTCAGTACAAAGAGAACTGGGCTTAAGTATGTGTGTTCTGTGTGCTCAGTCGTGTCTAACTCTTTGTGACCCTTTGGGCTGTAGCTTGCCAGACTCCTCTGTCCACAGGATTTTTTCAGGCAAGAATACTGGAGCGGGTAGCCATTTCCTTCTCCAGGGATCTTCCCGACCCAGACATCAAACCTGTGTCCCTGCATTTCCTGCATTGCAGGTAGATTCTTTACCTGCTGAGCCATCAGGGAAGGCCTTCAACAAATACTCTAGGTTTTAAATCCCTATTCTTTTGACAGTTACAAGTTTGTGTCTGCATTCTACCATGTAACCTTGAACAAGCTTTCTACATCTCTGATCCTCTGTTTCCCCATTTATTAAGTGGGACCAGCCCGAGGGGATTCACTAGCTGCTGCATAAAAGGGCTTCATTCAGCACTAACTGTGACCTTACACTGTAATAGACAACTGGGTGTCAATGTTGAAAGGATTAAGGGGATAGTCCATAGCGTGTTCCTCAGGCATTTGCCAACGTGGACACATCTGGAAATGAGTCCTCGATAGCCACCATCCTATTTAGGCCTTGGGGATGAACCATCACTTCTTTATTTCACAAATGAGGATTCAGAGGTTGACAGAGTTAGATGAAAATAAAAGGGTGTGGGAATTCCCTGGAGGTCCAGTGGTTAGGGCTCCGTACTCACTGCCAGGGCCTGCTTTCGACCTCTAGTCAGGGAACTAAAATCCCACAAGCTGCACAGCACAGTCAGACAAATAGACTGTCAACAAACTGAAAAATTCATGGGAATTCCCTGGTGGTCTAGTTGTTAGGACTTGGTGCCTTCATTGCCAAAGACCTGGGTTCAATCCCTGGTCGGGTTACTAAGATCCTGCAAGCCCCACAGTGCAAACAAAATTAATAATGATAATAGTAAAAAGTAAGTGGATACCAGGGCTTCCCTGGTATTTCAGATGGTAAAGAATCTGCCTGCAATGAAGGAGACCCAGGTTTGATCCCTCGGTTGGGAAGATCCCCAGAGAAGGGAATGGCAACCCACTCCAGTATTCTTGCCTGGAGAATCCCATGGACAGAGGAGCCTGGCAGTCTATAGTCCATGGAGTTGCAAAGAGTTGGACAGGACTGAGTAACTAACACTTGCACTTAAACTTTTCAAGAGGATACACAGGAGAAGAGCTAGGGAACTCTGCCTCTCATCTAGTTGGGTTTCTATAAATAATTATTTAAGCTCAAAGTGCTGATGTGTGGGATTCACAGATCTCAGAGCAGTGGAGCAGCTGGAGCAGAGAGTGTGCGGGGGGGCTGAGCAGGGTGACGGAGGGCGGAGTAGCCCTGGAGAGGCAGGTGGAAGTGGGCCAGGCTGAGAAGCCGGGACTTGACCCTATGAATGACCAGGAAGGTTCGTGCCCCATGTGTATTCCAGAAAGGACCCCCAGGTGTCCCAAGGGGGGCGTAGAGACCAGAACTGGGTGGAGGGGCTGCTCTAATAACAATGTGGGAAGGTGCTCATACTTGTGATCACACTGGGCCCAGGGTCTCCATCACAAGGCTCCATCCTGGGCTCCACGTATCCAGCATTTGGAAACCCAATGGGGATGAATTATTGCCCCCCGCCACTTTGCCCCACATGTCCCCCTAAATCCTGAGGGAGCTGGAGGCTGGCTCACCCCTTGTGCTCCTGGCACAGCGTCTTCTGGGCTGCTGCTGTCCTGCGCTCACTCACATGGACCCTTCCCATCTCTCCATAGCTTCATCGGCCATTCTCTCGGCAACATCATCATCCGATCGGTCCTCACGCGGCCTCGGTTCCGGTATTACCTCAACAAACTCCACACCTTCCTGTCACTGTCTGGGCCCCACCTGGGGACCCTGTACAACAACAGCACCCTGGTCAGCACAGGTAAGATGCCACCAGCATCGGCACTCCTCAGCATCATGCAGGGCCCAGGGGAGGGCAAAGCAGAGATGGAGGCTCTTCCTGATGGAGCCTCCTGGCTTTGGAGCCAGCCTCTTCAAAGTGGTGGCGCTGGCTGTCTGCCACTGTCCCCGCACCCGTACCCACCTGCCCTCAGGGCGGGCTGGGCTGCGTTATGTCCTCACAGGAGGTGGCTCAGATCTGTTTGCTTTCACGTTATTACAGAACATAAGCTGGGAACATAGGTTATTTGACACATTGATATATAACAAATGGAAGTTCTTTCCTTTGTCAAGCTGTCTTCCTTCACAAACCAAGGAAGCCAGTTCTGAACAGAAACAAATGATTTAGACCACATTTTTCCCAATAGTAATTTTGCAACACTAGTGAAATGTCTCACTGAAAAATGAGACGTTACCAGTAATCCTTCCAATCTAACGTATTTAGAGTGATTCTGTATGGCTCACTCTCCTTATATTTGCATCCACGCACATTTGCATGGCAGCAAGGCTTCCCAGGTGGCTCAGTGGTAAAGAACCTGCCTGCCAATGCAGGAGACATGGGCTTGATCCCTGGGTTGGAAAGATCCCTGGAGTAGGAAATGGCAAACCACTCCAGTATTCTTGCTTGGAAAATCCCACAGAGAGAGGAGTCTGACAGGCTACAGTCCATGGGGTCACAAAGAGTCAGACACAACTGAGCATGCACATCATCACGTCAATCATAACATATATATACCCTGTGTCTTACTTATTTCCTTGCATTTTATCAAATTCATGTATTTGTGCACGTGACATAATAATCATCCCTGTTAATGTCAGCATAACCAGAGTAAATAGCTGGACTTCGAAATGAAAGGTTGATGTTCACTTTGCTGCATCCTAATTGGATCTGTTCAGTTCAGTTCAGTTACTCACTCATGTCTGACTCTTTCTGATCCCATGGACTGCAGCACACCAGGTTTCCCTGTCTATCACCAACTCCCAGAGCTTGCTCAAACTCATGTGCATTGAGTCGGTAATGCCATCCAACCATCTTATCCTTTGTCATCCCCTTCTCTTCCTGCCTTCAATCTTTCCCAGCATCAGGGTCTTTGCCAATGAGTCAGTTCTTCGCATTAGGTGGCCAAAGTATTGGAGCTTCAGCTTCAGCATCAGTTCTTCCAATGAACACTCAGGACTGATCTCCTTTATAATGGACTGGTTGGATCTCCTTGCAGTCCAAGGGACTCTCAAGAGTCTTCTCCAACACCACAGTTCAAAAGCATCAATTCTTTTGCACTCAGCTTTCCTTATAGTCCAACTCTCACATCCATACACGACTACTGGAAAAACCATAGCTTTGACTAGATGGACCGTTGTTGGCAAAGTAATGTCTCTGCTTTTTAATATGCTGTCTAGGTTGGTCATAGCTTTTCTTCCAAGGAGCAAGTGTCTTTAATTTCATGGCTGAAATCACCATCCGCAGTGATTTTGGAGCCCAAGAAAATAAAGTCTGTCATTGTTACCATTGTTCCTCCATCTATTTGCCATGAAGTTATAGTCTGGATGCCATGATCTTAGTGTTCTGAATGTTGAGTTTTAAGACAGCTTTTTCACTCTCCTCTTTCATCAAGAGATTCTTTAGTTTCTCTTTGCTTTCTGCCATAACAGTGGAGTCATCTGCATATCAGAGGTTATTGATATTTCTCCCAGCATTCTTGATTCCAGCTTGTGCTTCATCCAGCCCAGCATTTCACATGATGTACTCTGCACATAAGTTAAATAAGCAGGATGACATTATACAGCCTTGACATACTCCTTTCTCAATTTGGAACCAGTCCATTGTTCCATGTTCAGTTCTAATTGTTGCTTCTTGTCCTGCATACAGGTTTCTCAGGAGGCAGGTCAGGTGGTCTGGTATTCCCATCTCTTTGAAAAATTTCCACAGTTTGCTGTGATCCACACAGTCAAAGGCTTTGGCGTAGTCAGTAAAGCAGAAGTAAATATTTTTCTGGAACTCTCTTTCTTTTTCTATGACCCAACGGATGTTGGCAATTTGATCTCTGGTTTCTCTGCCTTTTCTAAATCCAGCTTGAACATCTAGAAGTTCTCAATTCATATACTGTTGAAATCTGGCTTGGAGAATTTTGAGCATTACTTTGCTAGTGTGTGAGATGAGTACAATTGTGCGGTAGTTTGAACATTCTTTGCCATTGCCCTTCTTTGGGATTGGAATTAAAACTGACCTTTTCCGATCCTGTAGCCACTGCTGAGTTTTCCAAATTTGCTGGCATATTGAGTGTGGCACTTTCACAGCATCATCTTTTAGGATTTGAAATAGCTCAGCTGGAATTCCATCACCTCCACTAGCTTTATTCCTAGTGTTGCTTCCGAAGGCCCACTTGACTTTGCACTCCAGGATGTTTGGCTCTCATTAAGATCTTTTTTGTATAGTTCTTCTGTGTATTCTTGCCACCTTTTCTTAACATCTTCTGCTTCTGTTAGATCCATACCATTTCTGTCCTTTATTGTGCCCATCTTTGCATGAAATGTTCCTTTGGTATCTCTGATTTTCTTGAAGAGATCTCTAGTCTTTCCCATTCTATTGTTTTCCTCTATTTCTTTGCATTGATCACCAAGGAAGGCTTTCTTATCTCTTCTTGCTATTCCTTGGAACTCTTCATTCAGATGGGTATATGTTTTCTTTTCGCCTTTGATTTTCTCTTCTCTTCTTTTCTCAACTATTTGTAAGGCCTCCTCAGACAACCATTTTGCCTTTTTGCATTTCTTTTTCTTGGGGACAATCTTGATCACTGCCTCCGGTACAGTGTCACGAACCTGTGTCCTAGTTCTTCAGGCACTCTGTCTATCAAATCTAGTCCTTTGAATCTATTTGTCACTTCCACTATATAATTTTAAGGAATTTGATTAGGGTTATACCTGAATGGTCTAGTGATTTTCCCTACTTTCTTCAATTTAACTCTGAATTTGGCAATAAGGAGTTCATGATCTGAACCATAGTAAGCTCCCAGTCTTGTTTTTGCTGACTATATAAATCTTCTCCATCTTTGGCTGCAAAGAATATAATCAATCTGATTTTGGTATTGACCATGTGGTGATGGCCATGTGTAGAGTCATCTCTTGTGTTGTTAGAAGAGTATTTGCTACGACCAGTTTGTTCTCTTGGCAAAACTCTGTAAGGAGCATCTTTAAATTTTTTTTTCTTTCGGTATTTCAGACTGTTTCCTTAGGCTAGATTTATGGAAGGGGATTGAAAAATCAAAGGGTTTGGTTAACTTCATGACTCTTGAAGCCTGTCTCATAAGATTTTATCTCTGCCTCCGGATTATAACAATACAAATGTATGTCAAACTTCCCAAGGATTTGCTAAATTGCACACTCTCCTTTTTAAGTTAACTAAAAGCCACAGTTGAATGTTAATCTTTCCCCTATTCTTTTTTGCTTTTTTGTTTTTTTGGTTGGATGTGTTTGATGTCGGTCTGGTTTGGTTGTCGTCTTTCTAGGTTTGTGGCTCATGCAGAAACTGAAGAAATCCGGGTCGCTTTTGCAGCTGACCTTCAGGGATAATGCTGATCTGCGCAAATGTTTTCTCTACCAACTAAGCCAAAAGACAGGTGAGTGGATCCCCCAGCTGCACCCTGAAGTGGCAGTGAGTGGGAGCTGGAGAGCCAAACCTTGAAACCCAAATTAGATTCAAAGTTGCATTACTTCACTCACAGAAGGATGTCATCAGGAGCTGCAGTGTGACATAGCTTCCTCAGTTCACAGAGAGCCCAGCAGCTACCCAAGAACTAGCTGCTTCTTGACCACCTCCCCTGCAGCCTGGGGGCCAGAGGCAGGTGTGTGCAGTGTTCTCTACCTTAGAGTTGCAGCATCTACTTCCCACCAAGCTTTTAATGTGCCCAGGTCTGTGTGCCAACCGACAGCTCCTTTACCCGGGTGCAGATTCCCCTACCAAAAGGGCAGGTGGACACTGTCCATTTCTGTTGATAGGGCAGAGGGACATGGGGGTGCTTAAGATCACACCTTTACCCACACTTGCAATGAGGAAGCACATACAGGTGTTGAAGACTCTACCTGCCAAGGGAGTGAGCAGAGCACAGCAGTGACCTCATGTCACTGAGGGAGCAGAGAGGTTGACCAGGTGTCGTACTGAGTCCTGCCCAGCAAGCTGGCCTGACCCAGGGTCTGTCTCATGGGCCACAATCTTCCATCAGTGTCAAAACACTGACTCTGATGCTATCTCTGCCTCCCTGGATGTAAGCCTGGTGTAGCCCTGGACTGATGATAACCTTGGACAAGTTCCTTACCCATGTCTGTATCTGTGTGCTACCATGAGAGCTACACCCCCGTGGGGAAGGGACGGAAGCAGGCTTGGGCAGAGGAGCAGTTGGATCACAGTGTGGCCCCTCCAGAGTTATCCTGCAGAGGGAGGAGGTCTGGTATCTGCCCCCTGCGGATCACTGAGAGTTGGCCAGCCCCAGCTTGTGGTCTTGGGCTGTTATCTGGGATGAAAAGGCTCCCTTCATTGGAGGCGTCCCCCAGTGTCCCTGGGCTGAAAGCAGTCTGACGGGGGACCTGGGTAGAGCACCGCAATGCTGGGATATCCCTGGTGAGCTTGGGGACTGAAAGAATAGGCTGTGATGCTTCAACTGGGAGATCCCTCTGCCTCAGAGCAGGCTGATTCAGGGAGGTGAGGTGACCTGCAGAGCGATGAGGTCAGAGGCTGTTTTCCTCCCGCAGGTGACGGTACTGGGGCTGGCACACAGGGAACCATGGGGTTGGGGAGGAGGAGCGGCAAAATACTAGATTTACTTCCTTATGGACTCCTTTCTGTTCCCGCCCAGAAAGGCATTTTTGTCACTTACCTGTTATTTATCTTCCACTGCTCAGGGTCGTGAGCTTAGTTTCTGCGGCTGATGAAGTCAAAGCCGCCCCCTCCCCTCTAACTTGCAGAGCCTCTTTCCCCCGTCCCAGACCCGAAGACCCTCATTCAGTGACTCCACCGGTGTGTCTGGTATCTTTCCGCTTTTCCTTTCTCCCGGGCAAGTTTGTGAAATGTGTGCAAAGCAGGGGCTGTGGGTTGAAACCGCCTGAGCAAAACAGCACCCGCCCGGCTTAATTGCAGGTCTGCAGTATTTTAAAAACGTTGTGCTGGTTGCTTCTCCCCAAGACCGCTACGTGCCCTTTCATTCAGCCAGGATAGAGATGTGTAAGACCGCCCTCAGAGACAGACACACAGGTAAGCCACATTTCCTTTCCTTTTCTCCCCTTTTTCTCCTTCCCTTCCCGTTTCTCCTCCATCTCCCTCTTCTTTTTCTTCTCCCCGCCCCCTTCTCCTCCTCCTTCTTTCCTCTTCCTTCTTCTTCGTTTTTGTGACTTTCTGATTTGAAAAGCAAAAGTAAATCATGATGAAGGTAACTCTGCCTAGTAGGGCGCATCAGATATTCTGCCAAGGACTAGGAGCCCAATACATACCTGGTGTTTTTCTGTAGATTCCACTGCTGAACTTTTGCCCCCACTTCTCGTCCATCTTCCCTCCTCCCAGGCCCTGTTTACGCGGAAATGATCAACAACCTTCTTCGCCCTCTGGTGGACGCCAAGGACTGCACTTTGATCCGACACAATGTATTCCACGCCTTGCCCAACACTGCCAACACCCTGATTGGCCGAGCGGCTCACATCGCTGTGCTGGACTCCGAGCTCTTCCTGGAGAAGTTCTTCTTGGTGGCGGGACTCAACTACTTTAAGTAGTGGCTTTGAGCGCGCGGGCCTTGGGGAGCTCGCCAGAAACGTTTAAGATCCATGAGAGCTCTGGCTGAGACATCCTTTTACAGACCTCTGTCATTCCAAGGTTGAGCTCAGAGAGGAAGGCGCTGAGGGGTGGAGGGTGGGGTGGGACCGGACATTCGAGGTGCTTCCCTTTTCGGAGAGTTTGGGAAAGCTGAATCGATAGTGTCAAAGACAAGACTTTGCCCGAACCTGTCTAGCCACCTGGAGTCTCATTCAAGATGCTTTCTAGCAAAATTTGGAGAAAATAAAGAAACAGAATCCTTGGAGTTGGTGAGCCCACCTTCTTAACTCCCATTGGCTCACAGAGAGATGGCTCCAAGTTAACTAGATTTGTTGGGTATGTGACTAGTTCATAGCTTTATCATTTTTGATGCACTCAAGCATTTCAGAACTCAGGTTAACCTCTGTGCAGAAGTGGAACATATTTATGTAAATATAATCCTTAATTGATTCAAATGTGCCACTTGTTCAAGACCGTGTGAACCCATATTCTTATGCTCTCCTCATATTTTCTCAACAAGGGACAAAGGAATGCTTCATAACCTCTGGTTTTATTTCTTAACAGCAGCCGGTGGGGTGATTTGAGGTATAGAGCGATGCTATCAGTAAATGCAAGTTTGTTGCAGAGAAAAATTTAACTGGTGAACTGGCTGCTCCACCTACCCCTCCAGACTTTTTCTATGCATAACCCCGGTTCACACATAATTTTTTGTGATTGCTGACATCTCTGTCTGTAGTAGGGAAAACAGACTGAGACTAACCCTAGCAGAGGAGGCCCTTAAATGTGCACACACCTGGTGAAGCTCCTGCTGATACCCGTCCAAAGAAATGCTATGTTAGCATTTGACGCACTCGCAAACAAATGAAAACCATCACATGGCCAGCTGCTTCTCCTCTCCGTGGAAGGGGAAAGACATCTCAATGGAGGAGTGCTGGATTTAAAACCTCAGGGGGGCTCTGAGAAGGGTGCTGGTTATCTTTCACTAGAAATGTCTTCTTGCCTTAGGAAAATAAAGGGCTAGGGAAGGTTATCATTGATTCACACACACACACACACACACACACACACACACACACACACGAGACAACAGGACAAATGTGAGATCAGACAGAACAACAGCCAGGTTGGGGACTCAAATTGTTATTGGTAAGAGACTTAAGGGGACTTTTGAAAAATTACTGGAGTGTTTAATATGGTTCCAAAGACTGAGTATGCACTATGGGCTAACAGAAGCCTGCAGGATCATTTAGTTGTAATGAAGGAACACATGAACAAGGACCATAGGGATCATTAACACAGAAGACACATCTTCTGCAGACAGAAGCTCCTCCCACTTCTGCAAAAGTTGCTTCTGAAACTGAAAACTCGTCTGGAACCAGACTCCTGGTCCCAGCACCTGGATCATAACCTTAGTGATGCCCACCAGTGCCATGGTAGTAAGCCAAGGAATTCTCAGCTGAGACTTTCAGTTCCTCAGGTATTAACAGTGTGACTTTGAAAACACAGTAGACCATGGCAATCAAGTCCAGGCAGACAACTTTGCAGGAGAGCAGACTGAGGCATTTCTAAAGAAAGGAAAAGCTGGAGAGGGGGTTGGAAAAACCTCCCACACAAGAGATTTAGGGTCTCTGTGGGTCTTCTTCGAAATCTCATTGTACCTTAGTCTTAACATGTGTGGGATAAGTAATGCCTTGGGTCACTCTCCCACTGGGTATTTCTCCAAGCTCTTGATGGGCATAGACTCTGGTTACTCATGAACATGACCAGTCTGCTGTGTGACCCAGAGCAGGTGTGGTTCCCACAGTGCAGCCTATGAACTTACAGTTCCTTACAAGTGCCCAAGTGCAGGGCGGGACCATGGTTTATAGCATCTTCTCCTTTTTGGCCAAATAAGGAGCATTTCATGTTTGTTTTTCCTGTGCCCATCAGCAAAGTTTGTCATCCCCTGGTCATTTGAAAGACCGTGCAGCCAGCGGCTATGAAGCCAGGGTGAATCAATGACCGTCATCTTTTCCAATAACCAGATGCCATTTTTAACTTCAATATGCTGTCTGGACATAGAACTAATGGCAATAAACATCCAGCTGTGTGGTGCACCTCTTTTTTATAGGGGTGCTCTGCTGTCTTTGTAAACCCTCTCTGGCCTCTGATCATCTATTATAATTGTGTAGAAAGTATATATCTCTATATTGTAAATAAGAGCGTCCAGTGTTGCGTGTCATGCCTCATTTGAAAGGCTTTTTTATGTCTCTTTCTATCGAAGTATAGACATATAATATATATATATATATATACATAAATATACATATAATGTAAAACAGGGACATTCTATTATTGACTATAAAATTATAACAAAATGCCTGCCAAGATAATAATAGTATGTCTTCATTCTCAACAGAATTTTTGTTTTTGTCTTTATGATTTGTTAAATTTCTCAGAACTAGTTTAGAAGTAAAAATGATTAATATTGAGATGAATGAAATTTGTTGTTCATGAGCCAGACACACCCAGAGAAACGAATGTGAAGCTAAAGTCACCTTGGGGCAAAAGTAATACCTCCATGGCAGGTTGAAATCAGCTGCAGTGATGTGTACCCGAGGAGCAGGTGGGGCGAGAATGGATTCCTATTGGTTTCTGGAGTCCACAGGTGTTCACTGAGCAACTTCCACCTGTGCCAGGTGGGACCACAGAGCTAAAATACAGAGTCTGTGTCCTCAGAGAATGCAAGGAAGATCTGGCCCTGTTAGTAAAGCATGGTGTGATGAGGGCTTTGATGAGACACAGGCAGGATCAAGGGGATTCTAGAAGTCTAGTCTTCATTGCCTGGAGAATAAGAATGGGGCTTTCAAAGGGAGACCTGAAAAGGGTGATACTGACCTTGCACAGCCTGTTACCACCAAGTGTATGCATTCATCAATTCATTTATTCAATCATTCATTCAACAAACACATCTCGAGGGCTTACTGTGTGCCGGGAATGTATTGGTAAGATTCAGTAGTTCATAGTTTAGCAAGGAATACGGCCAATCAGATGGGAAGTTAGAGCAAGCAGGGGTGGCTTAGAGGAGGGACCCTGTGGATGTAGGATGGTGTGTGATCAGAAGGGGCCTCATGGAAGATTCCGTGTCTACACCTAGACACCAGGCTGAAGAAGAGTTGGCTGGGTGGAGGGTGGGTTGTGGGGACCCTCAGGGAGTGAACAGGGTAAGTAACAGGTTTCATATGAGAGAGAGCTGAGAGCCTTTGTTACACTGGTCAGGCAGATAGAGTCAGTTTTGGTACAAGAAAGGAGGTGTAGGAAGTTAGCCACCATGGGGGATTGCCTTCTTATATCAGGAAGGAATTTCCATCATTAACACTAGTAGGGAAATTTCTGTTCAGTAAGGAGGTCCCATGAGAAACCAGACTCCACAACTGTAATCACATCTCTCTCCAGGGTTACTGAACTGAAAGCACTATCTTAGGTATTTTGCTATATGCTGCTGTTTAGTTGCTAAATCACATCCAACTCTTTTGCAACCCCATGAACTGTGGCTCACCAGGCTCCTCTGTCCATAGGATTCCCAGGCAAGAATACTGGAGTGGGTTACCATTTCCTTCTCTAAGGGGTCTTTCCTTCCCAGGTAATGAACCTGTGTCTCCTGCATTGGTAGGTGAATTCTTTACCACTGAGCCACCAGGGAGGCTATTCTTAGGTATTTACAAGCCCCCAGTTGAGAGCTTCCCTGGTGGCTCAGCTGGTTAAGAATCCACCTGGAATGAGGGAGACCTGGGTTTGATTCCTGGGTTGGGAAGATCCCCTGGAGAAGGGAAGGGCTACCCCCTCCAGTGTTCTGGCCTGGAGAATTCCAGGCACTGTGTAGTCCATGGGGTCGCAAAGAGCTGGACACAACTGAGCAACTTTCACTTTCACTTTCAAATGTAACTGACAGGTTGTCATCCTAGGGTGTAGAGATATTAAGATACATCATGTAATTCTAAACACTAAAAGGATCTGGATCAACCATCAGACTTCATGTTTTATTTTTAGCTGGTAGTTTTTAAATTAAAACCTTGAAATCTCAGAACTGGAAGAGGACCAAGGAGTTGTTTCATTCAGACTTTACCTGATATTTAGCATCTGAGCTTTGTTCTCCCAACCTCCACTAACCATGTGAGTCTTCATCCATATATGTCGAAGTGCATACATGAATACTCCTTTGAGGTTACAGGCAGTAGTACATGCATGCCTGCCTGCATGCTTCTTTCAGATAAAGGACTGTCCCACGAAGACTTTTCTAAACCTTCAAGGTGCCTTCCCAAGTCTTTCTATGTCCCTTTCTCTTTTGACTTTTTTTCAAAGCTTTTTATCCCCAAAGTACCTCTTTACCATTACACATAATGCTAGAGATATTGCAATAGAAAACACTATGGAAAGTCTCGAAAAAAGCTGAACTTCTCCCAGTGCTTGTTTTATGTTGAATGGTAATAACACACCTTACTATTCAGTGGGTCGAATTCTAAAAACCAGTTTTAATTTTAGGGAAAAAGGCTCCAGTGCCTCCTCTCACACAAAGGAATGGCCTTACTGTATACAAGTACACTTAGAACAGATGTAAACATATGGCCGTGTGGGTCACACTCTGTTCATATCTAAGCCAGGTCATAGCCCTACAGTTGATCTTTTCACAGCTAAATTATCAAGTGTCTCCACTTGTGTGTGTCTCCATTTCATAGATGTGTTTATGATAGTATGACTGCAAGGCACGATCCTCAAACCCAAAACGCCATGACTTAACATGGATTCAGAGACCTCTAGAGGTAAAACAAATCCGGGCTCTCATTTATCTTCTTTTTAACATGTGAAGGAGCAAAGGAATGGAAATAACATGCAGCACCCCACTTTGGTTTGCTAGGTCATGTGCATCTATGAGTTCATTTAATCTTTAAAACTCATATAGCATGCAGATGGTATTGGGAGAAGTCAGGTAACTTGACTAAGGTCACACAACTTAGCCATGGTAGAGTCAAGATTCGAGCCCTGAGCTTCCCTGTTATCCTTCATGCTACTGAATGCATCCAGCCCAGAGATGTTAATAGATCGCAAAAGTCATATATCTGTTAAAAATCAATGCCAGGATTCTTCAAATCCTAAACCATGATCTTAGGAGTTTTCTCTTATAGCATATTCCTGTTCAAGGCACCTACGTAACTGATAAATGAGATGGCAAAGGAAAACATAATTCAATGATAAGGGTGGTTTAATAAAGCATTGTCCATAAGCATAACGGGGTGATTGGCTGGCCTGTTGGCTCTTGATTAATCATCTGTCTTTCCCAGTCACTGTGTCTCAAGTTTTTCTTTCTCCTACCGGCCTGAAACCACTTTCCCCTAGACCACAATGCGTTCCATAACTGCTCAGACCACACCCTTGCATCTATACTCCTCTCTTTCTGCTTTTCCCACATTGGAAGGGCTCCTCATTTTCATATGGGAATCAATTCCTTGTCCATTGGTTGTGAACCTGGACCCAGTGGTTCATGGCTTGTGGATTCCTGCTTCAGCATGATGTCTTAGCATCAGAGCTCAGTTTTCTCATGTTTCCATGAAGCCACGCTCATCTCCTTCCTGTGTTCTGGTGGTCCTCCTCCATACGCACTCCTTAGAGCAGGAGTCTTGTTTTGCCAATGTTTCCCATTACAGAGTCAGGGTTCAGTAAGGAAGTTCTGGACAGGCCCAGTTCTTTGAAAGCTTGCGTTTTCTTCTCTAGCACCTCATCCGACACACAGCAATGGATTCCCATAAAGAAACAGTTTGACGTTGGTTCCTGTTTGCCCTCTAGGCTTCTGGATTTGCAAGAGGAAAGTAGTTGTGTCAGAGAAGATCTCACCGTGGCAGGTTCCTGTAATGGGAAGAACCACTGTATCTCTGGGGCGTGCTTTCAAGCCAGGGGGCTAGTGTCCTCAGCTATAAAACAGACTTCCATGGGTCTGCTTTAAAGGTTGTTGTGGGGGTTGGAGGGGCATCTGGATGAGAAAGGGGTAAGCAGAGAGGAACAGTGCCCGAGCAGAGTAAGCACTGAGGGGATGGCTCAGAAATACTTTTTTTTTTTTTTTTTTTATACAGATTTCTCAGAAGGCAGGTCAGGTGGTCACAAACTGTGGAAAATTCTTTAAGAGATGGGAGTACCAGAAATACTTTATAGCAAAAGTTCGCTCTGAGGAATTTTCTTTATAACCCCACACCTTTTTACATTCATATTTGATGGTGTGAAGGAGATCACCCTGTTTGAAACTTGAAGACTCAAACTTCCAGAAGTTAGAACATTCCGTTATGATTCCAAGAGCCTCCAAACTGGAGTTTTCCAGCTCAGTTCATGAATAACTGGATGATCTATGTAGTAAAACTATTTTCCTGCTCAGGGTATAATGTAAGCCATGGTTAAGTTGAGAGGAAGGGCTGAAACCTGATACCCAACTAAGAACAATATTACATCAAATTTAAGGTGTTCAGAAGTGTTAATTCTGTAAATGTCACTCAGAATCTTATTATTGCATCAAACAAAAAAGACTTTTAGTGCTTGGGCTGAATGTCCTTTAGTCCAAGGTTAAGATTACTGCATATGGCAAAATATCCTGCTCCATCCTTCTTGCTCCAAGGAAGTTTAATAATAATCCAAATACTGAATTTAATAATAATCCTGATAACCTATGCATATATTACTATCTTTTGCTTGTTTTAAACTTTTTTTTTTAAAGGAAGCATCCCATTCTGTCCCACAAACTGTCTTGCTCGTATGTAACAAAATCAAAGTCTGATTTTCCCTTCATTCCTAATATTCCCAGAGCTTACACTTGACTGCATTTCTTTTTAAACAGTGTTTATTTAGTCTCTGCTGAGTTCTATGCTAGCTACAGGTGGCTACAGAAATTCATCAGACGAGACCCTGCCATACAAAAGTTTATAATCTGAGGGGAGGAGAGGAGACCCACATACACAGAATGTCCACCTAGAGTAATGAGGAAAAAGAACAGATGGGAAACACCAAGAACATTACCACTTCAGCATCTCTTAGAACAAGCCAAACTGCTCCTATCAGGATGCCAGCATCCTGCCAGGGTCTGGAAGGAGGAAACTAGCCCAGAGGAGATGCCATAGTGGTATAAGCCGTGCCTCTCATGCAAGACCTCCAAGCTTCCTTGCCGACACTGACACCATCCCCAGGTCAGTGTCAAGTCAGGAAATTTGTCAAAGGAGATGTTCAGTGGTGCCGGTTACAGCTCAGTCTGCCTAGAAGCACCACCTCCTGAATGGCATGTTATCTGTCTGTAGTACAAAGTCTCTAGATGCTCTGTGGCTAAACTGTTTATTCTACTTTTTTTTTCTTTCAAGTTAATAGGGGAAAGTGTGAAAAGTGAAAGTGTTAGTTTCTCTGTCTTGTCTGACTATGATCCCATGGAGTGCAGCCTGCTGGGCTCCTCTGTCATGGAATTCTCCAGGCAGGAATACTGGAGTGGGTTGCCATTCCCTTTGCCAGGGGTTTGTCCCAATCCAGGGATTGAACCCGGGTATCCTGCCTTGCAGGCAGATTCTTTAACGTCTGAGCCACCAGGGAAGCCCCTTAATAGGTGAAACAGATTATCAAATAAATAAATGGTCCACTGATTGTGTCCATAAACATTACCACACTCCAGCTTAACCAGGAGAACCAGCCTGTGGCTTTTTGTTTATCTGTCATACAACGCAGGGCTCTGGAATTCATTTTGTTTTATTATGTTGTAATCTAGTTTTCAAATGTGACCTCCTACCTTGTAGAAGGTAAATAGAGGCAGGGTCTTCAGCACGGTCCCTTTCTCTGAAAAAAGAACCTGAATGTATAGCTTGATGCCACTGTGAATTCCTAATGCATATTTATTCTGGTGACAATGTATACAATAATTATAATCTCCCAAACATCCTTGGAAATTGTAAAATTACGGTGATGGGAATAACAAAGTCATCAGAACCAATATAATTCTACTATTTTTCTACATTTGCTTTTTGGTCGGCATTTTGTGTAGCTCGTGATGTGTATCAATGATAACAACAATCATAATAAAAAAAAAATCCTTTGACTTTCTTTGGCCAGGACTTTGTGTTTATGCAATGTACATTAGCCTCTCTCTAGGAATGCACTTAGGGCTGAAGGGGTTATTTCTACGTTTGGTCAGGGGACGTCTGGCAGGTGGAAGTTATTTCTGTTACTCACACGGCAGAAAGGGTCCAGGGTGTCTTGGGGTGGTTGAACAGGGCAGTGAGGAGACTCCAAACTGGCCTTTAGGAGGGTCTGGTCAGGGCGTGGGCCGTGTCCTTCAGTGAGCAGGGGACCCCCAAGTCTTCATCCGTATGCCCAGCGCACCCTGTGTACCCACACAGTTTAACCCTCAGAGCTGCTCACTCAGAATGCTTCTGGAGGAGTGAACTCTTGGACTCTGGGTGGTGTCTTGGCTGAAAGTGTCTGGATGATCAATATTCTGAGAGAAACAGAATTACAATATTTAAGTCAACTACTGGGATTCAATGTTCTAAGTATTTTAAGTAGATAATTTCCTTCTCTCCAAAAAGAGGTGTTTTTTTGTTGTTGTCTTTTTTTTTTCTTTTTTTGCTAAAAATCACAAGGACAAATAACATATATATATATATATTTTTTTTTTTTTCATTTCTTAAAGAGAAGAAGCATCACACCATGGAAAAAAGAACCCATTATTTCCTGCTACATGGAAAGGCCCTTTGCCATGAGTTCATGCCCAACGCCCACTTCCGGTAGAAACCGCCGGTCAGCGTAACTCCTGTTGGGCTGGCTCACTGACGATTCTTATGGCTAATAGTTAATAGTATTATTGATGCCTTCTCCTATTGCTGAGGGTTTGATTTTTTCCCCCTGTCAGATTGTGTTCTTCTTGGAGGAATAAGTGAATAAGAATAAAACAGGGATCGACCTTTCTAGATTTCCTGCTTCCCAATTTGCAAACAGTAGCCATAACCCCCAGCTGTCAAAAAGGATAGAGCCCAAGGGATTCACTTGGGGAGTTGGGATCCAGAATTCCTGCCCTTCAGGAACTTACAGCAGGATACTTCTAGCATCATTTTCCCTCTTTGCAATTTTTCTTGCCCCTCCTGTTTGTATGTTAAGTGAATTTGTTTATTCCAAGAGTTTATGAAAGGCTCTGATGTTTGTCAGACAATGTGTAGGGAGGAGAATGGCGTGACCACAGATCGAAGTATCTATTACCCAGAGTTTTAAAAAAATGCAAAGAACTGGCCAAGCTTTTCCCAGGACCTAGTATTCTTGGCCACCATGGAACCAGTCCCTTCTTTCCTTATGACAGAGAGGCATTGGCATTTTTAGAATGGGGATGTCCCTTAAAAATCATGGGTCCAAGCACCTATTTTACAAATGAGGAAACAGATTCAGAAGGAGGCAGCTAAGCTGCT
Organism: Bison bison bison; assembly: GCF_000754665.1. Lineage (NCBI taxonomy): Eukaryota > Metazoa > Chordata > Mammalia > Artiodactyla > Bovidae > Bison > Bison bison. Next base: position 4,356,511 of record NW_011494608.1, on the reverse strand, counting down.
CTAGGGCCCGGGTCTTTGCCTGTGGCCTCTAGAAGCTGTGACCCGGCCTCATGCTGGCTACACTGCAGACTGTGTTCCCCTGTCTGTGTGGGGGGTTTACTGACACCATCTGAGCCGGGAGTTCGGCCTGTTACAGCTGCATCTCCACCAGTGGGTCACCCCACAGTCGGGTCTGGGGCTGCTTTTTTAACACTTTCTGCCCCAAGTTTCCTTTCTCTATCTTGTCCCTTAAAAAATGAACTTCTGAGAGACGGAGAGTGACTTTTACTCAGACACAGGGGCCCTCTGAGCCCTTTTAATGGGAGACCAGATGTTGGATGAGTTCTCATTAAGTCCTGGGCTTGTAGGTTGAGTGTTAATATTTGCCTTTTGAATTCATATCATTATTACTCCTGCCAGTAATATACTTTTCAATAAATTAAATTGATTTTTCCAGTATAATAAATGGAAAGGGCTTTTGGCCGTGTGTGTGTGTGTGTGTGTGTGTGTGTGTGTGTGTTTCATGCTCTTTCCACAGTCACTCTCAATGACAGGGCTCATGGTGGCTGATCCACTGGTCTCAAGGATGATAATCAGAAGTGAGGCAGTGGAATTCATGGACTTTGGGCTTGGGACCTCATAGGGGGAAAAATTCACCCCTTACATTTGCAAAACTCTAAGTTCACAAATTCATCTTTAAAAATGTAAATATAATATGTTGCCTGCAGTTTGTGACATTACAGTGAGTCCCATTGTTCTTGGGACAAAGGCTAAATGTCTTGTAAAACCTGACCTATTCCAGCCGTATATAAGCTCTGTCTCTTGCTTATTATTAAAGCCCTAAAACCTAGCACATAACACTGATCATGGGGCTTTGAACTGTTCACCATTATCCATTCACCCAGTTGGCAAATGCAATTATAAGATATTTTACATTTTAAAATAATTGCATTTATTTGACTGCACTGGGTCTTCGTTGCTGCACAGACTTTTCTCTAGTTGCGGTGAGCAGGGTCTGCCCTCTAGTTTCGGGGCCCTGGCTTCTCACTGTGGTGGCTGCTCTTGTTGGGGAGCACCTCGTTGGGGCGGATGGTATTTACAGAGGACAACATGATGACGTGATGTGCAAATGCACTGTGAAAGGATCCCTCTCCGTCTAGTTAATGATCACATCCGTCACCTCACATATTCATTTCCTTTTAGGGTGAGAACCTTCAAGTTCTACTCTCTTAGCAAACTGCTAGTAGGCAATACAGTGTTATCAATTGTAGGAACCATGTTTCACATTAGATCCTCAAGTCTTGCCATCCCTGTAACTGCAAGTTTGTATCCTTTTACCAGACTCTTCCTATTTTCCTCACCTCCTGCTGCTACTGCTAAGTCACTTTAGTCGTGTCCGACTCTGTGCGACCCCATAGACGGTAGCCCACCAGGCTCCCCCGTCCCTGGGATTCTCCAGGCAAGAACACTGGAGTGGGTTGCCATGTCCTTCTCCAATGCATGAAAGTGAAAGGTGAAAGTGAAGTTGCGTAGTTGTGTCCGACTCTTAGCGACCCCATGGACTGCAGCCTACCAGGCTCCTCTGTCCATGGGACTCTCCAGGCAAGAGTACTGGAGTGGGGTGCCATTGCCTTCTCCTCCTCACCTCCTAACACCCGACATCATTTTTTAATCCTCTGTGTCTATGGATTCAACATTTTTTATAGATTCCACATGTAAGTGCTAGCATGAAGAAATTTTTTTCTCCGTCTGGTTTATTTCACTCAGCATAATGCCCTCCACTTTGATCCACATTGCTTCAGATGACAGGATTTCCACCCGCCCCCTTTTTTTTTTAAAGGTTGAAAAATGTTCCATTTTACATATATATTATCCATTCATTCATTTAAGGAGCACTTAGTTTGTCTCCAGGTCTTAACTATTGTGATCAATGCTGCAATGAATATGGGACTTCAGATATCTCCTTGAGATTCTTTTTATATGTATATACACCCAGAAGTTTGGATTGCTGAATCACATGGTAGCTCTATTTTTAATCTTTGAGGAAACCCCACACTGCTCTCCAGGGTGGTTTCACTGGTTTAAGTCCCCACCAACAGTGCACAGGGGTTCCCTTTTCTCCACATCCTCACCAACACTTATCTCTTGTCATTTTGACACTAGTCAGACATGAATTTGAGCAAATTCTGGGAGACGATGAAGGACAGGGTGCTGCAGTCCATGGGTCACAGAGTCGGACACGACTGAGCGACTGAATGATGACAAAAATTCTAACAATGTGAGGAAATACCTCACTGTGGTTTTGATTTGCATTACCCTGATGTTGAACACCTTTTCATGTGTCTGTGGGCCTAAACCTTCTATGGAAGAATGTCTATTCAGGTCTTTGCTGATTTTTTAATATGGATAATTTAAAACTCAGCTAAAATATACCCCTTATGAAAGCCAGGATCTTTCTTGTCTATTTTGCTCATCCCTATCCAGGGCATATAGGTCAGTACACAGCACAAAGCTGACCCACACTAGTCCCTCTGAGATGCCTGAGGTGAGGCTAAGCCCTCTCCTTATTTTCTTACTGAATGTGGTGGCCCTGTGCCGAGTTGCTTTAGTCGTGTCTGGTTCTGCGACTCTAAGGACTGTAGCCTGCCAGGCTCCTCTGTCCTTGGGATTCTCCAGGCAAGAATACTGGAGTGGGTTGCCATGCCCTCCTCCAGGAGATCTTCCTGACCCAGGGATTGAACCCAGGTCTCCTGCATTGCAGGCAGATTCTTTACCAGCTGAGCTACCAGGGAAGCCCCATGGTGGCCCTGCTGCTGCTGCTAAGTTACTTCAGTCGTGTCCAGCTCAGTGGGACCCCATAGACAGCAGCCCACCAGGCTCCCCCGTCCCTGGCATTCTCCAGGCAAGAACACTGGAGTGGGTTGCCATTTCCTTCTCCAAAGCAGGAAAGTGGAAAGTGAAAGTCAAGTCACTCAGTCGTGTCCGACTCTCAGCGACCCCATGGACTGCACCCCACCAGGTGGCCCTCAGTTCAGTTCAGTTCAGTCGCTCAGTCGTGTCTGACTCTTTGCGACCCCATGAATCGAAGCACACCAGGCCTCCCTGTCCATCACCAACTCCTTGAGTTCACTCAAACTCATGTCCATCGAGTCAGTGATGCCATCCAGCCATCTCATCCTCTGTCGTCCCCTTCTCCTCCTGCCCCCAACCCCTCCCAGCATCAGAGTCCTTTCCAATGAGTCAACTCTTCGCATGAGGTGGCTAAAGTACTGGAGTT
>NW_011494608.1:4334722-4353155 GCF_000754665.1 Bison bison bison | reverse complement strand
AAAAAAAAAATAGATTCGAAGAAGAGTTTTAAGAATCTAAAAGGGAAATTATAAGATGACCAAAAGACAAGGAAGTGAGCTTGTCAGTCAGTTCAGTTCAGTCGCTCAGTCGTGTCTGACTCTTTGCGACCCCATGAATCGAAGCACACCAGGCCTCCCTGTCCATCACCAACTCCTTGAGTTCACTCAAACTCATGTCCATCGAGTCAGTGATGCCATCCAGCCATCTCATCCTCTGTCGTCCCCTTCTCCTCCTGCCCCCAACCCCTCCCAGCATCAGAGTCCTTTCCAATGAGTCAACTCTTCGCATGAGGTGGCTAAAGTACTGGAGTTTCAGCTTTAGCATCATTCCTTCCAAAGAACACCCAGGACTGATCTCCTTTAGAATGGACTGGTTGGATCTCCTTGCAGTCCAAGGGACTCTCAAAAGTCTTCTCCAATACCACAGTACAAAAGCATCAATTCTTTGGCGCTCAGCTTTCTTCACAGTCCAACTCTCACATCCATACATGACCACAGGAAAAACCATAGCCTTGACTACTGCTACTGCTAAGTCACTTCAGTCGTGTCCGACTCTGTGCAACCCCATAGACGGCAGCCCACCAGGCTCCCCCGTCCCTGGGATTCTCCAGGCAAGAACACTGGAGTGGGTTGCCACGTCCTTCTCCAATGCATGAAAGTGAAAAGTGAAAGTGAAGTCGCTCAGTTGTGTCTGACTCTTAGCGACCCCATGGACTGCAGCCCACCAGGCTCCTCTGTCCATGGGATTTCCCAGGCAAGAGTACTGGAGTGGGGTGCCATTGCCTTCTCCGAAGGGACCCTAAACCAGTCTTATTCCTGAGATTTTACAATGTGCAGTTTCTGAGTCCCTGCATGTACAACTTTGCCCACTAGAGGGCAGAGTTCACTGCTTTTTCTTTTTTTCTGGTCCGTTAAAGGGCCTGGCACGATGCCTCTAACAGTATATGGTCAGCTTTTTCGTCTCTGTTAAGGGATATCACATAAGTAGTTCTCAGTACCCACAAAATAAAATTGCCTAATATAATTTGACTTTATTATTCTGCCAAAGTTAGAAAGTAATACAAATGAATTTCAAAACAAAAACCTAACATTTCTCTATTAAACGATTTTCTCCTTACAAAATGCTGTCACAGCAATAAAATGTTATTAAAAAATAATAAAATAAAAACCAAGGAAACACATTTATGTACCTACATCTGCATTAGTAGCAAATCAATCACTCCAAACCCCTATGAAATAAATGTTAAAGAACACTTAAGGATGATCAGTTTGAAGAGCACCAAATTACTTGCCATCTACTTCACTCTGTCTGGTGGGTCTCTCTTGTCCATCACTAGGTGGGGCCAATGGGCTTTTATTGCCTCTGATCCCCTTGCAAAATCAGGCCAATTGCTACGTCCAGGCATAATCCTTATCCTTGGACAGGAGATACGTAATCAGCTGCCTCAGTTTTACTACAGTGGTGCTCAAACTTGCTGGATGATAAGAATCATTCTGTGCGATTCTTAAAAATACACATACCTGACCTCCAGAAATATCCATTATGAGCTTTATCTCCTTCATCATGTAACCAGGCCCGTTGAATAATGTCCCTTTCCCTAACCAAGTGGTTCTCAGATCTGAGTATATGTAAATATCATCTCAGAGCTTAAAAAAAAAAATCCTAATGCCCACTCTTGTCCCTAGTTCAACCAGAGTCTCTGGGGGTGGAGCCCAGGTCATAAGTGGTTTTAAATCTCCACGGTTGATCCAGTGGGCAACCTGGATTGAGAATCACTGTGGATCATTTAATATGGATCATTTAAAACTCAGCTAGAATATACCTTTTATGAAAGCCAGGATCTTTCTTGTCTATTTTGCTCATCCCTATCCAGGGCATTTAGGTCAGTACACAGCACAAAGCCGACCCACACTGGTCCCTCTGAGATGCCTGAGTGAGGCTAAGCCCTCTCCTTATTTTCTTACTGAATGTGGTGGTCCTGTGCTAAGTTGCCTTAGTCATGTCCAATTCTGTGACTCTAAGGACTGTAGCCCGCCACGCTCCTCGGTCCTCGGGATTCTCCAGGCAAGAATACTGGAGTGGGTTGCCATGCCCACTCTGATATGAGACTCAAGCCTGACAACTAGTGTTTTCATAGAGTCATTCCTTTCATCGCTGATACCTTCATTCATTTGATTATCCATTCATCTAAAGTGCTTTGGAGTCAGACAGTTGATTTCAAATAAATGATTTACCTCCCTAAGCTTCATGGGTCTCATGTCGACTTTGGAGATTAAGACACCCACCCACATCACTAGACTGCTGTGACAGTTGGTTGAGAAAATATATGAAAAGTAGCTGGTAAATAGTATGTATTCAATAAACAGTAGCTATTAAGTCATTCAATCATTTTACAAAACATGTTGTCAGCACTGTGCTAGCCTCAGTGGTTGTGGTAGCCCTGACACACATAGGGATGGTGCCCGTGCCTTTTCTGGCATCCTGAAATTGTAAGTATCGAAGTACCCCACAAAATATTGTAAGGTGCAGATGATAAAGAGCGCTCTATTCAAACTCTCTGATGGCCCTATTAACTAAGGACCAAGGTAATGATCAAGCCAATTGGTATCTGGAGATCCCTCCTGGATGGGCAGGAGCTGTTGCGCAGGGTCTATGAGTGGGGACCATATTTGGGCTTCACTGGACCAAGAGACCATTGGAACAGTGTGACTTGGGGGAACAAAATATCCATCAGAGCGAACTGGGCAAAGATAGGGATAAGGCCACAGGGAGCGGGGTGGGGGGCAGCCAGAATCCTCAAGACCCTCTCAGAATTCATAATGGAGAAGATTCTAAATACCTGAAACAAGCACAATATTGTAACTCCACTATGTCTCAATAAAAACATTTATCAATGTTGTTAAATCACGATGGTAGGCAACAAGGGGACTGGCAGGGGGCAGATCCATCCAAAGACACTATGGGGAAAAGAAGGTTCCAAATGGCCAGATCTTCAGGATTTTTTTTTATTGAAAGGATAAATATGAATTTTAATGTGAAATCCTTCATTTCTCAAATGTTGATACAGATTTTAAGCCTGCTAGGCTCCTCTGTCCATGGAATTCTTCCGGCAAGAATATTGGTGTAGATAGCCATTCCCTTCTCCAGGGGATTTTCCTGACCCAGGGCTCAAAGTGGGTCTCCTGCATTGCAGACAGATTCTTTACTGTCTGAGCCACCAGGAAAGCCCCAAACTTAAATATATCATGGCAAAAATGCTTTGGGCAATTAAGACCAATGGATGTAAAATGTAAAATGGGAAGGTAATTCTATCAAGGACTTTGCTAATTGAAAAATTCAAATAAACATTGCTGCTAAATGAGCCAAAACCCCAACATTTATCTCTATAAAAATTTCCAAAAGTGTTTGGTTTGACTTAAAACACTGTCTTTGTTGAGCTTCTTACGCTCAAAGGAGAGTGCTCTCAGAACAATATGACAATTGCATAGAGTTCTAAGAGAAGTGTCTTTTTCCTCATTGGTTCATGGAATTGTTTGTGCAGCTGTCTGACTGCCCCCAAAATCTCTTCCCTTAGAGAATTAAGGGGACTTTTCCTGGTGTCTCAGATGATAAAGAAGCTGCCTGCAATGCAGGAGACCCAGCTTCGTTCCCTGCATCGGGAAGATCCCCTGGAGAAGGAAATGGCAACCCACTCCAGAATTCTTGCCTGGAGAATCCCATGGACAGAAGAGCCTTTACATATGGCAGCCCCACATCATAAGTTCAACACTCTCTGGATTTTATTTTAGATAATTCTTATCTATTAAGGGGCAATTTTCTTTCTCTGCCTGCCATATTTTCTTGAACATCTTCACAAGATGTATTTACGGAATTATCCAACAAGACGACTAAGACCGCCAAATCTGTTTAGCAATTTAGTCAGCAGTTTTCTATAATAACTTTCTTGGATCCCTCTCTTTCCCTTTTTCTCTAGACCTATACCAGTGCCAGATCTGTTCTTCCTTACTCTGAGCATCAGTGAACAGGCCAAAATCAACTCTTTGGGACAACACATTTTACTCCATTTTCCTGCAAAGTCACCTTAAATTCTGAGGGATTAGCACAGTTGCTATGCCCACCAGACTCACCCCTGGGAGAATTTTCCGGGGGTAAATGTGTATCCTCCCCCGGGCTGATTCCCTTCCCTGACTTCTTTCTCCTCTTCCACCTTCTCTGCCACCTTGACACTCAGCTTACCTGGCCCCGTGTGGAGTTTCACCTTTATCGTAACAATTGCAGGGAGGCGGAGTGACTGCCTGACCCTCGTCTACTCCATCAGTCCTCTCAGTGTCTGCCTTAACCCTGAAAACATTAATTCTCCCCCATTGCCTCCATGCAAGTGTGGTATTTCCTCCATGAAAAGTGAAGAAATTACCCAGAGTGGTACAAGTTACACTTTTCACCTGTCTTCATACATGCTCTCAATCTCTCCTATTCTTGTGAATCTATGCAACATGCTGTCTCTGTTCTCCCAAATCCCAGCTTATGTCCATGATAGCTACGAGGAAAGAGTTGGTACCCTGCACAAGGGCCCTGCATCCTTCCCGGTAATGAGCAGAATCACTAAGTCACGTGGAGAAGGGATGTTTCACCCTCTGCTGCCTCCTAGATGAATTGACGCCCACATTCCAGCTTCACACTTATCACCATGCCTGTCACACCTCTGGTCATCGCCTGCTCACTCATTCATTCAAAATATCTTTACTAAGAACCTCTTCAGTGTCAGGTGCTGTGAACAGTGATGGAGATATTCAAATAATTAAGACAGGAGCCTTGCCTTGAAAGCTCTTGTAATCACGCAGAGAAGAGGAATGCGGAGGAAGATAAATTACAGAACAGTGTGACGAGACAAGCCGGACAGATGTCAAAGGTACAAACAGCCCAGCAGAGGAGATGGGACACTGGGTCTGGGGCAAGGAGGGACATCTTGAAGAGGGCCCGCTTAGATGTTGAATGATGACAACGGCTTTGTTAGCTCAACAAGAGAAGACATTGCAGGCAGAGGAGCCAGTCTGTGCAAACCCTGGGGGCAGGCGCTGCCTTTCTGTTCACTGACTCATTCAGCAATTGTTTATCAAGCACCTGGAGACACATCTGTGCATAAAATGGAAAAAAAGATGCCCCTGTCTTCATGGAATTCACACATTCCTAATGTTTCAGGCTTTAGACTAAGATGGAAAAATGACATATGAAAGGGCCAAGGTATAAAATGGGGCTGTTGTATCCCGAGCCGGGTCACAGAGGGTCTGAAGGATGAGCTGAGGATTTGGACACCACGCTGTATAACGGGCGGGATTTCCAACTTCAGGACTGGTGGCATGTTTGGCTGGGAAGCTCTTCATTGTGAGGGCTCACTTGTGAGCTATAGGATGGTAGCATTCCATCACTGTGTATCCCACTTCTGACGATCAAAATTGTCTGCTGATATTGCAGGACAGGAGCAGGAGAGAGGAGTCACCGCATACTGAGAGCCCCTAGAATCCAATGAGGTCATTCTAAATGGGTCAAAAGACAGAGCTGTAGTCTCCCTAGAAAGCAGTGTTTTATTTCCACAGGCACATCTGGAAGGGAAGAGCGCATCTTGGGGTGATTGTCATTTGCTGAGCAAAGACCCTGAGGAGAGGCTGGAAGGTTCCTATTGGGAAATATCCCAGAGTCTGCAGTGGATGGATGAGGGTAGACCTTTAGCTGAGGGAATTCCTCAAAGTCAAATAGGAAGAGATACACATGCAAAGCTGATCACTCTAGATTGTATTCAATCCTCAGCTCTGGCTTGATAATGATTTTTTAAAATTAAATTTATTTTTAATTGAAGGATAATTGCTTTACAATATTGTGTTGGTTTTTGCCATATGCCAACTTGAATCAGCCACAGGTATACTGATGTCCCCCCCTCTTGAGCCTCCCTCCCACCTCCCTCCCATTTCGCAGAAAGGTACACCGAGGTATGCAGAGGTGCAGTGGCTGTGCCAAGGCCACGTGGGTAGTCATGGGGTTCTCCTAGGTCTTTCATGTCCGGGAATAAAGTGGCTGTATTTGTCTGGAGTGTTTGACCTCTTAGACCACGTGCATGTCCAGTCGGGTTACAGGAAAGGGAAGGACTCCACAAGAGCTAAGGATTCCATGATGAGACCAAATGGCAACATCTCCCATGCTTTGGGGCTTCCCTGGTGGCTCAGCTGGTAAAGAGTACACCTGCAGTGCAGGAGACCCGGGTTTGATTCCAGGGTCGGGAAGATCCCCCGGAGAAGGAAATGGCACCCCACTCCAGTATTCTTGCCTGGAGAATCCCAAGGACAAAGGAGCCTGGCGGAGCACCATTCCTGGAGTTGCAAAGACTCAGACACGACTGAGCGACTAAACCACCACCACCCTGCTTCGAGTGCACGTGTAAACTGAGAGAAATAAATTGTGCCAGGCGGCTCCACGGGGAGACCCCTCTCTCCCAAAGCCTCTCTCCGGCGTCCCCCAGCCTCCGCAGAACAGAGTGGGCAAGATCGGGAGGGTGAGAGAGGACCCCACCCCTGCCTCCTCACAAAGCTTGTTTTCCAAACATCTCTATAGGAAGCACCTGCTGATAACTGTCTAATGAGGCACAGATTGAAAATGGCTAAACACGCTTGTAGTGAAACAGGGGTGATGGGACCCAGAAGTGCTGTGAGGAAATTCCTCTAATTGCAATTTTTAGTTATTATTAACATGATCCCCATACTTCAGGAATAACTACCAGAGAGGTATGTTCTTTTTTTTTTTTTCTCCACACTCTCCAGGTCTTTTAGAAAATCAGGAGATTTGGAGCAATTGCCCACTTCAGGACAGAGGACAAATCTGCCTATCTTTAGAATTTTAGTGTCACTCCTGAATATTCACGCACAATCCTTTTGAGAGAGTGAATAACAAGTGCTTAGCATTGGGCAAACATTATTTCCATGTTGGCCTTTTTAATATTAATATAACAATTGCTGTTAACATTGATTGCTTACTGCAGGCTAGATATTCTCCTAACTGTTTAACATGCATTGACAGTTACATTTAAAATTTCTGGGGTTTGTTGGGTGTCAGACATTGTGTTAAATGCTATGCACCTTAAACATATTACTTAATTTTTATAATGATATTTGAATTATTGTCAAACCCTATATACAAATGAAATACAAGGCTGGAGATAGTAAATGGTTGGCCCAAAGCCACAACAGTCGAAACTCCAGTACTTTGGCCACCTGATGCGAAGAACCGACTCATTGGAAAAGACCCTGATTCTGGGAAAGACTGAAGGCAGGAGGAGAAGGGGATGACAGAGGGTGACATGGTTGGATGGCATCACCAATGTGATGGACGTGAGTTAGAGTAAGCTCCGGGAATTGGTAATGGACAGAAGCCTGTTGTGCTGCAGTCCATGGGGTCACAAAGAATTGGACGTGACTGAGCAACTGAACTGAAATGAACTTAAAGTGACAACTGGAAGAATCAGAAACTCTAGGTCCAACTCATTTGACTCCAAACTGCCTAGCTAATCCTGGAAAGCTGCTTGAGGGTGACTCTGTGTATAATTTATGTTTATACCAATACCACAGTGTCATGAAGCCTACTACTGTAGCTTTACAATAAGTCTTCAAAGTGAAAGTGAAAGTTGCTCAGCCGTGTCTGACTCTTTGTGACCCCATGGAGTCCATGGAATTCTCCAGGCCAGAATACTGGAGTGGGTAGCCTTTCCCTTCTCCAGGGGATCTTTCCAACCCAGGATCAAACCCAAGTCTCCTGCATTGCAGGCGGATTCTTTACCAGCTGAGCCACCAGGGAACTCTTATTGTCTACTAATAAATGATGCAACCTTTTCCTTAACTTTGCCCTTGCAGTGACTATCACTTTGAAACTCCACATGCATTTAGAATCACCTTATCAATATGACTGAACTGAACTGAACTATCAATACTCACTTTAAAAATATGTGGGATTTTGTCACAAACACTTTATGGTTCAGTCTGAGGAAAACTGAAATATTTCTAACAGTGGTTCTTTCAACAGATTATCAGGATGTATCTCTCCTTGTATTTAGGTTTCATTTAATTGTTCTCTTTTGTATTTGGCAGTACTGTGAAGACAGGTCTTATATGTCATTTATTGTGCTCTGTGCTGTGCTAAGTTGCTTCCGTCCTGCCCGACTCTTGGTGACCCCATGGACTGTAGCAAGGCTCCTGTGTCCATGGGATTCTCCAGGCAAGAATACTGGAGTGGGTTGCTGTGCCCTCCGCCGGGGGATCTTCCTGACCCAGGGATTTTCCCTGCATCTCCTGTGTCTCTTGGCAGGCAGATCCTTTACCACTAGCATCACATGCAAACCATGTCACTTATTAGATTTACTGTTAAACATCTGACATTTTAATGATATTTAAGTGGCATTCTAAAAATGCTTATTTAAATGTTTTTGATGGAATATAAGCATGTAACTGAGTTTTGTATATTGATCTGCATCCAACAATTATCTAAATTCATTCTTCGATTCTAAATGGTGATTAGTCAATTTTGTTACATATTTTACTTCTGCAGTCATGCTAATTGTAAATAATATTTCTCTTTTCTTCCTTTCTGATCCATATATCTTATTTCATTTCTTTGTACTGGCTGCAGAATTATTTCTTAATAATATCTATCAAGAAAGTTTGCCTCTATTCTTTGCTTAGAGTGTTTCTTTTCTATTATGAAGCAATGATGACATTGGTAAAATGATTTTCTTTCATCTACTATGATGAAAATATGATGGCTCTCCTTTATTCTGTTAATATTAAAACTCACATTGATTAATTTGCAATTATTAAGCTACCTTTGAATTTCTGAAATAAACCCAACTTGGTTGAAAGGTATTTGATGTCTATTACATATCTATTAATATTTTACTGATTTTTTTTTTCATTTTCTATCTGTGAGAGAGATTGGTTAGTATTCTTCAGTTTTGTTATCCCCCTTTCTAGTTTCCATACTAAAGTTATATCTAGGCTTCATAAAGCAAATTAGAGAGTTTCTCTATTTTCCCACTTTCTGAGGGGGAAAAAGAAGCATGCTATTAGTATATATATATATATATATATCTGTATGTATTTCAAATACCTGGAAGAGTTTATTGGTCTAGCCATCTTTTCCTGAGGATATTTTCATGTATATCTTTGAAGTATTTAATATGATTATTCAGATTTTGTTAATGTTACACTTTGTTTCAGTTTGTGGAAACATTTATTTTCATAGGAATTCGTCTTTTTTATCTGCATTTTCAAATGTAGATTTATTAGTAAATAAATTTGGTAAACTTAGTTAGTAAATTTATTTGCTATATATTTTAATGTCTTTAAGATTTAGAATACTGTGCCCTTTGATCATTCAGGATATTTCCTAATATTGTCTCTGTCTTACAAAATTTTTGCTAGGGCTTTTCAACTCTATTGGTCTCTTCAAAGAACCAACTGTGTTTTGTTGATTCTCACAGGCACATGTACATAACCTTACATAGGCTTCCCTGGTGGCCCAGTGGTAAAGAATTCACCTGCAGTGTAAGGAACACGGGCAATGCAGGAAGCACAGGTTCGATCCCTGGGTTGGAAAGACCCCCTGGAGAAGGAAAGGAAACCCACTCCAGTATTCTTTGTGGAGAATTCCAAGGACAGAGGAATCTGGCTGGTTATACTCCATGGGATCACAAAGAGTCAGACATGATTTAGAGACTAAACCACAACAACAACCTTACGTATATTTTTTCTTATCCTGACAGTGTCTGAAGGATTGATCTATGGACAAGTCCCTGTTTCAGTTCTGACTTTAGCAACTTGTGTCTATTCTCTGTCATTCATTATTCAATCTGACTAGTGGCTTATCATTTTTATTGATCATTTCAAAGAACCTTTTCTTTCTTCCATTGATTTTCTGTTTTTTACTCTTTGCAATTACATTTTTTTTCTCTTTATTTTTTTCTTTCTTTCACTTGATTTGGTGTGTTTGCTTCCTGCCCCCAGTTTCTTAAAGTAGAAGCTCAGGTCACTGGTATGAGACTTTCACTCTCTCTAACATAAACATTTAATGTTGCAAATGCCTCAAGTCCTGCTGTAGCTGTTTCACATGTTTTGCTATGTCATATTTTTGTTTCCACTCAATTTAAAATGTCTTCTAATTTTTCTTCTAATTCTCCATGTGACCCTTGAATTATTTATGTATATTCTTCAGTTTCCAAATATTTGATGGTTTTTCTCCCAGATACTTTTCTGTTATCAGTTTCTTATTCAAGGTCATGTGACCAAAGAATATACATTTTATCCCACCCCAGGTTCCTATTCCCCTGAGAATATGGTCTATGTTGGAGAATGATCCCCTGGGCATTAGGAAAAAAGATTCTGTTGGCATGAGATGTTCTATAAATCTCCAATAGATAAATGGTTCAACAATGTTAAGTCCCTCTACATCCTTACTGATTTCCTCTGTTTGTTCTGATTACTAAGAGAGGAATATTGAAATCTCTAATGTTAATGGTGCATTTGCTTATTTTTAATTTTAGAGCTACTGGTTTTGCTTCATGTATTTTGAAGCTGTATTGGTAGATGGGTATAAAATTAGATTTGTTATGTCCTCTTAGAAAATGACTCTTTTATCACTTTGTATCGTTCCTCTTTATTTTCAGTAAAATGCCGTGTCCTCAAGTCTTCTATGTATGATATTACTGCTGCTGCACTAGATAGCTTCTTTAATGAGTTCTTGCAATGTTTGTCCTCTTCCATGCTGGAGAGTCCTATGGATTAAGGAGGCTGGCGGGCTATAGTCCATAAGGTCGCAAAGAGTTGAACACGACTGAAGTGACTTTGCATGCGCACACGCATGCCGTGCTTGTAATCTTTGTGTGTGTGTGTGTATATACAAAATGTGTTTTTTTGTAGACGATATGTAGTTTGTCCTTTCTTTTTGCTTTCCAAACTGATCACATCGCCTTTTAATTGTGTCTGGCGTGCTTATTTTTCATATAATTATTTATACTCTGGGGTTGGAACATGCCATCTTGTTAGTTGTTTCCCATTTGCTTCATCTGTCCTGTGTGTTTTTTTTCTTTCTTTCTTTTTCTGACTGTTTTTGGGTTAATTGGATATCTTTGTGTTTTATTTTGTGCCAACTGTTTGTATATTCCATCTCTCTCTCTAAGCTTCTTATGCCTTCTTTGGGTTCAATATACACCTTTAATTCATCACAGCCCATGTTTAAATGACAACATACCGCTTCATGTAAAGTGTTATAAACTCACAGCCTTACAGTTATGGTTGCTATTGTTGTTTAGTTGCTCAGTCATGTCCAGTTCTTTGCGACCCCATGAACTGTAGCTGCCAGGTTCCTTTGTCTATGGGGATTCTCCAGGCAAGAATACTGGACTGGGTTGCCATGCCCTCCTCCAGGGGTTCATCTCGATTCAGAGATTGAACTCGGGTCTCTTGCATTGCAGGCAGATTCTTTACCATCTGAGCCACCAGGGAAGCCTGCTGGCCTTACAATAATGCCAGTTAAATCATCCTCTTCTTCTTCTTCTTTAACAAGCAAGACCTGAAAGTGGCACACAGTGCTTCTTGCAATCCTCCAGCGGCTAGAACTCAGACTCTTGGTGACGCCTACCTATGCGAGAGCCTGAGGAATGAAGTACGGCTGGGTGTCCAGGAGAAAAGGACACGGTCTTAGATGAAGAGCTAGTAGTGTCTTTGTCAAAGGATATGTTAAATGTTCCTGACATGTTCCCGATTTGTTATCCTGCTTTTTCCACCAGCCCTGCAAGAAATGGCACTATGTAGATTGAGATAAAGTTTCAGCACCCAGATAAACCAAATGGTTACCTGTCTTTAAGGATAAATATATCCTTGGAACTGGAGACTAAGAAAAATTTCAGGAACCAGGCAGTGCTGGAGAGAGTAGGAAGAACAGAACAAGGTGGACTTGCATTGAAGTCATATTGTTTAAAACAAGGTTGAAATTCTTTCTACCGGAGGATGATAAAGAGGCATGTGATAATTTGGCTTAGAAAAATTCACATAATCCATTTTTAGAGAAAATTTTAAATGGAAAACATTCAGTGAGTAGGAAATTATGGGTTTCTGGATAACACTGCCAACTTAGGAAACTCCTAAAGGAGTTGTACAAGCTTTAGAAGAAGAAAGACAGTTTTTAACAGCAAAATAGATCATTTTCAATTTTTTGAATAGCTCTCATGTGAAAGAATGTTCTGATTTGATCTCATTGAGAAAAATGTCCAAAATAAATTTCTCCTAATGCGTTTTATCATCTTTACTAGGAGTGCGCTAAGCGCCATGGAAACCTGCAAGAGAGTACCAAGTCCTCTCTGCACTTCATTTCTGCAGTCGTGCCTGACCTGGCTCCTGCTGCTCTTTACAGCAACCTCCTCTAAGAGTCACAAACTGTCCCCCTGAGAAACGGTGCCATGGCCTCAATGTTTGTGTCTCCCCAAAATTCCTATCATGAAAGCCAAATGATTCAAGTGATAGGGTTAGGAGTTGGGACCTTGAATGGCATTTAGGGCATGAAGGTGGAGCCTTCACAAATGGGATCGATGCCTTTATTAAAGAGGCTCTGTGGGTTCCCTCATCCCTTTCCACCATGTGAGGAAACAATGAGAGGTATACCTCCTGGAAGAAGACCCTCACCTGACCATGCTGGTGCCCTGATCTCAGATTTCCAGGCCCTGGAATTGGGAGAGGGAAATTTCTGTTGCTTTTTTAGCTGCCCACTTTGTGATTTTTTTTTTTTTTTGGTTGTTGTTATAACAGCTCATATGGACTAAGACAATGGATAAAGCCCCAACAAATGAGCAGCTGGCTTGATGCTGGACGTTAATGCATTTGGCAAAGAGCAACAAACACTCTGAAAGATTCTGTAATGTATGGAGATATTTGAGATAATGTGACCAAAACATGAAAGTAATTTTCTGGCAAAATGGAAACCTGTATCCTGTCTTGTAAGTGTTAATAGGTGGGAAGCAGCTTAGCCTCCATCTGGTACCTAACAAGCACTGGGAACTTTTACAGGTAACTCACTGCATCCTTTATAGTTGCAGATCATAATGGTGCTGGAGATTAGAAACAGTAATCTTCGCCATCAAGATTATTTTGTTTTACTGAATGCAGTAGTAGGAAGGGGCTATCATACAGCAGACATTACTGCTCCCCCAAATAATTGAGTATTCCATCTATTAAAAAGACTCCAAATTCTAGAGTGTGGGAAAAAAGACCAAACAATGGACTTCAAGATGCAGAAAAAAAAATCTAGTTCTTGGTTCCTAAAGGATTTCTTTTCAGATGCTCTCTGTTATTTTGATATATAAAAAGGAGTGTGTCTGTATTTTGTATGAAGTATAGGACCAAGGAGAGAAACTCTTCTTGGGGCCATCAAGTATTATAGCATTGTGGTAATGAATGATTAAATAGAGAAAGCATAGTTCTCAATATAAACACCCAAATAAATTAGTGAGATGAGACTCAAAGTTCAGCAATTAAAAATTTTAAAAGGAACATAATTCTTTATCTGGATCTATTCATTCTCCCTCTCAGAATGTAAATAAGACTGTTGAAAGATGGAATTGGCCCAATACAAGTTGCCTTGAATTTTTAATCCTAACTCAGATCTTTTTTTTTAATGGTTGCTTGAGAGGAACTGTGTGATCAAGTGACAAGTGGTTCTCTTTTCACTGATCTGAGTTTTGATCTACTGTCCACCAGTTAGGAGTTTGAGACTTTTGTCAATTTTATTAAACTTTTGGAACCCCGATTTCCTTATCTTGAAAACAACTGTCATAATTCCAATTTCGGGTGTTTTTGTTTGTGAAAATTGAATGAAATCAAGAAGGCAGAGTGTTCAGCATGATGCTTGAAAGTCTTACTAAAGTCTGTAAACATACCAAAGATTGTGACCAGAGCACAAGCTCCAGACTAGAGGAACAGCCAAGAGTACAGGAGGCCAAAACTTAGGGAACAAAAAGCAAAGCAAATCTGATGAGACCTCTCTTAGTACAAGTTGGATGGATCCCAGTTTGGTGGGAGCTGTGAGCCAGGTATTCAGTCTGACACAAGATGCTTCTGCTGAGTCAATAAAATAAAAAGCAGGCAGGTGAATGGTTCACTCGACCGTGTTTTTCTGGAATGTGTAAGGTATTTCTCATTTGACTTAAATTTATATTTGGATTCAAAAGACCTAATGTAAACTCCCGATCCTTCTATTTTTAAGCAAGTCAATCAACGTGTAAAGTACTCCATGCTAATTTGTTATATTAAGTTGGGGGAATCCAGTGTGGAAATTGGTATAAAAAGAGAGTGTGATCACTATTTCTTTGCTCTAAACCTGCACTATCAACATAGTAGCAACATGTGATGATCAAGTGATTGAAATGTAGCTTGTTCTCACTGAGACGCTCTGTAAATGGATTTCAAAACTGTAGCACAAAAAAGTTGAAGAACATCAGGTTAATGGTTTTGATATTGAATACATGTTAAAGTTTGGGACATGTTGAGTTAAATCAAATATATTGTTGAAATTAATGCTGTTTCCTTTTGCTTGTTTAATGTGGCTACATGTAAAATTACCTTTATCACTCATATGCCGAATCTAATTTAAAAAAATAATACAAATGAACTTATTTGCAAAACCAGAAAGAGTCTTATGGCTATGGAGAACAAACTTATGGCTACTAAAGGGGAAATGTGGAAGGGAGGGATAAATCAGGAGTTTCCCTGATTGGCAGGCAAGGCTCTCATCCCCAAACCTTCAGGTCCTGCAAGTCACAGCAGCACGAAAAAGCCAGCTCCACAGTGAATTCCTGAAGTCCAGTCTAGTAGATTGTTTCTTTGGCTCTCCCAACAATTCTATTACCTCCTTAATACTCTGTAATAAATCCCCTGAAACTAGCCAGAGGAGATTCTGTTCTCTGTCAATGAACCCTGATCAATATAGCATTCAATATATATGCTTGTTGTTCAGTCACTCAGTTGTGTCCAACTTTTTGCCACCCCATGAACTGCACCCCATGAACTCCTCTGTCCTTCACTGTCTCCCACAGTTTGCTCAAACTCATGTCCATTATGTCAATGATGCCATCCAACTGTCTCATCTGTCGCCCCCTTCTCCTCCTGCCCTTAATCTTTTCCAGCATGGGGGTCTTTTCCAATGAGTCAGCTCTTTGCATCAGGTGGCCAAAGTATTGCTGAAGGATATGCTTAAGAACAGAAAAAAAAAAATGTACACTTAAGAATAGTAAAAAAAAAATGCCCAAGAATAAAAAAAAAAAAAAATTGGACCCAGAGATATGCAGTGCTTGTTGAAGACTAGCTTGTCTTCCATGGATTTTCAACCTGATACTTCAAGTAAACATCCAATCAAAATAAAGTAAGAGTAGGCCAGCTCCCAAGGTTGCCCACAGATGCTATCTTAATTCGGAACACAACTGAACTCTCGTCCATTGTAATCTGTGATGAGTCTTAGAGCCATTTGAAAAACAGAAGCAAAGGGGAGATGTGTAAAGGCAGGTCTTACACAGTTTCTGAGTGTACATTCAGTTTGAACAAAATTTTTCAACAGGCAAAATTTGCATTTCAACTCAGAAATAGTATGATTCGTGGTAGATATTTTAAACGTAATTGATACTAGGTTCCCTCCCATCCTTGTCTTCTTCCTCTTCCAACTTCCCCCTGTGACCACGCAGAAAAAATCCTCTTCTCACCTCCACCTCCAGGATGCACAGCCAGAATTTTCTGAGCTTTCCAAAAAGGAAGCAGACTCGCTGGTGTGACAGCTAGCATCAGAGCCGGGACTTGAACCGCCTCGCAGAAGACCATGGCTTCCCAAGGGTGAGTGCTGGCAGCTCTGATGGTGTCTAAGAAGAATGAGCCTTCTCTTAAAGCTCATGTGGAGAGGACTCAGTATGCAACTCACTCTCCTCGTTTGGAGTGGAAATACTGCAATGATTAGCATCCTTTTCAGACAGTGCAGGGTTGCTTAATGAACCCATCTGTCAGCGTAGTCTCTGGGGTTCCTCTCTTTTGTCTGTTCACTTCCTCTGGTGGTTCTGGATTCGTTGGCTCCTTTGTTTCCTCCTTCTGACAAATCAGCCATGAATGCTTTCTGTTTTTCCCACTGGAAGGTGGTTGTTTTTTGTTTGTTTTCCTATTAATTATATAACAGATTCAGCTTCTGGAGACTCAAGTGAATTATTGTGCATGAAAATGAGAGGAAGCTGGTAGATACAGCACTGAAACTAGGAGCTTTGTAGACAGGACACCTGACTTCAAACTCTGTTTCAAACCACTTTCTGCTGCAACAGACTGTGGGAGGAACATCTCTGAGTCTAGCTTTCTCCTCCATGAAATGTGCCCTTCCCCTGCTCTTCGTTTTCCTCCTCAGAGACTGCTCATAGTCTGTTACGACCATTGTAATGATTTTCTAGGAAGCTGGATCTTGTAGAATAAGAAGAGATTCTACATCTCCTCCATTTTCTGTCTTATCATCTCCTCTCTCGAGGTAATTTACTCTTTTCTTCTTCCTTTTGTCATTGTTAGAAAATTATTATTTCATCATCACTCTTCACATTTCCTTCAAGATATCCTCCTGTTTTTCTCTTCTGCTCACCTTAGTCTCTTCGTTCCTTCCTCCCTTTCTTCCTTCCTCCTTCCTTCTCTCTCCTTCTCCTTTGCTTCCTCCTTCCTCCTTCTGTTCCTCTTCCTTCCCTGCCTCTTGCTTTTCCACTCCTCCCAATCCTCAACCTCTAACACATTACCATTTCCTGTGATCGTCTCCATCATTTGAGAGAGAGCAGAACTATCGGTATGGATTTATTTCCAGATGCTTTATTTCAAAAGAGATTAAAAAAAAAAAAAAACCCTTGGTAATCTAAAGTATTCGCTAAGAAGAAAGAAGGTACGTCAAACAACCTTCTTCAAGGTTTATTTTCATCACTTTCTTACAAAGGACCGTCAAAAGCAAATGGACTGCGACTGTTCTTAGCAAGATTCTATGCTTCATTTGGTGATGACATAGACCTAAAACGTGCGCTGTCAGTCAGTGTAGGACAGATAAAGCTGGACTGAGGCAGTCACTCTAGACAAAGTAATAAACTTGGCTTCCCTGCAAAGCACGCATCCTGTAATTTTATTTGAAGCAGAGGCTAAAGACTTAGAGAAGAATTAAAAAGAAGGATCTCTGCAGGGGTGAGAGCTCTTCTGGGGTAGGACAGGCATTACCTTCAAACTTGCTGAGAAAGTGTTGTGTTAAAGAATTCAAATTATCACATGGGGCTTGTTAATTTTTCAGCACTTATTTATTAAACGCCTACTATGTCTCTGGTGTACTTCTAGGAGCTTGGAATGTGGCTGCTAATGCAAAGTCCTTGTTCTCATGGAACTTACATTCTAGTTGGGAAGATACAGCAAGCAAAAATTGGGCATAGGTATAAGAAATAACAATGGATGGTAGGAGTTAATCCCAAGGAAAGAAAAATTAAAGCAATAAAAGGGGGTAAAGAGTAAGGAAAGATGTGATTCTAGACAGGCTCGGTGGGAAAACTGGTAAATAAGCAACCTTGAATAAAGAAGGGGTTCAGTTCAGTTCAGTTGCTCAGTCGTGTCTGACTCTTTGCGATCCCATGAATCACAGCACATCAGGCCTCCCTGTCCATCGCCAACTCCCGGAGTTCACTCAGACTCACGACCATAGAGTCAGTGATGCCATCCAGCCATCTTATCCTTTGTTGTCCCCTTCTCCTCCTACCCCCAATCCCTCCCAGCATCAGAGTCTTTTCCAATGACTCAACTCTTCACATGAGGTGGCCAAAGTACTGGAGTTTCAGCTTTAGCATCATTCCTTCCAAAGAAATCCCAGGGCTGATCTCCTTCAGAATGGACTGGTTGGATCTCCTTGCAGTCCAAGGGACTCTCAAGAGTCTTCTCCAACACCAGTTCAAAAGCATCAATTTTTCAGCACTCAGCTGTCTTCACAGTCCAACTCTCACATTCGTACATGACCACTGGAAAAACCACAGCCTTAACTAGACAGACCTTTGTTGGCAAAGTAATGTCTCTGCTTTTCAATATGCTATCTAGGTTGGTCATAACTTTCCTTCCAAGGAGTAAGCGTCTTTTAATTTCATGGCTGCAGTCACCATCTGCAGTGATGTTGGAGCCCCCCAAAATAAAGTCTGACACTGTTTCCACTCTTTCCCCATCTATTTCCCATGAAGTGATGGGACCAGATGCCATGATCTGTGTTTTCTGAATGTTGAGCTTTAAGCCAACTTTTTCACTCTCCTCTTTCACTTTCATCAAGAGGCTTTTTAGTTCCTCTTCACTTTCTGCCATAAGG
>NW_011494608.1:4329826-4334573 GCF_000754665.1 Bison bison bison | reverse complement strand
GATTCCAGCTTGTGCTTCTTCCAGCCCAGTGTTTCTCATGATGTACTCTGCATAGAAGTTAAATAAGCAGGGTGACAATTTACAGCCTTGACGAACTCCTTTTCCTGTTTGAAACCAGTCTATTGTTCCATGTCCAGTTCTAACTGTTGCTTCCTGACCTGCATATAGGTTTCTCAAGAGGCAGGTCAGGTGGTCTGGAATTCCCATCTCTTTCAGAATTTTCTACAGTTTATTGTGATCCACACAGTCAAAGGCTTTGGCATAGTCAATAAAGCAGAATTAGATGTTTTTCTGGAACTCTTGCTTTTTTGATGATTCATCAGATGTTGGCAACTTGATCTCTGGTTCCTCTGCGTTTTCTAAAACCAGCTTGAACATCAAGAAGTTCACGGTTCACGTATTGCTGAAGTCTGGCTTGGAGAATTTTGAGCATTACTTTACTAGTGTGTGAGATGAGTGCAATTGGGTGGTAGTTTGAGCATTCTTTGGCATTGCCTTTCTTTGGGATTGGAATGAAAACTGCCATTTTCCAGTCCTGTGGCCACTGCTGAGTTTTCCAAATTTGCTGACATATTGAGTGCAGGACTTTTACAGCATCATCTTTCAGGATTTGAAATAGCTCAACTGGAATTCCATCACTTCCACTAGCTTTGTTTGTAGTGATGCTTCCTAAGGCCCACTTGACTTCACATTCCAGGATGTCTGGCTCTAGGTGAGTGATCCTACCATCGTGATTATCTTGGTCATGAAGCTCTTTTTTGTACAGTTCTTTTGTGTATTCTTGCCATCTCTGCTTAATATCTTCTGCTTCTATTAGGTCCATACCATTTCTGTCCTTTATCGAGCCCATTTTTGCATGAAATGTTCCCTTGGTATCTCTAATTTTCTTGAAGAAATCTCTAGTCTTCCTCATTCTGTTGTTTTCCTCTATTTCTTTGCATTGATCACTGAGGAAGGCTTTCTTAACTCTTCTTGCTATTCTTTGGAACTCTGCATTCAGATGCTTATATCTTTCCTTTTCTCCATTGCTTTTCACTTCTCTTCTTTTCACAGCTATTTGTAAGGCCTCCCCAGACAGCCATTTTGCTTTTTTGCATTTCTTTTCCATGGGGATGGTCTTGATCCCTGTCTCCTGTACAATGTCATGAACCTCAGTCCATAGTTCATCAGGCACTCTTATCAGATCTAGTCCCTTAAATCTATTTCTCACTTCCACTGTATAATCATAAGGGATTTGATTTAGGTCATACCTGAATGGTCTAGTGGTTTTCCCTACTTTCTTCAATTTAAGTCTGAATTTGGAAATAAGGAGCTCATGATTGGAGCCACAGTCAGCTCCCGGTCTTGTTTTTGCTGACTATATAGAGCTTCTCCATCTTTGGCTGCAAAGAATATAATCAATCTGATTTCAGTGTTGACCATCTGGTGATGTCTATGTGTAGAGTCTTCTCTTGTGTTGTTGGAAGAGGGTGTTTACTATGACCAGTGCATTCTCTTGGCAAAACTCTATTAGTCTTTGCCCTGCTTCATTCTGTGTTCCAAGGCCAAATTTGCCTGTTACTCCAGATGTTTCTTGACTTCCTACTTTTGCATTCCAGTCCCCTGTAATGAAAAGGACATCTTTTTTGGGTGTTAGATCTAAAAGGTCTTGTAGGTATTCATAGAACCATTCAACTTCAGCTTCTTCAGCATTACTGGTTGGGGCATAGACTTGGATTACTGTGATATTGAATGGTTTTCCTTGGAAACGAACAGAGATCATTCTGTCGTTTTTGAGATTGCATCCAAGTACTGCATTTCAGACTCTTTTGTTCACCATGATGGCTACTCCATTTCTTCTAAGGGATTCCTGCCCGCAGTAGTAGATATAACGGTCATCTGAGTTAAATTCACCCATTCCAGTCCATTTTAGTTTGCTGATTCCTAGAATGTCGACGTTCACTCTTGCCATCTCCTGTTTGACCACTTCCAATTTGCCTTGATTCATGGACCTAACATTCCAGGTTCCTATGCAATATTGCTCTTTACAGCATCAGACCTTACTTCTATCACCAGTCACATCCACAACTGGGTATTGTTTTTGCTTTGGCTCCATCCCTTCATTTTTTCTGGAGTTATTTCTCCACTGATGTCCAGTAGTATATTGGGCACCTACTAACCTGGGGAGTTCCTCTTTCAGTATCCTATCATTTTGCCTTTTCATACTATTCTTGGAGTTCTCAAGGCAAGAATATCGAAGTGGTTTGCCATTCCCTTCTCCAGTGCACCACATTCTGTCAGACCTCTCCATCATGACCCGCCCGTCTTGGGTGGCCCCACAGGGCATGGCTTAGTTTCATTCATATATATAAATGTATATTATATATAATAAAATGCTAGAGTAAATTACATATGTAATTTATTAAAAATCTACATATATAATAAATTATAAACTATATATACTTTATTATAAATAATATAATTTATAATATAAATAATATATATTTATAAGGTGTATTATTTATTATATAATTATCTATATATAATAATAAACTACATATATATAGCTTATTAAAAGTTCTACATTAAACTATATACATGTAGTTTTTGAAAGCTCTAAGGATTTCTGCAGTAGCAAGCTGCTTTATCATTATTTGACCCAGACTTTCTCAAGGCAATTTGGCTAAGAAACCTTTCCGTCTTATGATACACATATATGTACATGGAGCTAGTGTTCCACAGTACACATTTTGAGAGTTGCTGGCAGAAAGCACGGAGTAGAGACCGAATAATTATATGTCTTGAAAATCCACCTCTGAATTAAAAAAGAAGAAGGAAATGTCCTTGTTTCCCCAGAGACATGACGCTGCAGAATCAGTGCTCAACCCATTTGTCTCCTCATTGTGCTCATCATGCTGAAAGTAGTGACTAGTCATTGTTGGAGGTAAACTGTGCTTAAATCCGATTCAGGCTTGATAGTCGTTTTTTGTCGGCTACCTTATAAATATGTCACAACTCTTAAGAGCTGAGGCAATTGGTTCTGAAAATGGGGGTGGAGCTAGAAGGGAGCCCTTGGCCATTGCGTTCAATCTCTCATGCTGATGGAGGTGCATAAAATATATGGGCGTGGCCTTTGGCAGGATTTTTTCAAACAATGAGTAGAAAGTCGTGATTAGGATACAGTGAAGCGTGTTTAGGTTTGAAACACTCTTGTTAATTTACCGTTCTGGAATGCTGTGAGATAGAAATGGGATGAAATGGATTGAAGTGAGAATAAACAATATGCGTGTACATCCCAGGTAGGAAGGTTAAATGTTGTTTCCTGCCTTTGTTCAAATCTGTGTGCATGCCATACCTCTCTCTCTCTTTCTCTCTCTCTGTGTGCACACATGCATAAACTCAGAGATTTTTGGACTATAATGTACTGATTTACAATATTCTTACAAAGAGCCATGACTAATACCTCTGAAAAATAGGAATATAGACAGATGCTTTCAACCATGACTTAAAAGATGGAAGAGATAAAAAGATTAAAGAAATCCAAATTCAAGAGCCTGTCAGTGTTTGCTTCAGGATCTCGGATCCAATTACTAAACGGTTTCTGCCATTCCTCCCCTAGTCTTAGCCATTTCCTATTCTAAGCATTGTAACTGTTTAGAATGAAGTATCATGGTAACTACCTAACTGATCTTTCTTCTTCTGTTCTTGCATCTTTCAATTCATTCTCCAATTAACTTTAAAAATATATTTATGGTAACATCTCTTCTCTCCCCACACACTCTCTCTCTCACATGTTGACAAACAAAACACACACACACATCTTGATGAGCTACTCATCGCCTTTAGAATAAAGTTCAAAATACATAAACCAACACAAAATCCCTGGCTTCTGCCTCCAATTTGGATTCATTGATTTCTACTGTCTCCCTGCTCTTTCAACCTTATGTACATCTTCAGTTCAGTTCAGTTCAGTCACTCAGTCATGTCGAACTCTTGTGACCCCATGAACCTCAGCATGCCAGGCCTTCCTGTCCATCACCAACTCCCGGAGTTCACTCAAACTTGCGTCCATCGAGTCAGTGATGCCATTCAGCCATCTCATCCTCTGTCCTCCCCTTCTCCTCCTGACCCCAATCCCTCCCAGCATCAGGGTCTTTTCCAATGAGTCAACTCTTTGCATGAGGTGGCCAAAGTATTGGAGTTTCAGCTTCAGCATCAGTCCTTCAATGAACACCTAGGACTGATGTCCTTTAGGATACACTGGTTGGATCTCCTTGCAATCCAAGGGACTCTCAAGAGTCTTCTCCAACACCACAGTTCAAAAGCATCAATTCTTCGGCACTCAGCTTTCTTCAGAGTCCAACTCTCACATCCATACATGATCACTGCAAAAACTATAGCCTTGACTAGACGGACCTTTGTTGGCAAAGTAACATCTCTGCAAAAGTTATCTAGGTTGGTCATAACATTCCTTCTAAGGAGTAAGCGTCTTTTAATTTCATGACTGAAATCACCATCTGAAGTGATTCTGGAACCCCCAAAAATAAAGTCTGGCACTGTTTCCACTGTTTCTCCATCTATTTGCCATGAAGCGATGGGACCCGTTGCCATGATCTTAGTTTTCTGAATGTTAAGCTTTTTATTTTTTTAAAATTTTTTGAAAATTTCATTTAATTTCTTTTTTTTAAATTTTATTTTATTTTAAACTTTACATAATTGTATTAGTTTTGCCAAATATCAAAATGAATCCACCACAGGTATACATGCT
>NW_011494608.1:4329196-4329374 GCF_000754665.1 Bison bison bison | reverse complement strand
GTTCCATGTCCAGTTCTAATGGTTGCTTCCTGACCTGCATATAGGTTTCTCAAGAGGCAGGTCAGGTGGCCTGGTATTCCCACCTCTTTCAGGATTTTCCACAGTTTATTGTGATCCACACAGTCAAAGGCTTTGGCATAGTCAATAAAGCAGAATTAGATGTTTTTCTGGAACTCTT
>NW_011494608.1:4328134-4328869 GCF_000754665.1 Bison bison bison | reverse complement strand
TGTGAAATGGTACCTCATAGTGGTTTTGATTTGCATTTCTCTGATAATGAGTGATGTTGAGCATCTTTTCATGTGTTTGTTAGCCATCTGTATGTCTTCTTTGGAGAAATGTCAGTTTAGTTCTTTGGCCCATTTTTTGATTGGGTCATTTATTTTTCTGGAGTTGAGCTGTAGAAGTTGCTTGTATATTTTTGAGATTAGTTGTTTGTCAGTTGCTTCATTTGCTATTATTTTCTCCCATTCTGAAGGCTGTCTTTTCACCTTGCTAATAGTTTCCTTTGATGTGCAGAAGCTTTTAAGGTTAATTAGGTCCCATTTGTTTATTTTTGCTTTTATTTCCAATATTCTGGGAGGTGGGTCATAGAGGATCCTGCTGTGATGTATGTCAGAGAGTGTTTTGCCTTCTTTTCATGGCTGCAGTCATCATCTGCAGTGATTTTGGAACCCAGAAAAATAAAGTCTGACACTGTTTCCACTGTTTCCCCATCTATTTCCCATGAACTGGTGGGACCGGATGCCATGATCTTCATTTTCTGAATGTTGAGCTTTAAGCCAACTTTTTCACTCTCCTCTGTCACTTTCATCAAGAGGCTTTTTAGTTCCTCTTCATTTTCTGCCATAAGGGTGGTGTCATCTGCATATCTGAGGTTATTGATATCTCTCCCGGCAATCTTGATTCCAGCTTGTGCTTCTTCCAGTCTCAGCGTTTCTCATGATGTACTCTGCATATAAGTT
>NW_011494608.1:4327588-4328034 GCF_000754665.1 Bison bison bison | reverse complement strand
CGGGAGGCTTTGGCAGTGTGCACCACCCCCAGCCCCTAAGCCCTCTGCAAGGACGCCTGGCTCCTAGGTCCGAAGGGAAGGCGAGAGCTGAGCTGAGGCACCAGTCAGGCACCAGTCACGTCTCCCACACTCCCGCAGCCTGCTCCTTCCCGGGCGCGAACGCTAGAAGCTGGGCAGGGCTTGGGGAGGCTCGCCCAGACCAGAGCAGCCTCTCGACCGGGGCTCTGTGCTATCGTGCCTGGGCGCAGAGCTGGAGCTCCGCCGGTGTGGAAGCTCACTCGGTCCTTCCCAGTAACACGCTTGCAAGCACCCGCCGGCAGCCAGCCTCTTCTCTCCCGCGTCCCGGGCATTGGGCTCCAAACCTGGGACCAAAGTACTGCCCAGAGCTCACTGATCATGGGCTGGTTCCCCTGCGCTGCGGCTGTGCTAGGGAGCCCAAACGCACA
>NW_011494608.1:4323208-4327488 GCF_000754665.1 Bison bison bison | reverse complement strand
TAAGGCCCACTTGACTTCACATTCCAGGATGTCTGGCTCTAGGTCAGTGATCACACCATCGTGATTATCTGGGTCATGAAGATCTTTTTTGTATAGTTCTTCTGTGTATTCTTGCCACCTCTTCTTAATATCTTCTGCTTCTGTTAGGTCCATACCATTTCTGTCCTTTATTGAGCCCATCTTTGCATGAAATGTTCCCTTGGTATCTCTAATTTTCTTGAAGAAATCTCTAGTCTTTCCCATTCTGTTGTTTTCCTCTATTTCTTTGCATTGATTGCTGAGGAAGGCTTTCTTAACTCTTCTTGCTATTCTTTGGAACTCTGCATTCATATGTTTATATCTTTCCTTTTCTCCTTTGCTTTTCCCTTCTCTTCTTTTCACAGTTATTTGTAAGGCCTCCCCAGACAGCCATTTTGCTTTTTTGCACTTCTTTTCCATGGAGATGGTCTTGATCCTTGTCTCCTGTACAATATCATGAACCTCAGTCCATAGTTCATCAGGCACTCTGTCTTCAGATCTAGTCTCTTAAATCTATTTCTCACTTCCACTGAATAATCATAAAGGATTTGATTTAGGTCATACCTGAATGGTCTAGTGGTTTTCTCCACTTTCTTCAATTTAAGTCTGAATTTGGCAATAAGGAGTTCATGATCTGAACCACAGTCAGCTCCTGGTCTTGTTTTTGCTGACTGTATAGAACTTCTCCATCTTTGGCTGCAAAGAATATAATCAATCTGATTTCAGTGTTGACCATCTGGTGATGTCTATGTGTAGAGTCTTCTCTTGTGTACATCTTACATGTCATCGAATGTTCTATGATTTCCTTTGACTCTAAAATTTCTCTTCCATTTCATTCTGTCAATCCCTGTCTTTCAACTTCTATATTTAGATCTTTTAATTTCAGGGTAATTTATTGAGAGGTAGGGTTTGAGTTTGCCATTTTATTATCTGTTTGTAGTTTGTTGTCTTTGTTTCTCATTTCTTTCTTTCTCCTTTTTTGCCTTTCTATGGGTCACATTTTTTTAAGAATTACATCTTGACTAATTTATAGTATTTTAACATATTAATTGGCATATTTTTATTAGTGTGTTCTGGTTATTGTAATCACATGCCCAGGTCTGCTGATGTGTTTATATTTTACCACTTGAAAAACTCACCCTCACATAGGATCTTTTGCTCTCTGAACCTTAAAATACAGTCACGTTAAGTATTTCCTCGAGATACATTGAACACCATGTCCAATGGCAAAGTTGAACTTTTGCTTGAACTATTGAATAAGATTTAAGAAGCTCACAGGAAGATGGTCAATTACATTTACTCACTCTGATTTTTTTTTCCTTTCTTTAGTTCCAAACTTCTCTTAACATTCCTTCCTGTTCAGAGAATATTCTTTAAGGATATGCTTATTAACAAATAATTCTCCTAGTTTGCCTTCATTGGAAAATGTTCATATTTTCTTTTTTATTCTTCCTTTCTTGTGTCCATGGTTTCATATAAGGGATCTGCTGGATATAACTTATCATTTCTCCCTGACTGGTTTCAAATTTTCTTTTGTCTTTAATTTTCAGAAGTTTAATTATGATATATGTTGGCATGGGTTTCTTTGTATTTGTCCAATTAAGGATTTTCTTAGATTCTTGAATCTGCAGGTTTCTTTTGCCAGTTTGGGAAGGGTGCAGATATTATTTATTTACATAAATTTTCATCTTTCTCTCTCTCTCCCTCCCCTATCCTTATGACACTCCAGTAATATGAATGTTAGGCCCCTTTGTTATTATTTCAAAGGTCTATGAAATTCTGTTCATTTGTTTTTCCAGTGTATTTTCTCTCCATTGTTCAAATTGAATTCTATTGATCTGTCCTTAAATTCATTCCAAATGGTGTGTATAGTTTATCAACCACTTAAGCAGCTCTCCACCAGATTTTATGTTATCACTTTCTTAAATATTACCTCTATTACTTTTAAGGAATAGTTTTTGTACATATTATATGTCGGATAGTGCTACATGCTTCACTCAAATACTCCTATATCCATTTCATAAAAGTGTTGGCCGTACTTTTGTAGATGACTATCAACATTATTTTCAACATTTTTATAAATGCAGAAACTGATTTAGAGACTTTATATGTTTTATCTGAAGTTAACACTGTTGAATGATTGGGTGAGTTTGTCATTCAGGTGCCTTACAAGTTTAAATTATAGAACCTTAATTTTGCATTATTGTCCTTTTCAATATAGAACTATTCAAAGATGCCACCAAAACTGGGGAGTTGGAAATTCTACTGGCCACAGACAGGAGACTTGGGATCCAGCCTGACTCTGCCATAGTAGTGCTGAATGTGGACAAGTCCTTGCATTAACCTGGAGCTCATACCTTATCTGCAAGAGCGAAGGTTTACATGCAATGATTTCTACCATACTTTGCATCTCAGGCCCTGTGAACTAAATGCTGGTTGGTACATTTAGTAATGACTATTTTAGTTTTAATATGAGATAGAGGTATTTGTGTCACTGACAAAATCTAGTCCAAAGAGCTAAGTGTTAGTGGGTTTCAGGAAACATTAACCCTAAAAGATGATGCACACAGGATTGGAAGTCCTGTAGTCAGTGTGAAGGGAAGAAAACACATTCCCCTTTGGAGAGCAAGTGAAAGCAAAAGCCACTCAGTTGTGTCTGACCCTTTGCGACCCCATGGACTATACAGTCCATGGAATTCTCCAGGTCAGAATACTGGAGTGGGTAGGGGATCTTCCCAACCCAGGAATCAAACTCAGATCTCCTGCATTGCAGGTGGATTCTTTACCAGCTGAGCTATCAGGAGAGTCAAAATATGCCTTACTCCACAGCACCCTGGGAATAATAATCCTCTTTAATTTATGCTCATCTAGCATTTTTCCAAACGAGTCCATTTTCAAAACACACCCTTTTAAGCTACTTTGGGAAAACTTAGATTAGATTTATTCAGCTTGATTGCAGGGGCCCCGGCTTACAACTGCTTAAATTGTATGCATCATAAGACAAGACATATCATAGACCTTACTTTATTAGGTGGAAATAAAAGGAACTGTTGTTAGATGGCTATTTCACTTTTGCCTGTTTCATTTACCAAGAGGAGAGAGGCTGTGATTTGTATAATGGATGATCATTCTTTAGGAGTTGTTTATGAGACCCTCATTAGGACAAGCTTCCTTTCATTTTGATTAATGAGAACCTGCTCTGTGTACCTACTGTGTTCAAGTTCTCTGCTCATAAGAGAGTGAGAGGAAAAATACTCAACGCAAGAAGTTGCTGAATCATTACAGTCCACTGACATCCTTTTCATCCTCAGAATCAGAAGTTTTGCTCCCTATATTCTGGGAACTAATTAGGAGCTTTCACATGTACAAAAGTATGATATATTCATTCAAACTAATAGTTATAGCCTGCAGCTCTGAGTCATTGATATGGTTTGTAAGGACACTAATGTCTAGGACAAATTCTCATCTCTTTAAGTTCCGGCCCATTTGTGAAAAGTAATGTCTCCTTTCCAGTGGTCTTGGTTTCACACTAAAAATACTTAGAAATAGCATATATAGGTTAGAGAAGCAGTTTTCAGATTTTCTCCAATTCCTGACAAAAGGCTGTGTGTAGGGTATGTGGCTGATGATGGTGGCTTGGAATAAGCAATGAAGGGGATGGAGGTGGGGAGAATGACTTTGACAGCTTCTTATCACTAGCGATTTCCTGGTGGCTCAGATGGTAAAGCATCTGCCCGCAATGCTGGAGACCTGAGTTTGATCCCTGGGTCAGGAAGATCCCCTGGAAAAGGAAATGGCAACCCACTCCATTACTCTTGCCTAGAAAATTCCGTGGATGGAGGAGCCTGGTGGTCTACAGTCCGTGGGGTCGCAAAGAGTCAGGCACGATTGAGTGACTTCACTTTCATTTTTCTTTTACCACTGGCAGCCAGAAAACCTAGTCCCACCCCCACCATCTGTCACCAAGTTGACCGAGTTAGCCTCTTAATGGGCCTTCTGTCTGATTGCTCTGCCATCTCTTACCCACATGAGACCCAGAGGAATATCTCCTTTTGAACTCCGTATTAACATATAATACAAAAAGAGTATGTATACAACAAGCCCCCAGCTTAATGAATTTTTACAAATTAAACACCTCTTACAATTGGCTTCCAGATGAAGAAGGAGAACCTGCTTCTTGGTCCTCAAACTTCCGTCTGCTCCCGCCAGACACCAGCTATTCTCCACAGCAACCAGCATCCTGACTTCTGAGAGCAGAGAAG
>NW_011494608.1:4315767-4323049 GCF_000754665.1 Bison bison bison | reverse complement strand
TTTCTGTCACGTTCAGAATGAAAATCTTACGTTGAGGCACAGAAGTCCATTTGCTCCATCTCCCATTCCTTTCCCACCTGGCCCTGCTTCTTATCTAGCACCTCCTCTTTGCTGCTGTCCCTGGAATTCACCCAGGATGTTCCCCATGTCAGAAGCCACTGTGTGAGTTTGGGGTTCTGATACCCAGTTGATAAATGCCCAGTTTATCTGTGGTCCTAGCTCATGAAAAGCAGATATGCAACCTTGAATCCACTCCTCAGTCTCCAGTGCCCCTCCCCTCCCTGCAGAGCCTGACCATCAAGTCTCTGAAAACATGCCTCCCATTCTTCCTGCTACATCAGTCTCCATGGGACCTAGTGACACGGTCACCCTTCATCAGCAGCCACCCTTTCCCGCAATCACTCTTTACTTCTACAGCCATATTTTACCCAGATCACTTCCTCCCCATGGAACGTAACTTCACTTCCAAACCAATCTCACCATCTCGTCTGCTACCAATTATATCTTTAGATCTGGTCCATTGGCCATGGCTAGGTTGAACAAATGTAGTTTCTTTTATATGAAATCATGGAATTTGGAGTCAAAGAACTTGGATATTAGCTTATCTCAATTTCTATCTTTGATTTGAAATGCAAACTACTATGCAGTGGAGACATTACTTTGCCAACAAAGATCCATCTAGTCAAGGCTATGGTTTTTCCAGTAGTCATGTATGGATGTGAGAGTTGGACCATAAAGAAAGCTGAATGCAGAAGAATTGAAGCTTTTGAACTGTGGTGTTGGAGAAGACTCTTGAGAGTCTCTTGGACTGCAAGGAGATCAAACCAGCAATCCTAGGGGAAATCAGTCCTGAATATTCATTGGAAGGACTGATGCTGAAGCTGAAACTCCAATACTTTGGCCACCTGATGCAAAGAACTGACTCACTTGAAGAGACCCTGATGCTGGGAACTATTGAAGGCAGAAGGAGAAGGGGACAACAAAGGATGAGAGGGTGGGATGGTATTACCAACTTGATGGACATGAATTTGAGAAAGTTCCAGGAGTTGGTGATGGATAGGGAAGCCTGGTGTGTTATAGTCCATGGGGCTGCAAAGAATCAAACACGACTGAGCAATTGAACTGAACTGATGCAGTTGGTAGGAACTAGCATTTATTGCTGAGTGCTTAGAAGTTGCATGTGGGAGTCAGACCACCTGGATTTTAAGACTAGCTTTCCTTAGGTAATCACTGTATTTTTGTGAAGATTAAATGGGCTGGTACACATAAAGTATTTAGAAGAATTCTGGGCCTGAGCAGTGTGCAATACTTGTCTGTATTATTGTGATCTGCCACCTCCTCCAGGAAGCCGCAATCACTCCTCCAAACACATTTCCCCCAGTGAGTTGGAAATACTTTTCTTGAAGCTTTCCTGACTTCCGGGCTTCTTCTTCTCTATTAGCAAGCCACGGATCTGGACATCTCTCCCAGAAGGATTTTACTTCTTGAGGTCAGGGGGCTGTTTTTTGGTCTGTATCCTCTGTGTCTGCAGAGAGGAAAACTTTACCTTGTTAGACTTTCTAGTCTGGAGAAAGAAAGGGAAAGTCCACAGATGCCCACTAGATGGAGCTGTGAGTCCACAATCATGATGAACAGGGATTCCAAGAAAAGAAGAGCCAGAGAAAGACCCCATACAAATGGCCACCAAGCCTGTCTCCTGGGGGCCGGGGGGTTTCCCAGGTGACACTTGTGGTAAAGAATCCACCTGCCAAAGCAGGAAATGTGAGAGACGTGGGTTCGATCCATGGGTCGGGGGGATCCCTTGGAGGAGGGCATGGCAACCCACTCCAGTATTCTTGCCTGGAGAATCCCACGAACAAAGGAACCTGGTGGGTTCTACTGTCCATAGGCTCTTAAAGAGTCAAACACAACTGAAGTGACTTAGCACGCAGCATGTAAGCCTACAGTATGTGTTCTATCAAGCTTTCTTTTCAGATGTTAGGGAAAAATTCAAAAAGAACTCTTTTTATTGAACGACTAGTATGACATTTGTGCATTGATGTAATTTCATTTCATGGTCACTGAATGAGTAAATCCTTACAATCACTTTGCAGAGCCTGCACTGTTATAATGAGCACACTGAGGATTCCAGAGGTCAAGTTCCTGGGCCGGGCTCCCTTACAACCCTCATTGGCTGCCAAGTCAAGATCTGATTGTTACTCCTTATAGATTTCAAGCCCACATTATTTTCGGCTCCAGTGCCCTACAATTTCAGAGAGTGATGGCATGAACTTTCATGGGTACCATTCATGGGTGTATTTGTCCTCTCTGTAGTCCCTCCTATGGGGACTAGGGGATGAATTGGTCACCCATGACCTTGTCTAAAAGTTCCACAAGCAGTCATCACACACAACTTTTATTACATAGCTTGCTGTGTTGAAATTATTAGTTTAGGCTCTAAATGATCTCCTGTGCTATGTATTGTAGTGGGTCTGTCTCTTTAATAGATTTTCCAGTTTTCACTGCAGGCTAGTAAAATGCAGACAGTAGCAGGGCAAGGGATTATGTCCCTGGTCTTTTATGTCCCTAATTTACTAGATGACCCCGGGGAAATCAGTTACTATCTCAGAATTTGAATGTGTAGACCTCTGAGATCAGTTAGGTTGGTGAGAAAGCTTCTCTTTTCATGGCTGTAACCATGCTTTGATTTTTTTCTTAAAATAATAGACCAAATTTCAGGACATCAGATGACAGAGATCAGTCCAAGAGTTTTATGCTCCTCTTTTTACAGGTCAACTGCCCGAATAGATTTTATCCTTTGAAAAACATTTCTCTGTGCCTCTTGGCAATAAACCGAGTGGAGAGAGAGATGAGTTGGGTTCCTGCTCTGTGCTCCTTAATCAGAGAGCCCCACCCTGCATTCAGCCTTCTGCCTAAAGAGGAGCGTCTGGGCTCAGTGAAGTGCATCTCAGCCCAAGCCTGGTGATCAGAGGCAGTTGACCAACCAGGGCTTGTCCTCAGCCAAACAGCCCAGAAACCAAACATCCAACCCAGCTACTTGCAGCACAGAGAGGGACTTCCTGGTCTCTTTATTACTCTTCTATGGTGTTTCCAATATTCTGTGGTAACAAATTTCTGTGAACTCAGTAGTTTGAAATGGCACAAATCTGACAGTTGTTCAGGATCTGTCATGGGTCTCAGCGTGACATGGCATCAGCTGGTCCATGCTTTTTGCTGGAGGCTCTAGAGGAAGACGCACTTCTTTGCCTTTTGGATCTTTTAGGGGCCACCTGCTTTCCATCGTTCGTGTTGCCTTTATCCATCTTCAGCATATTTCATCTCTCACTGGTGTGTGTGTGTGTGTGTGTGTGTGCGCGCGCCCACACTCAGTTGCTCAGTCATATCTGACTCTTTGGCACCCCGTGGACTGTAGCCCACCAGGCTCCACTGTCCATGAGATTTCCCAGGCAAGAATACTGGAGTGGGTTGCCATTTTCTCCTCCAGGGGATCTTCCAGGGATGGAACCTGTGCCTCCTGCGTTGCAGGCAGACTCTTCCGCACTAGTGTCACATTGAGGTCATCTCTCTCTCTGACCACATCCAGAAGAGATTCTCAGCACTTAAAGGAGATCATGAGGACATCAGCCCATCTGGAGAATGCAGGATAATCTTTCCACTTTAATGTTCCTTAATCACACCTGCAAAGTCCCTCTTGTCCTGTAAAATACCATCTTCATGGGTTCTGGGGATTAGAGCCAGGATATCTCTGGGGCACCAAAATTCTACCTGCTACACCGTCTCAAGGTGGGAATTGTGAGTTTATGGGGAAATCCATGTTCTACTTATTTCTCTCTTATTTGGAATCAAAGGGACACATTTCTTCTTAAACTGTATAAAAATATGTACATCAAACAAGTTGAGAAATTAAAACAATACTCAGATTTCCTTTGTTCAGAAAGGCAAGTATTTTATGGGAAAGATGGTTGTGAATTTGGTCTGCTTTGCTTAAGAATACTGATCTTCATTTTTTAATATCCTCTCTTCCCACAGATAGGATGAAAAAAATCATGTGACAGGAGTCAAGGCCTTTGACGCACACTTGGAAAAAAAGTTATCAAGAGGGTTAGATCTTTTCTCTGGTAGCTTCTGATTTCCAAGTAACATCTCTCTGCTCCTACATCCTCAAGAACACTGGAAATAGTTTATATATCCTGTTTTATAGTATGTAGGAAATGATAATAGAAACAAGTGAAAGTGTTAGTCGCTCAGTTGTGTCTGACATTTTACAACCTTATAGGCTATAGCACACCAGGTTCCTCTGTCCATGGTACTCTCCAGGCAAGAATTCCGGAGAGGGTGGCCATCCCCACCTCCAGGAGATCTTTCCAACCCAGGGATTGAACCCATGTCTCCTGCATTGCAGGCAGATTCCTTACCATCTGAGTCAGAGGTGCTAGTTAAATATAAGGTTTTAACATGGGAAATTTAGACAGCTCTGGGATGCAAGAGCTCTCATACATTCTTGTATGTGGGAAGAATTTTGGTCTCTTTAGATCAGATGCCTGGAGCACTCCCTCCAAGACCAAATGTCTCCAGACATTTCCCAATGTCCCTCGGGGGCAAAACTGCTTCTTGTTGAGAGCTGAGAACATTACTCTAGAGTGGACTTCCATCATTCTCTCTCTTTTCCTTTCCTTCCCTCTCTCTTTCTCTTTCCTTCCCTCTCTCTTTCTGCACACACGGACACAATCTTTGAGTCTGACAGTTCCCCAGACACTAGCTATCTCCCCGCTAAATATTCTCCTCTTCTATGATACATTTTCCACAATACTATTACCCATCCATCATCCAAAACACAATGTTGGGATTGTCTCCTAGACTCCTCCATCTACTCCTCTTTCTGTTTCTGAAGCAGTTCTTCGATGGATCTTATTCCCTGAAGTCCTATTGTTAAGTGTCAGTCACTCAGTTGTATCTGACTCTGCAACCTTTGTCCATTGGATTCTCCAGGCAAGAACACTGGAGTCGGATGCCATTCCCTTCTCCAGGGGATCTTCCCAACCCAGGGATCGAACTTGGGTCTCCTGCACTGCAGGCGGATTCTTTACCAGCTGAGCCACCAGGGAAGTCCTATTACCACCACCCTAACCAGGCCTTACTCATCCCTTTCCTGTTCCCTACTGGCAGTTCAGCCCCTAACAGGTCTCGCTGCTCCATTCTCCCTTCCCTTCTAGCCATCAGCCACACTGCCAGCACACCAAACTTTCTAAAATGCAAATATAACACTTGGAATCTGGCCCTTGTAATCAAAGCTTCAAGCACAGCAGAGGCTCTTCAAACTCAGTCTCAGGTTGTATTTCCAGCCTTTACACTTAGAATTTCTGTGCTTGGGCCTCAGTAGACATGGGCAATTCTCTGGTCAAACTTGCCTTTTGGGGACATTACAGTTGTATTCAGGGTGATATGTTGTTTTCAATACCAGTTTGTTTCATCTTTGCACATCAAAATTCTTAGAAATGTCCAAGGTTCAGCTCAAATGATGCATTTCTTTGAAAATTATCTCAAAAGGGCAACCCACTCTAGTATTCTTGCCTAGAGAATTCCATGGACAGAGTAACCTGGAAGGCTACAGTCCATGGGGTCGCAAAGAGTCAGACAACACACTTACACCTTCTCCAAGCCTTCTGCTTCCCTGAAGAATCAGTCTGTTCCCATTTTATTTCTACATCCATTTGTTTTTGTCTTTTTAAAATTCTTTTGATGTGGACCATTTTTAAAATCTTCATTGAATTTTGTTACAATATTGCTTCTGTTGTTTATGTTTTGGTTTTTTGGCCTCCAGGCATGTGGGGAATTAGCTTCCTGACCAGGGATCTAACTCATACCCGCCTGCACTGGAAGGCAAAGTCTTAACCACTAGACCACGAGGGAAGTCCTTGTGCATTCATTTATGATTTTATTTGTCATATTAAGTGCTCAATAAATATTTAATTGAGTTGAGTAGTTTGATCATCATGATTTAAATGGCACTAATTGCTTAAACAGGGCACTCGTGGCAAAATAAAACCAATGGATGACCAATAATGTTTAATTGCTAGATGAAAATGTAGGAATTGATGATAGATGAGGATATTATTGATAGGGACTTCTTTGAACAATCTGAGCCCAGCACCAAACAGATCTGGGTTTCATTTGCAACTCACAATGGTTTCTGTGAGGTTGGGTATGTCCTGTTAACGCTAATACGCAAAACAGGAAATCTTATGCCTACCTAGAAGTGTCAAATCTGTGTGTGTAAATACATACATCACCATACTGACCCTCTTACTGACCATGAAAAGCTACTGATTTGTTTTTAAGCATTGGGATGTGAGTATGGAATGATGGAGCAGAATGGGTTCGGAGGAGAAACAGGCTATTGTGAATATCAGCCAAGAGTAAGCTAATGTAGGGTAAAGAGAAAAAGATATTCCCTGGGGGGACAGACAACAGGCTTAGCCCTGAACATACTGGAAGACACGGCCAGAGCATATTCACGTGATGTCCAGGTCTCAAGTCCCATTCAAACTTTGATGGAATAAAGGGACCAGTGACTGTAAACTCAGACCCTGACTGATTCCAAGCTCCGTGTTTGGACCACAGCCTTCTTTGGTTCACATCCCTCACTTGCACTGGGTGAGTGAAGCTGTTTTGTTGTTCAGTTGCTAAGTTTTGTCTGACTCTTTGCGACCCCATGGACTGCAGCACGCCAGGCTTCCCTGTCCTTCATTATCTCCCGGAGCTTGCTCAAACTCATGTCCATTGAGTTGATGATGCCATCCAACCATCTCACCCTCTGTCATCCCCTTCTCCTCCTGCCTTTAATCTTTCCCAGCATCAGGGTCTTTTCCAGTGAGTCAGCTCTTCCCATCAGGTGGCCAAAGTATTGGAGCTTCAGCTTCAGCAGCTATTCAGGGACTAAAATTCATCGGTCTCACGTGCTCTCAAGTTCCTGGAAGTCTGCCCCAAGTTCACTGTATAGACACCAAGTTTGTAATTCTGAAATAGCACTCGGAGAGAGGTTGTCCTTCAA
The DNA here is from genome assembly GCF_000754665.1 of Bison bison bison. Classification (NCBI taxonomy): domain Eukaryota; kingdom Metazoa; phylum Chordata; class Mammalia; order Artiodactyla; family Bovidae; genus Bison; species Bison bison. The sequence goes on along the minus strand of NW_011494608.1, from coordinate 4,315,998 downwards.
TTTAATTTGATTCAATCAATATTTACCAAAGGTCAGCCGGGTTAATGCAGTTAATATAGTGGATTCCACAAAGAAGAGCAAGAAAAATGAAAGGTTGAGCTTCCTGGCTTTTAATAGTTTACAATATAATTGGAGCCAAAAAATAGAGGCAGGACAGAAAATAATATCTCTTAGTAGAATGCACTGTCTGTTTATGAAACATATTTAAAAGACCACTATGCTTTATTTTAT
>NW_011494608.1:4307254-4315667 GCF_000754665.1 Bison bison bison | reverse complement strand
TTATTTTATGGATTTAAAAGGTCCTTAGAAAATTTCTATAAAACGGATCAGATATCACTAGGGGTTTCCATTATAAAATGACAGACATGTACCATCTGGGGAGAGGGTTCTTGCTGGAATGACTCAAAAACCTTTGGGAAGATGGAAATTGAGGAGTTGTTGGTTACTCTGTCCTTCTGGAGACAGCTATCTTCACTAGCAGTTCATCCCTGTGCCTCCTCCGGGGAACCTCCCTGCCTCTGATGGATTTCCACATGTGCAGTGATCCTCTCTGGGCTGCAGAAGTTTGAGATGTAGTCCGTGAGAGTTGGGCATGAGCAGGTTATTAATCACGCATACTCACAGCACAGAAGAAGAAAACACGTGTGGGTCAGGGCACACCACGTGCCAGGAGATTATGTTGGAGAGCAGAACAAACATCCTGGGGTGTAGGAGGCAGGCTTTGCAGTATCAGGAGGGGCAGGTGTCCCTTTTTTCCCATAGGAGGTTGTGATTGGCTTGTTTGAATAATTCCACAGGCTGGCAGAGAACCAAGACCTTCTACTTAGGAGTAAGCAGGAGGTGTGCATGGTCCCTCTGATAGAGAGGGCTGTTTGGCTGTGAGACTTTATCCATGGGAGCAGGGGCGGGGCCATGGAACTTGCAGTTAGGTCATTGAAGCTCCCTTGGTTTCTCTAGATGTCAATATAACATTAAGGCATAACACTGAGGCTTGATTTTAGATCTTACACAACAATGGGGATTGTGAGTATCCATTCCCTCTCTGCTATTGACTTTATTCTCCCATTGACAAATGGCAGCTACTTTTTCAAAATATTCAAAGCCAGGTATTTTTGTTGTTGTTGTATTTACTGAACCAAATTTCATTTCCTCCAAGAATCTCCACTTAGTAGCTTTTATTAAAGGCTTTTAAGGATGAGCCACCTTGTCTGTTATGAAATCAACCAGCCCAGACCTCGGAGAAGGCAATGGCACCCCACTCCAGTACTCTGGCCTGGAAAATCCCATGGACGGAGGAGCCTGGTAGGCTGTAGTCCATGGGGTCGAGAAGAGTTGGACACAACTGAGTGACTTCACTTTCACTTTTCACTTTCACTTTTCATTTTCATGCATTGGAGAAGGAAATGGCAAACCACTCCAGTGTTCTTGCCTGGAGAATCCCAGGGACGGGGGAGCCTGGTGGGCTGCCGTCTATGGGGTCGCACAGAGTTGGACACGACTGAAGTGACTTAGCAGAAGCCCAGACCTATGCTGTCCTGCCTGGTTCTGTGTAAGTACTTACTGATTGAACTGCATGTGGGTTGGCAGTCCCATCTTCCTCCTTTAGAAAGCTCTCAGTCCTGCAAAACAGTGGCATTGATAACATCATGAATGATATCCATAGTCTCTAATCCTATCAGGAAAGGGGGTTATCTTATTAATTTATCAGGTGATGACATGGAATCCCAAAGCAGTTAATTAGCCTGCCCAAGGCCACATTGCTGGTGAGAGTTGGGTCTGGGACATTTCATGTTATACTTGGGTTTGTTTTTTTTGTTTGTTTTTTTTCTTTTCTTAATTTGCCATACAGTAGAGCATGTGGGATCTTAGTTCCTCAACCAGAGTTCGAACTTGTTATTCCCCACTGTGGAAGCATGGTGTCTGAACCACTGGGCAACTTGGGAGGTGCCTCACATTATACTTGTAATTGCTGATATAGATTATAGCGTATTCATTGCTTATACCCTGTCTCTCTCACCTACAGTGTATTTCCTGGTGACAGAGACCATTTCATAATCCTCTTTGCATCTGCCACAGTAGCTTCATGGTCAGGGCAAAAATAAATGTCTGATGAAAAGACATCATGTTTTGCTGTAGTCAGAATGAAAGAGGAAGTTAAGGAGGAATGAGGAAAGGTTGAGTTACTGAATTAGGGAAGCTAAGGGGACCCTGAGGATCTGAGTGGGTCCCCTTGTGTAGGTTAGATGTCTTATCTATCTCCTCCTTCTTCTACATAAGTTGGAGGTTTGGTGATGGTTAGTGATTCAGTTCCCCTTAATCCCGTAAGTCTTAGCCTATCCTGGATTGGCTAAGGAGTCAGATCCCAAGAGAAATCGAGTAGGCTAAGTCTGGATTGGAGTCTGAAATGAAATCTCCCACGACCTTCATTGAACCTCGCCTTTGGAACTCACTTCTGGAGCGACTTGGGTTCATCTTCAGGATCTTTGCTACAGTAGGGCAGACTTGCCACCTGCCCTACAGTGTGGCCACCAGAGGAAAAGAGAGCCACAGAAGTAGGATTCAAGGCTGCACTTTCTTTCTGACTCAGGGAAACTGTGGAGCAGGGCCCACCCTCAGTGCCTGGTGCAAACTGCCCCACTAAACCCTCCCAAGGGCTGTCTGAGGGGACGACTGTCCTTCTCTGCAGTTTACAGTTCACACGTGAATTCCGTGGCTAAACCAGGAGAGGCTGGAGCCCTTGTCTTACTGCGATACCATCAGTAAGGAGTCTGCTGAGAACTAAATAGATATTCACTGGGCATAGCCGGATATGAGATGAAGAATGCAGCAATTAGCCAAGAATGCACCTCTTCAGGCTCCAGAATCTGACATCCAGGCTGAGGATCCTCTCAGCCTTCCCTTACGTCTGCTTCTCGAGGCCCCGAGCACGAGGAGGTGCCAAACGCCGCGCTGACGGAGCATCAGCCGCTCGGAGACATTTGTCAGGTACTTCTCTCCCTCTGACAGTTTAATTGGGGCAAATTTTGAAAATTTTAGAAAGATTAGTGAAGAGGTTTTTAAATGTCTCCCAGAAGAGCCTGTAATAGCTCTTCCCAAATGGCACGGAAGTGAACAAGTAAGGTGGTCCTTCCACAGGTGACACATTCAGAACTCCCTCCTCCCCACCGCCCCCTGACCCCACCCTTTGCTTTTTCATGTACATGACAGACTTCAGCTTCAAAAGGAAACACTAAAACACAGCCTGCTCTAGAGAGGATGCGTCCCGCATTCTCTCACTGGCAGCAACTTTCCCTCCTAGTTTTAACTGCTCACATGGCTTCAGTTTTGAAGCTCGCTGTTTATTCCATTATTGAAAGTTGCTTCATGCCCACAGTTACAAACTTGGCTTGGCTGTGTCAAGCGAGAAAAGTGACAAATGGAATTTCCCTTTTAGAAAGAGAGCAGAGGGAAAAGAACCTCTGAGCTGGAGTTAGGAAATACCTTTCTGCAGCTGGCACTTTCCTGAGGAAAAGACAAATTAATTCCCCCTTTACCCATCCACCAGGAAAAAAGCAAGATGGTTGCTTTAAGCTCTCCTCCAATTAAAAATATCTCCTCTTCTGGAGGATAAATCATACTCTGATTCTTTTGATTAGGATGAGATGGAAAATTCAGAAATTCCAGGGACAGAACCTGGCCAAAGTGATTTGCTCTCCGGAAAAACATAATGTTAGAGAGGACACCAACCTAGCCCCGTTTCTCACCTTGCCAACATCCACCCTGGGTGGCAGGTAGCTTTGTGCAAAAGCTTGGATGCTTTGTCACACACACGTCCTTGAGTTCCAGGCCCTCTCTGCTTCCTCAGAGACCGGGGGTGAAAGAGAGGGAGTGGTACCCAAGTTTAATGTCAAATGGCCACAAGTTCCAGCAGGCGCACCTTTCAGCAAGCGGAAGGTGATTCTGGCACCTTGAAATCCTTTCATGGGACAGAAATCATGATGTGTGCTGATTTCCCCTGGAGCTCTCCTTTGACATGCTTGTGATCTATGTTTATCTGATCTTATCTGTGGGACAAATATGTCTACAAATGCAAACAGGTAGAAGTTTATCATTAAAAAATAAATAGTGCATGGTTATTAAGAGTGAAAGTTGACAGTTTTAGCAAAACATTTAGAGATGATATGCATTTCTGTCTTTACACAAGGGACATGGAGGCTGTGCTCACCTAACTGAAGTGTAATGGGTCCAGTATTAAGTCCCATCTATTCCTATGAAAAATGAAAAATGTCATTCTTCAGCTAAACCAGGTTACATTGGGGGACTTTTCAAGGCTGCTCAAAATAATAAGGGATTGTTTTTAAAATGGATATTGCCAAGTAATGGCTTGAATTGTTTACCTCTCTTCTGAGAGATGGGCAAATTATCTGCACATTTCGGTCGATCCTTATTTCTAAGACAGTCAGTGGCTTCATCTGCTCCACACCTGGCTGGGGACCCGTGCAAGGACCCAGGGAAATTCAATTCCCCCACTGAATGAGCAAAGTCTCTGCCCATTGTTAGCATCATTTATCAGTTGCTATCTTGAAATATGCTCAGGAACCCCCGAGGACACCTATATATTAAAAAGCTATTTTTACAAAGTCCTCAGTTCTTGTTTCCATTTGAAGCTAGAAATTGCGATTGTTTGGTCCAGCCAGGAGGTAGGCAGGGTCAGAAGGCCAAACTGGTGATGGCGATTATGAAAAGAGTCCATGTGCCAATGGAGGGTAAAATATCACCGGTCAAATGCTGCTCATGGTCATTTTGGGCACTAAATTCATGTAAACTGTCTTGAGAGCAACTGGGAAATATACATGAAAGTGGCTACAAAAGTTCCTGACACATAGTAAGTGCTCAGCATTGGTCAGTAACCTCTCTCTAAGGTGGCCCTGGGAATTTCACAGGAAGGGTCTGCTTACACACCTAGAGATCTAGAATTCACAGAAGAGCCTCACTTGCTGGGTTTTTGTTCATATAGCATTTTGAAGACAACTCTGGCCACGTCGATGTAATTTTCTGGTGGCCCATCACGTGTTGTCACACTTCCCGGACGTGCTAAAGGGCTGACGTATGTGTATATGCTGTCTATGGCCACGGTAATGCCGTGTAACAAACAGCTTCAGATCCTCAGGGCATACCACGAGAGGCATTTTTTGCTCTTGTGTCTGGGTTTGCCTGGGTGACTCTTGATTCTGGTGCTGCTTGCTTAGCTGTGTGGGGTTGGCTGGCTCTCCCCTGTCCTCTGAGCTCAGTTGCGCTTATCTGCGGCAGCAACTCTGACTCAATCTGCCTCTCTTCTCACTCATCCTCCATCAGACTGCTCCAGTATGCCCTCACAGCAATGACAGTGACCTCAAATGGCCGTGCCCATTCGAGCATCTTCCTTGAGTTTGCTAGTATCACATCTATGAACATCCTTTTGGCCAAAGTTAATCATGTGATCAAGCCCAGGGGCCAGGAATCACACTCTGTGAAGATCTGCCTAGCTCTGATATTTGAAAGGACACCAGATTCCAGAAGGAATATTCAAGTGAGACCTTTCATTTCAAGGCAAAGGATGTGGTGCAGTGAGATAAGGGGAATGGAGTGAAGCACCAGGAGTCAAAGCCTCCTCCTGCACATCCCATGGGTCTGGGGAGGGACTTCTATCCTCCCAGCACTGGTACAAGCTGTAGGTTAATTGATGGATTGCTAGAATGGGGATGTCAGTTCCAAAGGTACCTGAGACCGGTGATAAGAGCCCAAATCAGGGCCAGGTGAGAAAACTGTAAAAATCATTTTGTTGTCATTGTTGTTCAATTGTTAAGTCCTGTCTGACTCTTTGTGACCCCATGGACTGCAGCACACCAGGCTCCTCTGCGCTGCACTATCTCCCAGAGTTTGCTCAAACTCATGTCCATTGAGTTGGTGATGCTACCTAACCATCTCATCCTCTGTCGTCCCCTTCTCCTTTGGCCTTCAATCCTTCCCAGCATCAGAGTTGGCTCTTCGCATCAGGTGGCCAAAAGATTGGAGTTTCAGCTTCAGCTCAGTCCTTCTGATGAATATTCAAGATTGATTTCCTTTAGGATTGACTGGTTTTATCTCCTTGCAGTCCAAGTGACTCTCAAGAGTCTTTTCCAACACCACAGTTGGAAAATATTAGTTCTTTGGTGCTAAGAACAAAAACTCTGTTGTTTGGCTAAGGCACAGGGCAGGGGGCAGGGGTGGGGTGGTTCTGTAGTTACTTGTCAGCCAATGCGACAGTACCTGGTCTCCGTCAAGAGGGGTGGCCAGCAATCCTAGTGCTAAGGCTCGGGAAATTAAAGTGCTTATAAAAAGGACTTTGCTCTATAATGTCTGAGGATGAAGCTATTTATTGGGATTTAGTGAAAAGAATTGGGCAAAGTAGAGTACATACCCTGATTAAGTTTACGATTGTTGTGGTTGAATAATTTTGCTGGGCTCTGAGCGAAAAGAATGGTCCAATTGTCTGGTAGCTGGCCCTAGGGTGATTTAGGGGAGGGGAAATACTGAATCAGTGTGTGACAGTTTGACAACTAGGTGGTTAGGTGTGTGGGTTCTGAACTAGATGTTTTTTATATCAATAGCATGCTCTTAAGACATCTTTTGCAATCTCTAGGGATTTGCTAACCCTGGGAGGGGCAGTCTCTCCAGGATCATGTTGACAAATGCCAGAGCATCAATAATACAGAAAATAAGAAGATGTAGTCAATACAGGAGTCCTTCTGGTTCTGGTACAAAGCTTGGCTTTGGTTCTTGCTGAAACAGAATTTTAAGCAGACAAGTATTAAAACATAATCTAATTGACTGGATTTCATCTACTCATATGGTTACATTGGTTTTATAATCATTCATAATTTTATGTATTATTTCTGCCAGTTCAATTCTGTATACCATTGATTGTAAGACACCTCTCATGTGAGAGATGTCACAACATGAAAAAAAAATGTGTTTCCTGGAATTTTAAATACAACGTATTTTTCAAAGTATATTCTGTACTTTTTTAGAAAAAAGGATGGGGGTACTTTTCAAAAGTAAAGTCAGGAAGAGTTAGCATATATTACTTTATTGACCCAGGCAGACATACTAGAGTTGGTCTAGGATGTGGGTAGGTTTTGACCCCTCTTGTGGACAGAAGATGTCTTTGTCCAGTTATACTCATAATGGTCTTCAAACTGACTGGTATATGGGTTAATGGCACAGCTGCCAACTTTACTACAAGATATTTTGGTTGAGCAGAATAAACACAATCATAAAATTGTCAGAGTAGACTCAGAGCAGCCTATGATGAATCTGACACAAGTCAGGGCAGGACTCACCTGCAGAGAAAACCATACATGCTCTTAATTGTCTAACAAACAGGTGGTTCCCATTTGGGTCTTTCTGACTTTTCTATGTCTCATATATTTGTCTTTCACTTTTAACTTGACCTAAGTCAGGGCCACTTTTTACCCACCTGATTGCACCCTTCAAATATGTCCCTGTACTACTTATAGATTTTTCTTTCAAATCATTGATCCAAATTTAAGAGTACATGCAATGACTAATTCAGCTGTTCTATTTTCTTTAAAATTAGCAACAACTCAGTTCTGACTTTGGGAATTTTAGTCAATTTCATGGACATAGAAATGAGCAAAGAATTATGCAACTAGAACATAGCTTTCTAAATTAATTCCTCTGGTTTTTGACACATATTACTTGCCAAAAATATTGGGGGTGATGTGCTATGAATAACACACCAATATCTGCTTTATTGACTATGCCAAAGCCTTTGACTGTGTGGATCACAATAAACTGTGGAGAATTCTGAAAGAGATGGAAATACCAGACCATCTGACCTGCCTCTTGAGAAACCTATATGCAGGTCAGGAAGCAATAGTTAGAACAGGACATGGAACAGACTGGTTCCAAATAGGAAAAGGAGTATGTCAAGGCTGTATATTGTCACCCTGCTTATTTAACTTATATGCAGAGTATATCATGAGAAATGCTGGGCTGGAAGAAGAACAAGCTGGAATCAAGATTGACAGGAGAAATACTAATAACCTCAGATATGCAGACGACACCACCCTTATGGCGGAAAGTGAAGAGGAGCTAAAAAGCCTCTTGATGAAAGTGAAAGAGGAGAGTGAAAAAGTTGGCTTAAAGCTCAACATTCAGAAAACGAAGATCATGGCATCTGGTCCCATCACTTCATGGCAAATAGATGGGGAAACAGGGGAAACAGTGTCAGACTTTATTTTCGGGGGCTCCAAAATCACTGCAGATGGTGATTGCAGCCATGAAATTAAAAGACGCTTACTCCTTGGAAGAAAAGTTATGACCAACCTGGATAGCATATTCAAAAGCAGAGACATAACTTTGCCAATAAAAGTCTATATAGTTAAGGCTATGATTTTTCCAGTGGTCATGTATGAATGTGAGAGTTGGACTGTGAAGAAAGCTGAGCACCGAAGAATGGATGCTTTTGAACTGTGGTGTTGGAGAAGACTCTTGAGAGTCCCTTGGACTACAAGGAGATACAATCAGTCCATTCTGAAGGAGATCAGCCCTGGGATTTCTTTGGAAGGAATAATGCTAAAGCTGAAACTCCAGTACTTTGGCCACCTCATGCGAAGAGTTGACTCATTGTAAAAGACTCTGATGCTGGGAGGGATTGCGGGCAGGAGGA
>NW_011494608.1:4295667-4307154 GCF_000754665.1 Bison bison bison | reverse complement strand
CTGCTGCTGCTAAGTCGCTTCAGTCGTGTCCGACTCTGTGTGACCCCATAGACGGCAGCCCATCAGGCTTCCCTGTCCCTGGGATTCTCCAGGCAAGAACACTGGAGTCGGTTGCCATTTTCTTTTCCAGTGCAGGAAAGTGAAAAGTCAAAGTGAAGTCGCTCAGTCGTGTCCGACTCTAGCGACCCCATGGACTGCAGCCTACCAGGCTCCTCCGTCCATGGGATTTTCCAGGCAAGAGTACTGGAGTGGGGTGCCATTGCCTTCTCCAACAGGGAAGCCTGGCATACTGTGATTCATGGGGTTGCAAAGAGTCGGACACGACTGAGGGACTGAACTGAACTGAACTGATCCTCTGATGACCCAGATGGTAAAGAATCTGCTGCAATGCAGGAAACCTGGGTTTGATCCCAGGGTGGGGAAGATCCCCTGGAGAAGGGTACAGCAACCCACTCCAGTGTTCTTGCCTGGAGAATCCCACGGACAGAGGTGCCAGGTGGGCCACAGTCCATGGGGTGGCAAAGAGTCAGACACAACTGAGCGACTAACACTTCTACTTTTTTTTTTCCATCTCAGGTTGTAATGAACTTAATTGTTCATGCATATTTCCAGAGACTAAAAGTTTCCCCAATTGCTTATAAAGTTTATTTCTTTAAAATAAGATTTTACCCCCAGAGTATGTTCTCAGGCTTCTTGATTGTGGCTAAGAGCCTCAACTCTCCTTTTGCTGTTGTTGTTTAGTTTCTCAGTCCTGTCTTATTCTTTGTCGCCCCACAGACTGGAGCCTGCAGGCTCCTCTGTCCATGGGATTTCCCAGGCAAGAATACTGGAGTGGGTTGCCATTCTCTTCCCAGGGGAATCTTTCCAATCCAGGGATCGAACTCACGTCTCTGGCATGAGCAGGAAGATTCTTTACCCCAAGCTACGAGGGAAATCCAGCTCTTCTTTATTCTAGTTGAATAAAATAAAATCAAGTGATGTAATGTGAAAGTGACGTGTGAAATCTAATGAAGATGACAGAGAAAAGGCAATTTCAAAGGGTGCCCCTGTTCTTTAGAGGTGTGTCTCAGAAGAGAATTAGTAGTGACTGAACACCAACTCTTTGGAAAATAATTATCATTACATTTATCATTTAATTTTGACAACAAAATTATGAAGTAATCCTCACAATGCCAGTTTTACAACTGTGCAGGCGGAGACTCAGAGGCGCAAACTGGTCTTCTCCGTCTCACTGAGAATAAATAATAGCAGTGAGATTGAGAGCTTGGTCTGGGGAAATCCCAAGTTTCTGAGGTCCTTCTAAGATATCTTACCACTCTCCTTATGATATATATATATATCTCATACATTCAGTTCTGGACCGACTTGTGTCTACCCGCAAGTTCAAAGGTGTAAGCTCTAACCTCCAATGTGGTTATATTTGGAGATAGAACCTTCAAGGAGTCAGTTAAGGTTAAATGAGGTCATGTTTAACCTTATTCCAACAGGACTAGTGTCCTTGACACAACGGAGAAAAAGCCCACGTGAGTATACAGTAAAAAGGCAGGTCAGGAAATGGGGCTTTACCAGAAACCAACTCTGTTGGCACCTTGATCATAAAATTTTGGCCTCCAGCACTGTGAGCAAGTAAGTGTCTGTTGTTTAAAGCACCCAATCTGGGGTATTTTACTATGGAGGCTCTAACAAGCTAATCCACATGTGAGACTCTATTCCTACCCCAATATCAAAAAGCAAGAGTTGCTAAAAGATTCCTTGAATTACTCCCTTAAAGACTAATGGATATGTAATTATTAATGTTGTTAAATCAATAGCTGTATTATCACTTCAGCTAAATAAATATGGTTTTTTTTTTCAGTGATCTTCCATTCTGTGTCCAGACCAAAAGGGAAAAAAGTGAATTCACTGAACAGCTCCACAAGGCGCTATCCTGGTGCATTTGTCATTTGATTCTTGACACAGCCATAATAATTAGCTAAAAGCTATCTCCATCTTGCAGGTTTGCTTGCTGAGGTTTACGGAAGTTAAATTACTTGCCCAGCGGTCCCTGACTCCAAGTCCAGACATCGTTACAGCTCATGGCTTCCTGTACACAACTTCTCCCCAGACCTGGGATCACATTCAATGTTTCTTTCAGGCCCATAATGAGGCTGACTGAAGGGATCAATTTCCTAAATGGTCGGATGACTTCCCGTTCCACCAGCTCTTAATCTCTTGTTCAGCTACAGGTATTTGCTGTTGGCACCACTAATCTTTTTTCTACCACTCCCTGTCCGACTTCTGTTCTCTGAAAATTAATATTCTGCTCCAAGAAATTTTTTCAGGTAACATTAAATTCTTTTTCTTTTTCCAGTCATGCTGCGTGACATTCAAGACCTTAGTTCCCAAACCATGGATGAAAGTGTGGAGTCCTACCCACTGAACCGCCAGGGGATCCCCCAACATTAAACTCCTAACACTGAACTTCTGATCGTTTTTTTTACACTTTCTCCTTATAAGTTCAATAATACACGACTTAGCAACTAAGTCATGTCGGAGGAGTCTTTTGTGACCCCATGGACTGTACCCACCAGGCTCCTCTGTCCATGGGATTTTCCAAGCAAGTGTACTGGAGTGGATTCCATTTTCTCTGGGGATCTTTCAGCCCCAGGGATTGAACTTGTGTCTCCTGCATTGGCAGGCAGATTCTTTACCACTGAGCCACATGGGAAGTCCTTACTCTATCTATGCCAGAGTAAGAATAGCAAACACATAGGAAGCATCTTCCATGGATTAAATCTTGGACAATGGCCTATTGATGCTTAGCTGTTAATATATGAATAGGTATATTTATTTATAAATATGCATAGGTTGCTGGTATGATGCCTATTAAAAATAATTACTGTCAGTATATTCAGGTTAAGTTCTGACATTGCTTCATAACGGTGGTATTTACATAAATTTATATATTTATCTTTATATCTCTGTGTCATATAATTCATCACATATAGTTCACAATTAATAATGTCTTTTTGGAACTTAGCCTTTAATCTGTAAGATGGAACGATGAAAGCTGCAAAGTTTGGGGATTGAAGTAAGACATATGCAAAATGTAAACTTCTTTTAATTCTTAGAGATGTTTGTAATTGTTTTCCTTAAAATAGGTAATGTTATTAAAGTTAAATAGGAAGAAGTAAGAATCTTATTGAAAACAAAAAGGAAGATCTTTCTCTACATGGTATTGACCACAGGGCATCAGGGCTCAAAGTTATCACTACATAATGAACAAGATGGGTGTTAAAGGGAACCTCAGTTTCATAGGCACAAAAACTGGGCATGATATACAAACCATCCACATACAGGATACACAATCCTTTAGGAAATATCAGACTGGGAGAGCAGCTTGATGCGGTTCGTTGCGGTCAGGGACTGATGTTGCAGTTAAAGGAAAATCAGGGGAAGATTCAGAGCAGAAACATGGTGGCTTCATTTCCTATCTAAAGGCATGAAGACAGCTTCTCTTTAGAACAGAAAAACATCCATCATATTTTCCCTCATATCAGACCCTGATTGAAAAAACTGCAGATGGTGTAAGAAGAGTGAGTGCAAAATGCATGGTGTTTTGATGAGAATCTGGAGCAGATTGAAAGCACTTAAGGATGAGGGCAGAGAAAGTGGACTTCAGAATGAAGGAAGGTCCAGAAGGAGATTGGAAAGGCACAAAAGATATTGACTCTCTCCAGGAAGGAGATTGGAACTCTCTCAATGGAACAGTTACAATGGGTCTCCTAAAGATATTCCATGTATCCACGTCATCTTTGGATCAGCACTTTTTGTGGGTTGTTTTGAATTAATTGCAGGATGCTTGTAGGATTCTGAAAGGCTCTTCAGGCACAGAGAGCACAATTTCTTATATCCGAGGCCCTGTGGGATGCTGCATACTGGTGATTTGGAAACATTTCACTTCAAGGTCACTCTCCAGATCTGTCTGTCCTGCAGGGTCCCAGGTGGCCCTGGAAGAAGCATGGGTGTGCCCAGCGGTTCAGAGCTGTGTAGGATGACAGGTTTAACGTGACGGGACCATGTCGAGAGGAACCGATGCAATGCATCCAGATGGTGAACGGGGACAGCTCCACCTTCGCTCCCAGGACTGATGGACTGTTAAGCTACAAAAAGACCAGGTGCTCCCAGCTCGGGAAGGACAATGCTTTCCACCACTGAAGGATGCTGGATTGAAAGAATAGCTCACAACATGGCAAAATGCTCAGATAGAGTGTGAAAAATATTAGTATCCATGTTTTGCTATTCGAAGGAGGCATTTTGATGTCCATCTCTTCGAAAATGAATCCAGGCTTGATAAAAGTCTCCTTTAAATTGTTCAGTCTTCTAAACGCAAGGTGGTGTGATGCCTACACACCACAAGTTGTGATGTTGTATGCTATCTACCTAATTATATCAAGTGGTTTCCGGGCATTTAGAATAACATTTTATTCACTTCTGTGTTGTTTTGGTTATTCTGTAACTTTTTTGGTATTCCAAATGCATTTTAGAATAATATTTTGATTGTGATAGTGTTTAATCTATAGACCAGTTTAGGAAGAATGAAATCTTAGTATTAATAATATTGAAACTTCAGATTCATTTATATGGTAGATCTCCTTTGTTTAGATTTTCTTTGGTTTCTCAACAACGCTTTGTTCTTTTCAGTGTACTAGTTTTTCACATATTGATCAGATTCACCCTTACATATTTCATATTTTTATGTAATCACTAATATTTTAATATAAATTTCCAATTGTTCATTGGTAGCATATAGAAATACAATGAATTTTCCTATATGGTTCTCCTATGCTGAAAATTGATAAATTAACTTATAGTTCTCAAGTTTGTACATCTGATCAGATTTTATACACAATGTTCATGTTCTCTATAAAAGAGTTTTGTATTTCCCTTTTTTAGATAGATGTCCTTTATTTCTTTCTACTGTCTTATTGTCATGCTAGATCCTATAGTACAGTGCTGAATAGAAATTGTGAGAATAAACATCCTTGTCTTGTTTCTAAACTTAGAAGGAAAACAGCCAGTCCTTCATCATTAACCATTATGTTGAGAATTGATTACTAAAAACAAACAAGCAAAGCAATGGACAAATTAGTAAATCTGCCCAATTGAACTAATTTCCTCTTCTAGTTTCTCTCCTTTCCATAAATGACAACACTGAAGTCGTGACTGGCATGTCATTCACCTGTACCCTCTCCACGAAACCCATCACCAAGTCCTGCATGCCTTACCTTCTGAACACATTTCTTAAATTCGTTTATTTCTCTTACCCTGCCAGTGCCCCAGTCTTAGTTACCACCTTCTTCTGCTTCCAGTGAATCTAATAGACTCTTGTGTCCTTTGCTGTCTTTCAATACATTTTCCTCTTTGCTTTGAGATATTAGGTCAGGGGGGCTTCCCCCAGTGGCTCAGTGGTAAAGAATCCGACTGCCAGAGCAGGAGATGCAGGAGATGTGGGTTCAACCCCTGGGTCAGGAAGATCCCCTGGAGAAGGAAATGACAACTCACTCCAGTATTCTTGCTTGGAAAATCCCTTAGAGGCACCTAGTGGGCTACAGTCCAGGGGTCGAAAAGAGTAAGACATGACAGTGACTGAACAACAGCAACAGTAATAATAATTATAATTGATAAATTAATTGATTAAATTATAATTGTAAAATAATTGATAAATTAATTTATAGTTCTCAAGTTCGTACATTTGACAAGATTTTATACACAGTGTTCATGTCCTCTATAAAAGAGTTTTGTATTTCCCTTTTCTAGCTAGATGTCCTTTATTTGTTTCTACAGAACAGGTAGGGGGTGGGCATAACAGAGCAACAGTGAAACACCTTAGATCAGGTCATATATTTTCCTCTTTAATGAACTTCCTCTAGTTTCTCAGTGGACTTAGGGTAAGAGGAGACAGTCTATCAACCTTGGAGACTATCTGGCCAGGGTCTAGTTTGATTCTCCTTTATCTCTCCAAATTCTTAGCTTGGAATATCCTTTGCTTGTCATATTTAGTTGACTTCTATATATCTTTCAGATATCACCTCAAAAATCAAAGAAACTTTCCTTTTTTAGTTTTATGCAAAAATGAAATGTAATGGATTACATGTTCAACTTTTTTTCTTTCCACCACCATGTCTGAGGATAAGTTTTCTTTAATGTTGCCCTGGCCACATCTCCCAGGTTCTGTTTTACTTACTACTCACTGGTCATTCGCATCTAATGGTTTATGATTTGTCTGAGTTTCTTCTTCATTCCACGTTATGCGCCTGCGTGTTTAGTCCCTCAGTGGTGTTGACTCTTTGCATTCCCACAGAGTGTAGCCTTCCAGGTCCCTCTGTCCGTGGAATTTTCCAGGCAAGAATACTGGAGTGGTCTGCCATTTCCTAATCCATATTTAAATGATGCGTGCATGCTAAGTGGCTTTAGTCGTGTCTGACTCTTTGTGACGCTATGGACTGTAGCCCGCTAGACTCCTCTGTGCATGGTATTTTCCAGGTAAGAATACTGGAGTGGGTTGCCATTGCTTTCTCCAGGGGATCTTCCCAATCCAGGGATTGAACCCATGCCTCTTATGTCTCCTGCATTTGCAGGTGGGTTCTTTTACCCCTAGCACCACCTGGGAAGCATTTACGTAGTAGAAAACTTTTCATGCAGGTTTAAGTTTAACTTTTAAGGCATGGAAACCATTTCTCCTCACATCTAGGTATATTAATTTGTGCTATTATTAAAGTTGAATATTTCAATGTTTGATAAATGTGTATTGCTTTATTTTGTAAATTCTCTATTCATGCCCTTGTACACTTGTCCCCTGGAGACTGTATTATTTTGGATATGAAAGCTTGAGCTTTTTGTATAATAATTCTCACAACCATTGGGAAATTATTTCCTGAAAATACCAGGATATATTTGCCTTTTTAATTTAAATTACTTTTTTTTATAAAATGCATTTAAAATTTTACGTATTCAAGTCTGTCCATTTTTCCTTTTTGATTCTTCTTTCTTCTAGAATTTAAAAAGCTGAACCTTTCCCCAGAGATTTAGTAAATTTTCAATGCTATTTTGTTTTTCTATGAGGACTATTTAAATTTTTAACTCTGATTGTTGAGGGATTTATTGTCATGCTAGTGGTGAGGTGAGACCCAGAGTACTTCCTCTAAATAGCTAAATATTTTCCCCAATACCTTCCTTGGAATATCTGTCATTTGCTTTGTCATATTAAATTCTTTTCTATGGATAATATGTTATCTGTTTTATATTGTAACAGTCTCTCTTACTTAAAGAAGGATCTTCTTCACAATTTCATTTTTTAAAGAGACATCAGAATTCACTAGAAATTGCTAGATTTTGACAACCTCTACAGTTACCTGTTTATAAAATACTCTTATAAGATGTCTACTTAGGCTACAATTAGTAAGCTTTAAACACATATTATTAGATCACTGTCTAGTCAAAGCTTTGCTTTTTTTCAGTAGTCATATGGATGTGAGAGTTGGATTATAAAGAAGGCTGAGTGCTGAAGAATTGATGGTTTTGAAGGGTGGTGTTGGAGAAGACTCTTGAGAGTCCCTTAGACAGCAAGGAGATCCAACCAGTCCATTCTAAAGGAAATCAATCCTGAATAGTCACTGGAAGGACTGATGCTGAAGCTGAAACTCCAATCCTTTGGCCGCCTGATGCGAAGAACTGACTCATTGGAAAAGAGCCTGATGCTGGGAAAGATTGAGGGCAGGAGGAGAAGGGGACAACAGAGGATGAGATGGTTGGATGGCATCACCGACTCGATAGACATGAGTTTGAGTAAGCTGCGGGAGTTGGTGATGGACAGGGAAGCCTGACGTGCTGCAGTCCATGGGGTCACAAAGAGTTGAACATGACTGAGCGACTGAACTGAACTGAAGTGAAGTGATTAGATCAGCAATGCATGGTTTTTCCCTCTATAACCATCATATCATATCAGTTGCTCAGTCTTGTCCGACTCTTTGCGACCCCATAAATCGCAGCATGCCAGGCCTCCCTGTCCATCACCAACTCCCAGAGTTCACTCAGACTCACGTCCATTGAGTCAGTGATGCCATCCAGCCATCTCATCCTCTGTCGTCCCCTTCTCCTCCTGCCCCCAATCCCTCCCAGCATCAGAGTCTTTTCCAATGAGTCAACTCTTCGCATGAGGTGGCCAAAGTACTGGAGTTTCAGCTTTAGCATCATTCCTTCCAAAGAAATCCCAGGGCTGATCTCCTTCAGAATGGACTGGTTGGATCTCCTTGCAGTCCAAGAGACTCTCAAGAGTCTTCTCCAACACCACAGTTCAAAAGCATCCATTCTTCGGTGCTCAGCTTTCTTCACAGTCCAACTCTCACATCCATACATGACCACAGGAAAAACCATAGCCTTGACTAGATGGACCTTTGAAGTTTAAAAACTGAGACAGAGCATCCAAATATTTCAAGGTGCATAAAGACAGGTCTGGATTAAAACAAACTTGCCTCCTGGTTTTTAATCTCACATGAAATTGAGTTGGGCAAATGTGACTGGGCCTGAAAGGAGAGGTTTTAAGATAACAATTTGGTCAAAATGGAGAACTGTCAAGGATTCTTCAACACCGTTTGGGTGATTCTTGTATACCACAGAATAGGCTTGAAAATGGATAGATGTCCACATGTCTGCTGATGATTTAGATTCCCAATCCTCCAGTCCTTGCAGGGTTATGGCCACTGTTTTGCTTTATTTTTTTTTTTCCTTTAATTTCCTGTTTGTGCACATTCATTACCATGTTCTACACTGAGGAGAGACATGACTGGTTCTGGCCCTGTTTTCTTTGAAGACAGGCTTGAAAGCTTTGTGAAGGTCTCTAGTGGCTCTATCAGTAAAGAATTCACCTGAACTACAGGAGATGCTACTTCTCTGGTTCAGGAAGGTCCCCTGAAGAAGGACATGGCAACCCACTCCAGCATTCTTGCCTGGGAAATCCCATGGATGGAGGAGCCTGGGCAAGCTACAGTCCATGGGGTCACAAAGAGTTGGACATGACTTAGCAACTAAACCACCACCTAGCTTGTAATTATGCTTATAATCCCTGGTGAATTGGATGCTGTAGTTACTGTAGGATGAAGCCAGCTGACCAGCTATCTATGATCCTTCTGTGTATCTCTCTATATATCATCTATTTATCTCTCTCATTTACCAATTTACCTAACTTTTTATTTATTTGTGGGGGATTTTTGCAACCTAAAATATTGGTATTGTCAATACCCATTCCAGGCTTCAAGGAGGAGGATGGTACTTAGAACCCAGAGGTGGGTGGGTTCCAGGATTTGCATGCACTCTTGGTCTGTGCTTTAAATTCTATCAGGCTTTTAGATATTTTTAGAATGATCAGTTACTTGGTTACTTGAGGATTCCCTGGTGACTTAGTAGTGAAGAACCTGCCTGCAATGCAGGAGACCCAGGAATCGATCCATGGGTTGAGAAGATCCCCTGGAGGAGGAAATGGCAACCCACTCCAGTATTCTTGACTGGAGAATCCCATGGACAGAGGAGCCTGGGGGACTACAGTCTAATCGGTCACACAGAGTCAGAAATGACTGGGGCGACTGAGCAAAGTGTAGCTGAATCAAAAAAAAAAAAAAAAAAAGGAAAGCACAGTGGGTTATAGAGAGTATAAAATGGATGGGCTGGGACCTGAAAGTGAATCACAGGAAACTCCCCAGGAAGCGTTACCATTTCTTTACAATTGGGAAGTGGTTTCCTTAGGTCATTGTTGTTGTTCAGTCCCTAACTTCTGTGTGACTCTTCGCGACCCCGTGGACTGCAGCATGCCAGGCTTCCCTGTCCTTCACCATCTCCTGGAGTTTGCTCAAACTCATATCCATTGAGTTGGTGATGCTAACCAACCATCCTTTAGGTTAGGGAATACTGAAGGACCCACTTTTCCACTAAAATGGCCAAGGTAGTTAATTTTGGTTAATGCACACCTATATTGAGTCAGGCCTGGTGCAAAACGTTGTCAGTAACATCTACCTAATTATTGCTTATATTCTTGTTTTCTGACATTAGTTCAGTTGATGACTGAGGATTCTTAATTGTGATACACTTGCCCAAGTTCATGTACCAACAGTCCCAGGGCTGGGATTTGAACCCAGGGAATTTCTTTTTAAATTATATTTATGTATTTTTGGATACACTGGGGCTTTGTTGCTCTGCCGGGCTTTCTCTAGTTGTGCTGAGTGGAGACTACTCTTGCAGTGCACGGGCTTCTCATTGCAGTGGCTTCTCTTGTTGCAAGCACAAGCTCTAGAGGGGGGTTCAGTAGTCCTGGTACATGGGCTCAGTTGCTCCACAACATGTGGGATCTTCCTGGACCAAGGATCAAACCCATGTCCCCTTCATTGGCAGGTGGAGACCAACCGCAAAGTCCCAAGCATTTCTAGGTTGAAAGCATGACCTCCTAATACCTTCCGCCTCTGAGCAGGAAGAGTCTGGAAGCTCTATTCCATACCAGAACTGGGACTTCTATGATTCCTACATATGTGTTCCCTCTGCTTAATTCCTTTTTGGTTTCATATGATTATTACTTTTTCTTTGCTTTCTTTCTTTCTTTCTTTTTTCTTAAGTCCAGACTCTCTTAGCAGTACCAAGTTGAACCAAAAGATGAGAATTTCTTTTTAGTCAACCTGTGGAGGAACTTTTGTAGTATTAATAAATGCACCACCCCTGTAACTCTTATTTAGCATATGAAGCAAAGATTAATTGATGTTTTAAAAATATGTGCAGAAAAATTTGTCCCCCTGCCAGAGAGATATAAATGGACTTCCACATCTTTTATGATAGAAGTGCCAGAGAGCTAGAGTTCTTTAAGACCCATTTAAACTCTCAGATGCTGTGCAGGTTGAAAAAAGTTTACTGAGTAAAAACCTCATAGTAGAAGGAATTAAATATTTTGGGGGGAAGGTGGTAGAGAAAAGTGTACAAAATCAAGAAATTTTCGTACTGGATCTTAAAGGATGAGTGGGAATTTTAAGACAGGGATCAGTTCAGTTCAGTCGCTCAGTCGTGTTCGATTCTTTGTGACCCATGAACTGCAGCAAGCCAGGCCTTCCTGTCCATCACCAACTCCCAGAGCCTACCCAAACTCATATCCATGAGTCGGTGATGCCATCCAACCATCTCATCCTCTGTTGTCCCCTTCTCCTCCTGCCTTCAATCTTTCCCAGCATGAACTGACTCTTTTCCAATGAGTCAGTTCTTTGTATCAGGTGGCCAAAGTATTGGAGTTTCAGCTTTAGCATCAGTCCTTCCAATGAACACCCAAGACTGATCTCCTTTAGGATGGACTGGTTGGATCTCCTTGCAGTCCAAGGGACTGTCAAGAGCCTTCTCCAACACCACAGTTCAAAAGCATCCATTCTTCGGTGCTCAGCTTTCTTCACAGTCCAACTCTCACATCCATACATGACCACA
>NW_011494608.1:4282486-4295567 GCF_000754665.1 Bison bison bison | reverse complement strand
AGCATCAATTCTTCAGTGCTCAGCTTTCTTTATAGTCCAACTCTCACATCCATACATGACTATTGGAAAAACCATAGCCTTGACTAGATGGACCTTTGTTGGCAAAGTAATGTCTCTGCTTTTTATTATGCTGTCTAGGTTGGTCACAACTTTCCTTCCAAGGAGTAAGCTTATTTTAATTTCATGGCTGCAGTCACCATCTGCAGTGATTTTGGAGCCCCCCAAAATAAAGTCTGACACTGTTTCCACTGTTTCCCCATCTATTTGCCATGAAGTGATGGGGCCAGATAATAAGATCTTAGTTTCTGAATGTTGAGCTTTAAGCCAACTTTTTCACTCTCCTCTTTCACTTTAATCAAGAGGCTCTTTAGTTCTTCTTCACTTCCTGCCATAAAGATGGTGTCATCTGCATATCTGAGGTTATTGGTATTTCTCCTGGCAATCTTGATTCCAGCTTGTTCTTCATCCAGCCCGGCATTTTGCATGATGTACTCTGCATAGAAATTAAATAAGCAGGGTGACAATATACAGCCTTGACGGACTCCTTTTCCTATTTGGAACCAGTCTATTGTTCCATGTCCAATTCTAACTGTTGCTTCCTGACCTGCATACAGACTTCTCAAGAGGCAGGTCAGGTGGTCTGGTATTTCCATCTCTTTTAGAATTTTCCACAGTTTATTGTGATCCACATAGTTGAAGGCTTTGGCATAGTCAATAAAACAGAAGTAGTTGTTTTTCTGGAACTCTCTTGCTTTTTCAATGATCCAACAGATGTTGGCAATTTGATTTCTGGTTCCGCTGCCTTTTCTCAAACCAGCTTGAACATCTGGAAGTTCATGGTTCATGTATTGTTGAAGCCTGGCTTGGAGAATTTTGAGCATTACTTTACTAGCGTGTGAGATGAGTGCAATTGTATGGTAGTTTGAGCATTCTTTGGCATTGCCTTTCTTTGGGATTGGAATGAAAACTGACCATTTCCAGTCCTGTGGCCACTGCTGAGTTTTCCAAATTTGCTGGCATATTGAGTGCAGCACTTTCACAGCATCATCTTTTAGGATTTGAAATAGCTCAGCTGGAATTTCATCACCTCCACTAGCTTTGTTTGTAGTGATGCTTCCTAAGGTCCACATGACTTCATTCCAGGATGTCTAACTCTAGGTGAGTGATCAAACCATCATGATTATCTGAGCCATGAGATCTTTTTTGCACAGTTCTGTGCATTCTTGCCATCTCTTTTTAATATTTTCTGCTTCTGTTATGTCCATATCATTTCTGTCCTTTATTGAGCCCATCTTTGCATGAAATGTTCCCTTGGTATCTCTAATTTTCTTGAAGATAGGGATAGGGAAAGATTTTTGAGTTAAAGAGTGAGTATGAAAGAATATAAAATGAGAATGGTGTGGAGGTTTCATAGAATATTTGAAATTCACTGTGGTTGCAGCTTATTATTCATGATGCCCCACATTAAGGAGCCAAAGTTTATCCTCTAAGTTGCAAGAACCTAACAATGGCTTTTCTACTAGGCTTTAGAACCAATCATACTTATTAAATGCTCACTTTGCACCAAGAACTATTTTAAGCAATTTACTTAAACTAACCCATTTAATTAGCACAGTGAGAAATGCTTTTATTGTCTCTACTTCTTTATAGTTAAAGAAACTGATGTCCAAAATACTAAATTTTTATGTCATTTAGTTTCTAAGTGTCCGACTCTTTTGTGACCCCATGGACTATAGCCCACCAGGCTCCTCTGTCCATGGAATTCTCCAGGCAAAGAATGCTGGAATGGGTTGTCATTTCCTTCTTCAGAGGATCTTTCCAACCCAGGGATCGAACCTGCATTTCTGCATTGGCAGGCATATTCTTTACCACTAAGCCACCAGGGAAGCCCAGAAGAATAAATAATCCATCTCATTCAAAGTTTCACTGTATTAAGTGGCAGAAACAGGATTTGGATCCTGAGAGTCTGGCTCCCAAGCCGTAGGCCCTTAACGATATGTCTTTCTTCCTTGCTGGTGTCAATGCTCCTCTTGCTTTCCCTGATTTGGGGAGCAGGAGCATGGGGAGGCAGAGATGAAGGGTGACACGGCAGCAGTCACTGCGGCTCCAAATTGATTTGAACTGTAATGATGGAGAATGCGGTCTTTGTACACTCAGATTCCAAAGCACATCAATCAGGCAGCCCAGGAGGGGTGCAAGTGACCAGAAGCTAATTTCTTCCAGACAGTTCATTTTCCTTTCCTGTCTTTTCTCTAAGTTCTCCTGGTGTGTTTTGGAAAATCATTTGTGCAATGGTAAATAGTATTCTGTCTATGAGGGTCCAGGCATTTCCCTTCTGTCATCTCAGATTTCCATCACATCCACTGCTACCTTGATCTATAAGGACGGGTGAGATTTGAAAATGTTAACTCTAGAAAAATGATGGTTTCCTACCTGCTGTTTTGGCCCATTTATGATAAATAGCCAGACAGGGAGGCTGTGGAGGGTCTGTGGGAAATAATACACAGTTCCACCCAAACAGGAACACCTCCTTTGCAGGTCCCTGCCCGGAGATCGGGTGCTGGTGGGGTCTTCAGTGTTTCCTTTCCACGCCTAGGTCAGCAGTTTCTAAGTCATTGTACTTTCTTACCTTCTACTCCTTCCAAAGTCTCCCTGGGTCCCCAAACTTGCCAAGAACTTTTTTGCACATCTTTCGAAAACCATGTTCATATTTTTCACCTCTACCTAGACATCGTTGTGTGCCTGTCTTGTTATCTGCAGGTTTTTATATATTTTTTTGCAGGCAGAGCCAGAGCTGAAGTCCAGAGTTGACTACACCCGTAGGAAAATCCTACCTACCGCTTGTTGTGTGCTTCACAGGTGAGAATTCACATTTTTTAATGACTGGGAAAGAAATAAAGTCAAAAGAATCATGCATTTTAGGACATGTGAAAATTATGTAAAATTCAAATTTCAGTGTTGATAAACTTTTCCGGGAGTGCGGCCACATACTGTCATTTACATACTGTCTGTGACTGCTTCCAGGCTGCCACGTGGACTTGAGTAGTTGTTACAGAGATCTCAGAGCTCACAGCGCCTGAAATATTTGCCATCTGACGCTTTATAGGGAAAAAAATATTCCCACCGTTGGTCCGAATCTCTGTTTTGCCTCTCAAAACACACAGTTGCATGGTGCAAACAGAGTGCATTTTGCAATAAATTTTGTAGAAGCTTCTGTGTTGCAGGCATAGATGTCTTTTCCTTTCATCCCCCACCAGGACCCTCCCTCATTCCTTACAGAGTAGCTTCTGCCTGGTGCACGTGTGCTAAGTCAACTTCAGTTGTGTCTGACTCTTGGTGACCCCGTGGATTGTAGCCCGCCAGGCTCCTCTGTCCATGGAATTCTCCAGGCGAGAATACTGGAGAGGGTTGCCATGCCCTCCTCCAGGGGATCTCCCCAACCCAGAGATTGAACCAGCATCTCATGTCTTCCGCATTGGCAGGCAGGTTCTTTACCACTAGAGCCATCTGGCTCATTAGTCCTAATTCTTTGTGGATTTTGCATTATGCACATGGCCCCTCAGATACCCTGCTCACCACTCAGGAGCTTGTCCATCTCTGGTCCTCCAGCTGACCCCCATGTCCACTGCCACCATCCAGCTTGACAGGGACCCAGAGGAAGCCTATGGAAGGGAAAAGGGGCACCTTCTTTCCCCATTTGCTTTTTCTCCCTGACTTCGCTTCCTGTTCTGGCAACATAACCCAAGCGATGCTTGTTCATGCAGGCAGTGGTAGTTCCTTCCCATTAGCAGCCTGTTATTCCAAAACGCACATACAGATCCAACTGCTAACTTTATCATGTTTCCTGAGACATCCCGACCAGCTGGCCGCTGTCACTTCTTTGGAAGTCCAGGGCCCAGCTCCATCAAGACCCTCGTCTGAGTTTAGACATGCCAGCATCAGCTCAGCAGCGCCCTCTCCTGTAACGCCTGAGTTTCAACTCCTTGAGTCCTCTACTGTTCAGTTCTTAGTCATGTCTGACTCTTTGCCACCCCATGGACTATATAGCCCATCAGGCTCCTCTGTCCATGGAACTTCCCAGGCCAAGATTTGTCCTTTCTCACTGATTGCTCAGAAATGTTGTCCACGTGTATATTTTCTTCACTTGCTATGATGCAATTTCCCTGAAGGCACTGAATTTACATTTCTCTTGCATGTCTCATCCTGCTGCTAAGCTGCTTCAGTCGTGTCCGACTCTGTGCGACCCCATAGACAGCAGCCCACTACGCTCCTCTGTCCCTGGGATTCTCCAGGCAAGAATACTGGAGTGGGTTGCCATTTCCTTCTCCATAGCATCATGCAAATATTATTTGATTGATTTAACAAAAAAGCAGAAGTGACAAGGTTCCAGAGATGTATTATGCAATTAACTGTTCTGCATAAATACTATGCTCTCCTGATGTGCATGTAGGTACACATATGTGTGTGTGGCGGGCACGTGTGCTGTATATGTGATGTGTGTACAACATGTGTGATGGGCATGCTGCGTGGTGTGTGTATGACTGTGCCTGCACTGAGGTGTGCCTCAAAGAGCAGAAGGCAGAGGCGACTTTCATTTTGGGCCCCGACGTTTCTGCTTCCATAGTTCGCTCTCGCTGCCCCAGGTTCATGGTACGATGTTGGCCAAAATGGGCACTAGGAATTGAGAATACTGTTTCTAAATGTATAATTGAAGTGAAGCATATTGTTTACTGAGACTAATGGGATCCTGAGGTGGCTCAGAACAGGGTGTGATTGCAGCGTGTGAGGAGGGAGGGTAAGCTTGCCAGTGGAAAGTGGAGGCGAGCAGGATTGTGGCAGGTGCAGGCAATGTAGGGTGAATAATGAAACAATAGACCGTGTAATTGGATGATGCACTGTCCTGGTTGCTGGGGATTATTGCTGCAGCCCAACAGTGCACCGTGCTGAGCCTGCCTGCCGCAGGGTACCGCTGGGTAGAGAGAACACAGAGTGGGCCGCAGGTTGGAGTTTCAGGGGTCCTGGAAGCACCTTCCCTTCTCCCCACATGCCTGCCATAGTCTCTTACTTGAAAAGATCTTCTTCCCATCTTTCTACTTTGCATTATAAAGATTATAAATGGGGGGCAAACTTCTTGAAGTAACTATAAAATGTAAATGAGTATGTTTGTTAGGACTCATTTTTTTCATTCATTTAAAATGTGTAATATTTTATTTTATATTGGAATTTTATTTAATATTGGAGTTTTATTTATTTTATATAGCCAGTTAACAGCATTGTGCTAATTTCAGGTGGACAGCCAAGGGACTCAGCCGTGAGTATACATGTACCCATTCTCCCTCTCCCTCCCCTCACGTCTAGGCTGCCGTATAACATTGAGCAGAGCTGCCCATGCTGTTCAGTAGGTCCTTGTTGGTTATCCATTTTAAATGTAGCAGTGTGTGCATGTTCATCCCAAACTCCCTATCCCTTTTCCTCATCCTTCCCCACCTCCCGCCCTGATAACCGTAAGTTTGTTCTCAAAGTCTGTGAGTCTGTTCCTGTTTTGTATGTATGTGTATCAATTCAGATCAGTTCAGTTCAGTCGCTCAGTCGTGTCTGACTCTTTGGGACCCCATGAATCGCAGCATGTCAGGCCTCCCTGTCCATCACCAACTCCTGGAGTTCACTCAGACTCATGTCCATTGAGTCAGTGATGCCATCCAGCCATCTCATCCTCTGGCATCCCCTTCTCTTCCTGCCCCCAATCCCTCCCAGCATCAGAGTCTTCTCCAATGAGTCAACTCTTCGCATGAGGTGGCCAAAGTACTGGAGTTTCAGCTTTAGCATCATTCCTTCCAAAGAAATCCCAGGGCTGATCTCCTTCAGAATGGACTGGTTGGATCTCCTTGCAGTCCAAGGGACTCTCAAGAATCTTTTCCAACACCACAGTTCAAAAGTACAAAAAACAACAGGAACCGACTTAAGCCCAGAAGAGACTCATTTGTAGTGTATTCAGGGTTTGCAAATGAACCAAGAATGGGCATGCAGGCAGTTTCAGAAATCAACTGAAACTAGGGGCTTGAATTTATCCAAATGCTTTATCTTCTTCTCTTTTCCTCTCTTTTTGAATTCTTTTCTCTCTCTCTCTTGAACAGCTTCCTCCAAGGGCCAAGTCAATTTTGGATAATCATGGCTGTCAGCAGTACCTGAGTTTTACACATTACAGCTTCAGGCAGCCGATGAATGAGTTGGGCTTAGCTTTAGTTTCAAAATCGTGAGGTAAAGAAAAGTAGAGGACCTCACTGTGTCACCACACATCACTGATTAATCATGAGTGGCCAGCGTTGTGTCATGCTGGACAGACACCAGTTTCTAGAGGAACCATGTGGCTGGTGGGTGGAGGGAGTTCCAAGGAAACAAACATACATTTCACCTGATATTAACATATGACTTCAGGCTTACACTTTCTCTGTGCTTGGCATATATTTTCTGTCCAATTGCTTGAAGCATATTGTGTCTTTACATATAACATCTTTGAAAGAGGAGATGCTAGTCTAGGTTCTGAAAAGATGAAACATTAGCTGTCCACTGAAGTGATATATGCACATTGTATACTGTGAATGGCAATTTGGAAAATGTGTCAGTGGGTTATGATGCCTTCCCTGATCACTGGAAATCAATAATCCATTCAACAGTCATTGTGGAGTACTTTCACTATATGGAGGCTTGTAAGCAGACTCTTGGGCTTCCCTGGTAGCTCAGCTGGTGAGGAATCCGTCTGCAATGCAGGAGACCTGGGTTTGATCCCTGGGTTGCAAAGGTCCCCTGGAGAAGGGAACGGCTACCCACTCCAATATTCTGGCCTGGACAATTCCAAGGACTGTATAGTCCGTGGGGTCGCAAAGAGTTGGACATGACAGAGAGATGTTCACACAAGTAGAATCTCTACACTTAAGAAGCTGTGACTCGGTCAGGAGACTGTTCTAAGCCAAACACTCTCTTTTGTAGGTTCTCACTGGTTGTCTGTTTTATAGCTAGTAGTGTGCGTATGTCAATCCCAATCTCCCAATTCATCCCATCCCACCATTCCCCCTTGGTGTTCATGTTTGTTCTCTACATCTGTGTCTCTATTTCTGCCCTGCAAATAGGTTTATCTGTACCATTTTTCTAGATTCCACATATATGTATGAATATATGATACTTGTTTTTCTCTGACTTTCTTCCCTCTGTACTCCAGTCTCTAGGTCCATCCACGTCTCTGCAAATGGCACAGTTTCATTCCTTTCATGACAAAGTCAAGATTCTTAAATAAGACTCAGCCTCAGAAGTCTGAGTCTTCTCTTTTGTCACATAGGAAGGGTGATAATATCACCCCCCTGCTTGACTCACAAAGCTTTTATTTTTCATTTCTTAATATTCTGATTTTGAAATATATTTCACTCGATATCAATATACAACTTCAGGCTTACATGTTCTCTGTGCTTGGCGTATATTTTCTGTCCAATTTCTTAGAGCATACTGTGTCTTCACATATAAAATCTTTGAAAGAGGTGATGCTAGTCCAGCTGCTACTGCTAAGTCGCTTCAGTCCTGTCTGACTCTTAGCTACCCCATGGACTGCAGCCCATCAGGCTCCTCTGTCCATGGGATTTTCCAGGCAAGAGTATTGGAGTGGGGTGCCATTGCCTTCTCCATGCTAGTCCAGAGGAGCGCCCAAGTTTGGAACTAACAGACCTGCTTGTGTTATCACAGGCATTGCTGGGAGCATGGCGGTAGACAAAATGCAGCCAGATCTGGGGCAGGTAAGTGCTCACTTGTGGGCATTTCTAGGCGTGAAAACAAGTCAAACTTGACAGAGATTAGAGAGACTGGATGTCAGGATCAGGGGAAAGGTGGTCGAAGGGAATCAAGAGAGAGAAGAATGAATCAGAGCTTCTGGAAAATCAAGAGCTGTGTGCCATTCCAGGTAGAATGGAATCAAAACAGAGAGTGAAGAGGGGATGGAAGCGTGAGGGCGGGCAGATACAAGCACCCAAAGAGAGTCTGCAGGGACGTTGGTGTGCCTTCAACTATCTTTTATTTCTGCCTATTTCATGTTTGAATAACTCCAGGCTTTCTGACCAGAGGCAAAAATCTTCTATTTTGGAACTTGCCCATGCAGAGCTGCTGTAAAGAAGAGGTCTGAATACATAAAGAAATTGGTTACAGGCATGGGATGTAACTGTGGATGTTTTATTCATTCCTAAGCCAACACTTACAGAACATGGGAAGGGACTATTCCGTAAAGAAAGGTAAGGCTCACAGCAAGGACTGAGCTCTCTCAGATACTCTCTCTGCAATTAAAGAATTCATTCATTTGAGACATAATGTCAAACACCCAGCCTATGTTAAGCCCTTGCTAGGTACTATGAATATACTGTTAAATAGGAAAGACATTAACTCTGCCCTGTAAGGACCCGTGAAATACCAGCTGGTATTGAACCTTAAATACCCGAAAGTTATGACATATAGAAACATCAAGTTCAATGATGCTATGATTAGGGGAAACAAAGTGGCTTGTGTGAGGGATTTCTTAAACAAATTGAGTGGTAGACAGACATTGGAGGGACCCCTCTGATCTCACTTCCTGGTAGTCATACCTTGGAGTAATCCCAGAATGGGATTACTTGATTCTAACCAATAGATTGCACAGAGATGGCAAGGCACCACTCTTGTGATTATGCTGTGTATGTAAGACTGTGGTTTGTCCCCTCACCACTTCTACTCAACATAGTACTGGAAGTCTTAGCTACAGCAATCAGATAAGAAAAAGAAATAAAAGGTATCCAAATTAGACCATGACTTGTTACCCAGTTCTCTCTGGTGTCTTTTTTTCCTTGACAGCTTTGAGGGGAAAAAAGTGATCTTTTTTCTCTTATAAGATCCATAAGTCTTACAGATATAAGGAAATTAATTCTGCCAACAATACCAGGGTGAGGGGTGGGATTGGAAGCAAGTGCCCCTCCAGTGGAGGCTCTGAAGAGTCACCAGCCCTAGATAATAGCTGCTGCTGCTGCTGAGTCACTTCAGTCATGTCTGACTCTGTGCGACCCCATAGACGGCAGCCCACCAGGATGCCCCGTCCCTGGGACTCTCCAGGCAAGAACACTGGAGTGGGTTGCCACTTCCTTCTCCAATGCATGAAAGTGAAAAGTGAAAGTGAAGTCACTCAGTCATGTCCAACCCTCAGCGACCCCATGGACTGCAGCCTTTAAGGTTCCTCCATCCATGGGATTTTCCAGGCAAGAGTACTTGAGTGGGGTGCCATTGCCTTCTCTGAGATAATAGCTGGGGAGACTCAAAACAGAGGACATAACTCCCTGCCTACACCTTTCACCCTCGAACACTGAGATTGTGTATGTTAGTTAAGCTGTAAAGTTTGTGCTAATCTGTTATGGACCAATAGAAAACAAAACCACAGAAATATTAATATGTTAAATGTCAAACTCTGTTCTCAGCCCTGCACTTGGGACCTGAACCAGTGGTAAAGAATTCAAAAATCCCCAGCAACCACACCTAGCTACGCTTGTGGGTCACAGTCCAGCAGGGGACATTGTAAAGGCAATGACAAACCCGGTGAGAAGCAGCCGTGGTTTTGTGGTCATTCAGAGAAGCAAGCTTCCAGCTCTACCTTGTGGGAATCAGCTAAGTTCATGCTCTAGAAAAGAGGGGAGCTGAATCTTGGAGAGTGAGAAGATGGTCACTGGCCAGAAATGCCAAGACCAGCCTTATGGGCACTGAACAGATGGCAGGGCATTCGCTAAGGCTCAGAGCTGTCAAAGATCACACATACCATCAGATCTTCTCATCACTTTAAGGCGAGAAGAAACCCTTGAGATCTCAGAGAAAGAAGAGGAAACACGGCCTCTGTTTATTGAACAACTGTTTGTATTAAAAATCAAACAGCACTACTTCATTATTCTCCATTCCAGCTTCTCCCCCTTCCCTGAGTTACACACCTCTTGCCGATTTATGACGTGTCGACAGAGTTATTATCTAGCGAAAATTACCACCACCCACGATGGGAATTTCTGCTGTTATAAAACAAAAGCAAACGCCAAATCAGGAGGAGAAAGAGTGCATATGAGAGAGGGCCTTTTGCATCTCTTTTCTGGCAATGTTCTTTTTATGCTAATATCTCATAGTTTCCTACCTTAATGACTCCATTAAATGCCATAAGAGTATTTGCAGGAGAAAAGTGCTACCTGGAGATGAAGATGTAAAGTTACTAAGTGTGTTTTGAGGAACAGAGAAGATTTCTCAGTAAAGGAGTTAATGTTCCAAAGAAAGCTTTGTTTATCCGACAGACTTTATGACTGTGCTGTTTTCTTCACTCAGCACCTTAATTCTCAACCACCATAAGGCTGTCCAGATGTTTAAAATAAAAAGCCCATTTGGGTATTATCAGAGATTACTGGGAAGAGATAGACAGACATGATGTTTAGCTATGCAACATAAATTCCCCACGTATGTGCCAGCCAGCACACTCTGTATTCTCACCCTGCTGGAAGACTGAACCAATAAATCACAAGAACGAGACACAGGGCCCCAAACACAATTTACCTCTAGACAGCTGCCGTTGCTGGGAGGGAGCCGGAGAGGTAGAAATGAAGGATGGGAGCAGGCCTGGTGCCCAGGGCTTTTCACTCTGCCTAACTTGGAGAATCTGTGTTCTTCTCCCGACCTCCCTCATCAGACGTAGCATCAACCTCGTGAGATGCATATTCTATTGGAAGCAGCCTTGTCAATTTGTCAATAGCTTGCCAGCTCCCTTTTCTCATTCTTCAGCTTTGATTTATTTCATTCCTTCTGCCTGCTGTGCCTGTCCTTTTTATCTCTGCCAATTAACTTTCTACTTCTCCTTCAAGGTCTTTCTTGAGACCACAAGCGCCTTGACACCCTCTAGAATCAAACTAACCAAAGTGAGTCTCTCTTATGTTTGCATGTTCATTAGTCTGTCACCTCTAAGGCGTTTAGCATGCTACTCCTTGAGTGTGTGGGCATCCAACCTCTCTACAAGACTAAACGCCTTGAGAACAAGAAATGTGTGTTTTGTTTTGTGTAGTTCTAATGATAGCAACAATTCTGTATTCATCTTTCTAGCACAGTACTGCCCTGGAGTTTGTGCGAAATATTTGCCCCATCGGTGCACTTATCTGTGACACTGCAATTATCACTGTGATTCCAGGAGGTAAGAGCCATTGGTTTTGCTTTCTAGATATGGAGAATGAAACCTGTACGTGGGGAGTGTTTTCCTCAAGGTCACATAGCAGGGACTTGAGCCAAAGCTGTGACTGACTGCACTGCCATTATATCAGATCTCCCCAAGCCAAACACATAGTGGGTGATTAAAAAAAAAAGTTATGAAATGAATGAGAACGCAATGCAAGCACGAATGAATACTTATGCGGAAACTTTATTTACTCTCCTCTGGGGCAGTAAAACTCACCATCGATTATTTTGTCTTTCCATCTTTTTATCTTTTTATCACTGTTTGCATGCCTTGTTTGTGCTGATAAGTGCGTGGCTTAGTTGACCATACTCCTTGGCTGGACTCTGGCTTTGTTATTACCTTGGGCAAGTCCCTTAACTCCTTTTTGCCAGTCAGGAAGCTAGGGACATCATTCACTGGCTTACCTGACAACTGGTACACATTGATGCCAATCATGATGGTATGCCAATGACCTTAAAAAAAGCTAGATAAGATCAAGAGAGGAAAAATGAGATACTATTTGAATTTTTTAAGAGGAAAACTAAGATAAATAAGGGGCATTGACCTTGACCTTTATTGAAAAGGAACATTGTTTGTTCTCAGAGCAGAACAGAGGGACTTATTTTTCAGTACAGTGATGCTCTTCTCCAGAAAGAACGGGGTCTTCTAAATCCTTGGTTCACCCACTCACAAGGCTGGCTGCTTACTCGCCTGTCAGTCATTACTGCACATGCCCAGGAGGGCAGAGATCTCTTTGGACACTTTAAAAGGAATAGTTCTAGAAAGAAAATAATTGCATGTGGGGTGGCTGACAAATCAGGGTTCTAGCCCAGGTCTATTATGAACTATTAGTGGTTGTGTGACTTTTTAATTCCTGAGCCCACATTTATTTTTCTATGCAGCGAGGGTATCCTTTCAACACTCATATTCCATGTATGCGTATGCACACTCACCACAAGCATTCCTGGGAATTTTGCTCCTGCTATTTCCTTACAAACAGATGGCCAATAATGAGGATGTTCCTGTCCCTTACCTGTAATTCCTAACTACACAGCATAAATACAAATTTAGTTTTAATTCAATTAACTGGTAATGAGGTGAGGACATAATACTTGAATATATGATATCAGTTTGGGAGTGGTAAGCCATGGACAATAATATTTGTGTTCCATTATATTCTCTGTGGTATTTTCAAAATCTCTAAAATGCCCTCAAAATATTCTGGCTGGAATAGCCATAGAAGCAGGAAAAACATTATTGGAGAAAAACAAATATATACATGTTCAGTTCAGTTCAGTCGCTCAGTCGCGTCTGACTCTTTGCGACCCCATGAATCGCAGCACGCCATGCCTCCCTGTCCATCACCAGCTCCTGGAGTTCACTCAGACTCAGGTCCATCGAGTCAGTGATGCCATCCAGTCATCTCATCCTCTGTCGTCCCATTCTCCTCCTGCCCCCAATCCCTCCCAGCATCAGAGTCTTTTACAATGAATCAACTCTTCACATGAGGTGGCCAAAGTACTGGAGTTTCAGCTTTAGCATCATTCCTTCCAAAGAAATCCCAGGGCTGATCTCCTTCAGAATGGACTGGTTGGATCTCCTTGCAGTCCAAGGGACTCTCAAGAGTCTTCTCCAACACCACAGTTTAAAAGCATCAATGCTTCGATGCTCAGCTTTCTTCACAGTCCAACTTTCACATCCATACATGACCACTGGAAAAACCATAGCCTTGACTAGACGGACCTTTGTTGGCAAAGTAATGTCTCTGCTTTTCAATATGCTATCTAGGTTGGTCATAAATTTCCTTCCAAGGAGTAAGCGTATTTTAATTTCATGGCTGCAGTCACCATC
>NW_011494608.1:4276424-4282386 GCF_000754665.1 Bison bison bison | reverse complement strand
CCATCTATTTCCCATGAAGTAATGGGACCAGATGCCATGATCTTCATTTTCTGAATGTTGAGTTTTAAGCCAAATTTTTCACTCTCCTCTTTCACTTTCATCAAGAGGCTTTTTAGTTCTTCTTCACTTTCTGCCATAAGGGTGGTGTCATCTGCATATCTGAAGTTATTAGTATTTCTCCAGGCAATCTTGATTCCAGCTTGTGCTTCTTCCAGCCCAGTGTTTCTCATGATGTACTCTGCATATAAGTTAAATAAGCAGGGTGACAATATACAGCCTTGACGGACTCCTTTTCCTATTTGGAACCAGTCTATTTTTCCATGTCCAGTTCTAACTGTTGCTTCCTGACCTGCATACAAATTTCTCAAGAGGCAGGTCAGGTGGTCTGGTATTTCCATCTCTTTCAGAATTTTCCACAGTTTATTGTGATCCACACAGTCAAAGGCTTTGGCATAGTCAATAAAGCAGAAATAGATGTTTTTCTGGAACTCTCTTGCTTTTTCGATGATCCAGCGGATGTCGGCAATTTGATCTCTGGTTCCTCTGCCTTTTCTAAAACCAGCTTGAACATCTGGAAGTTCATGGTTCACGTATTGCTGAAGCCTGGCTTGGAGAATTTTGAGCATTACTTTACTAGAGTGTGAGATGAGTGCAATTGTGCAGTAGTTTGAACATTCTTTGGCATTGCCTTTATTTGGGATTGAAATGAAAACTGACCTTTTCCAGTCTTGTGGCCACTGCTGAGTTTTCCAAATTTGCTGACATACTGAGTGCAGGACTTTTACAGCATCATCTTTCAGGATTTGAAATAGCTCAACTGGAATTCCATCACCTCCACTAGCTTTGTTCGTAGTGATGCTTTCTAAGGCCTACTTGACTTCACATTCCAGAATGTCTGTCTTTAGGTCAGTGATCACACCATTGTGATTATCTGTGTCATGAAGATCTTTTTTGTATAGTTCTTTTGTGTATTCTTGCCACGTCTTCTTAATATCTTCTGCTTCTGTTAGGTCCATACCATTTGTGTCCTTTATCGAGCCCATCTTTGCATGAAATGAACCTGGAATATCAGGTCCATGAATCAAGGCAAATTGGAAGTGGTCAAACAAGAGATGGCAAGAATGAACATCGACATTCTAAGGAATCAGCAAACTAAAATGGACTGGAATGGGTGAATTTAACTCAGATGACCATTATATCTACTACTGCGGGTGGGAATCCCTCAGAAGAAATGGGGTAGCCATCATGGTCAACAAAAGAGTTTGAAATGCAGTACTTGGATGCAATCTCAAAAACGACAGAATGATCTCTGTTCATTTCCAAGGAAAACCATTCAATATTACAGTAATCCAAGTCTATGCCCCAACCAGTAATGCTGAAGAAGCTGAAGTTGAATGGTGCTATGAAGACCTACAAGACCTTTTAGATCTAACACCCCAAAAAAGATGTCCTTTTCATTATAGGGGACTGGAATGCAAAAGTAGGAAGTCAAGAAACAGCTGGAGTAACAGGCAAATTTGGCCTTGGAATACGGAATGAAGCAGGGCAAAGACTAATAGAGTTTTGCCAAGAAAATGCACTGGTCATAGCAAACACCCTCTTCCAACAACACAAGAGAAGACTGCACATGGACATCACCAGATGGTCAACACCAAAATCAGATTGATTATATTCTTTGTAGCCAAAGATGGAGAAGCTGTATACAGTCAACAAAAACAAGCTGCTTGTGGCTCAGCTCATGAACTCCTTATTGCCAAATTCAGACTTAAATTGAAGAAAGTAGGGAAACCCACTAGACCATTCAGGTATGACCTAAATCAAATCCCTTATGATTATACAGTGGAAGTGAGAAATAGATTTAAGGGCCTAGATCTGATAGATAGAGTGCCTGATGAACTATGGACGGAGGTTCGTGACATTGGACAGGAGACAGAGATCAAGACCATCCCCATGGAAAAGAAATGCAAAAAAGCAAAATGGCTGTCTGGGGAGGCCTTACAAATAGCCGTGAAAAGAAGAGAAGTGAAAAGCAAAGGAGAAAAGGAAAGATATAAGTATCTGAATGCAGAGTTCCAAAGAATAGCAAGAAGAGATAAGAAAGCCTTCCTCAGTGATCAATGCAAAGAAATAGAGGAAAACAACAGAATGGGGAAGACTAGAGATTTCTTCAAGAAAATTAGAGATACACATGTTAGGGACCTAAATTTAAGTCACTGTAACAATTACCTTTTGAGGGATTTTCCCAGAAGTCCAGTGGTTAAGACTTTGCCTTCCAATGAAGGGGCTGCTTGTTCAAGCCGTTTGGGGAGTGAAGATCCTACATGACTTGGGGCCAAAAAATCAAAACATAAAACAGAAACAATATTGTAAACAATTCAGTAAAGACTTTAAAAATGGTAGACATCAAAAAAGAATCTTTGCAAAACTGCAAATCCACATTTACTTTCTGAGCCCCTATTAAGAGCAAGACATCGAAGAATAGTATATATTCTTCACACCTTCAAGTTCATGTCCCAAGCGGTGTCAAAGTGTGTCACACAGCTCTCAGGTCAACTCTGTGTTCTGGACTTCCCACCTCAGTGAAGGAGACTCCCCTTTGTTTGGGCTGCCTTCTCCCCCTTGAACCTTAAAGTCTGCAGTCATCTAGCACTACTATTACCGAAATGTTAAACCAGTCTCCCTCCCTCCCTAGTTGTCTGCCCTGGCCCTCACATCCCTCCTCACCCACGACGCCTGTGCTGAGACACCCAGGCCAGCCGTGTCACACCCCTCGCTCCTACACCACCTCCTCCTGGACGCCTGCTCCTTCCGCCCTTGCCTGAAACCCAGGGCTGCCCGTCTGCACAGTCTTTTCCTATTAGCTCTTTTCACTTCCTTAGCTTCAATCACTTTCTGGCTTAGCTACCCTGAAAAATTCCAAACACAGATCAGTGGATCAGAACACCTTTTTTTCTGTGTATTTGCCCTCAAAAATAATGAAATTCTGGATGTCAGTCACACACATGTATTATATCTTAGCAGAATCCTCAACCATGCATATTTGAATAGGCTCCTATTTTCCGTATGGATTCTTAATAAAGCTTTGCTACACTTATTCTGAGACAAGCAGAGATCACTGATTACAGTGGATAAAGTGAGTCTTTCCTGGTTCTTCTTCTCCTTCACTCATAACCAGTCTCTCAGCAAACTCTTGAATCCCTTCATTTATCTTTGTGTAACAATACCGTGTTTTCTAAATCACCATGACCTCCTGCTGGAATACTATAATATCCTGCCAACTAATTGCCCTATTTTGACTCTTACCTACCTAAAACCCATTACACCCCTACAGCTCTAAGAGTGTCTCTAAAACAAAGTCATACACGGTCACTCTTCTGACTCCTTTATACTCCATTGGTTTCCTATTATGCTTTCCCCGCCCCCCCCCATAAAAGTGCTTTTTCTCTGACCTAAGAAGCAATACACTTCTATGTGATTGGTTCCCAATGTATTCCTTAAACAACTTTTTCCCCCATTATCTCCTTTGTTTACTTTGTTCCAAACTCCTTAATTTAATTAAATACAACTATATTTCTCATTTTTGGAGCATTATTATTGCCATGCCTTTGTATAAATCCCGTTTCCTTACCCTTCATATCACCTGTTCTTTCTTGTATTTGAAGTTTCACTTCCCATGTTATTTCCAGAGAGGGGTCTCCCCAGACTACCCTGTATAAAGTGTCTCTCAGACTGGTATTCTCTATCTGAACTTTTTTGTGTATTTTTAAAATAGTTATTTCATGGCATTTATCTCTTTATCTGTTTTAGTTCCCTATCCTAGTAGAATGTACACTTCTGAAATAATACGGAGAAAGGTAATTCCTATTTCCTTTGTTTAGGACACTGCTTGGCACACAGTAGCATTTTGATGTACGTTTGACGAGTGAATAAAAGAAGAGGGAGAGAGGACAGGGAGAAGGAGGAGAAGGAGCAAGAGGAGGGGAGGGTGAGGAGGAGGAGAAAGGGGAGTGGGAGGAAGGGAAGGAGGGAGGACAGGAGGACAAAGAGCTCTGCCTTGTGCATGAAGACGTTTGGAGGGAGAGAGATGAGATGACTTATTTCCAGGACAGACAAGAGACTAATGGTCTTCGCACCACTGGTGTTCCAGATCTTGGATGTCTGAGACGGGAAATCTTCAGACAACTTACCTTGTATTTGTCTACATAGCTCATACAAGACAATGGGAACATCTCTGACTGAACTGAGGTTATTTTCCCAGACCCTTCCCCTTGCCGTGGTGACCTCAGGCCATAACACATAACAAGGTGGGAAAAATGAAGCCTGACTCCAAAAGCATGCCTTTGTCACAGCATCGTCTCTCATCAGTGATGGATGAGGCCAGGGCCAAAGTCTGTCTGGATTCCCTTTCTCTCAGAATCTCTGCTCTTCTAAGATTGTGCCCATGAAGCATCCTGCTTGTGTCCTGCCACCTGCCTTTCCCCTATCTAAGGGTCACCTTTTTTGATTTTCTGTTTTTTTGCCAGGGCTTCCTTGGTGGCTCAGTAAAGAATCCACCTGCCAATGCAGGAGACTCAGGTTTGATCCCTGGGTCAGGAAGATCCCCTGGAGAAGGAAATGGCAGCTCACTCCAGTATTCTTGCCTGGGAAGTCCCATGGACAGAGGAACCTGGCAGGCTGCATCCCATGGGGTCAGAAAGGGTTGGACATGGCTTAGAAACCAAGCAACATTTTTTGTCTATATGAAG
Organism: Bison bison bison; assembly: GCF_000754665.1. NCBI lineage: Eukaryota > Metazoa > Chordata > Mammalia > Artiodactyla > Bovidae > Bison > Bison bison. Next base: position 4,277,641 of record NW_011494608.1, on the reverse strand, counting down.
CAACACCATGACAAAACCTGGGGCTTCAGATGTTCATGCATTTGGCACATGACCCCAGCAGTGTTCTACATGCTGGGACATAGAGTGGTCCAGCCTCATGTTGCTGCCGCTTCTCGACTTCTTCACCCGAGTGGAGGGCCTTGGGATGCCCTCTTTTTATATAACCCTGGGCTTTCCCAAAAGAATCCGAGTAGGCAGCTTGCTGCCTTATGAAGTTAGCTTTATTAGCTATTAGTCTCGCCATATGTCAAGACAGAAGGATTGTTTGTACAGGATTGTATCGAGTTCGCTGTCACTAGAATAAATCACTATTGACCTTTCCACTTTTAAGAGTTTAATGAACTTAGGAATGGAAATTACCCCCAAAAGTAACAACTGTAACCTTGGCTTCTATCATTAAGACCCATTGTCATTAATGTGAACTCTTTGACATGTCGGGGGTCACTGCTGTTAATACTAATGAATCAGACCAAGGTAGAAAAACTGACAGAAAATCGAAATGGTCCCAATTCAAAGTCAAACAAGAGATTCTAAATGAAGATTCTAAGTAGATAGGAAATGCAAAAAGACATGGAACCATAATGGACTTGTGGACAGTCAACTAACATGTATTACACAATGATTGTTTTTAGGCACTATATGTACTGTATGTGGGCTTCCCTGGTGGCTCAGTGGTGAAGAATTCGCCTGCCAAGGCAGGAGACACAAGCTTGGTCCCTGGGTCAGGAAGATTTCCTGGAGAAGGAAATGACAACCCATTCTGGTCTTCTTGCCTGGAAATCCCATGGACAACAGAGCCTGGCAGGCTACAGACCATGCAGTTGCAAAAGAGCTGGACGTGACTTAGAGACTAAACAACAATAACAACAAATACTGCATATAATCTACTTGAATCATTATCGTATATCTGTGAGTTAGCAGTCATTATCTCTAACTTCAAATTATTGTCATGACTTCTTCACGCTACAGATGACTTAAAGATAAGGAGACTAAAGCTCAGAAGCAAAAAAAAAATAATGTTCTAAAATAATTTATTCATTTGACAGTATGCATTTCGACTCCTTTATCGAAAGTCTTCAATATTCTAGGAGTCAAGCATACAGAGACACCTAAGATGGACTTCCTGGCTCATCGTTCTAGAAGAATAACATACAGATTTTTTTATTTTTCATTTTTTTTAGCCAGGCCATGCAGCATGTGGGATCTTATTTCCCTGC
>NW_011494608.1:4275700-4276324 GCF_000754665.1 Bison bison bison | reverse complement strand
GCCCACCAGGCTCCCCCATCCCTGGGATTCTCCAGACAAGAACACTGGAGTGGGTTGCCATTTCCTTCTCCAATGCATGAAAGTGAAAAGTGAAAGTAAAGTTGCTCAGTCATGCTTGACTCTTAGCGACCCCATGGTCTGCAGCCCACCAGGCTCCTCTGTCCATGGGATTTTCCAGGCAAGAGTGCTGGAGTGGGGTGCCATGGCCTTCTCCGTTATTTCCCTGACCAGGGGTCAAATCTGCACCTTGCCCTCCTACACTGGAAGCATGAGGCCTTATCCGCTGACTGCCAGTGAAGTCCACATGACTTTTCAGTGATATAGTTTGAACTTTTGCTAATTTGCATTGAGCTAACAAAGTCATCCAGCTGTACTCCTACCTTCTAAACCAGGTTTCTGGTCCAATCTCATCGTCACCTGTCTAATCCCCTGAAATGCAATCTATCATTTATAATAATGAGACCATAGTTTTACCTGGACATTTCACCACCAAGATAGTTTACCATTTAGAGAAGTAAGGTCTTGTGATTAACTTGTGGACATTGAGTTGAAAGCTCACTCTGACATGCTAACATGGTTATTGGATAATTTGGGGTTGGATTCCAGGTATGACTGGTTCTGCAG
>NW_011494608.1:4264918-4275599 GCF_000754665.1 Bison bison bison | reverse complement strand
CTGCAGCTGATTATTTCTGTATGTTAGTTCCCTTTCTCAGACACAAGGCATTTAATGTGTTTTTGAGAGACAGATAACTCCATTTCAAATCCAAGTAAGCAAAGACGAGTATAGAACCCTGATTAAGTTATTCATCCTTTGTGAAATTTCATTGTTTCAAACTTTTTAAAATTAATTTATTTGTAAATGAAACAAAAATGAATAGTTCAATGATAAAAGGTACAATTCACAAAGAAGATAGATATCATAAACCATTAGACATCTAACAAGTAAGAAACAAAGGTACATAAAGCAAAAATCAGAAGAGCTATAAGGGAAAACAAAAAAAAAATATAGTCATAGTGAGACATAGTAACATTCCTCTGAGCTTCTTTTATCAAATGCAGAAAAAATAAGAATAAGAGCATCTTGAATGATGTCATTAATAATTTAAGCATAATAGATATCTATTTATACTAATCTTCTATCCTACACAAATGTATTTAAAATTTTATATCTCATACATCCTTATTAGATGTCCATAGGACATTTAGGAAAACTGGCACAAAGATAAACAATACTAAATTTCAAAAAATAGATTTTTTTATTCAGTTATACATATATACATATATTATTTTTGAAATTATTTTCCATTATAAGTTATTACAAGATATTGGCTATAGTTCCCTGTGCTATACAGTAAACCTTTGTTGCTTATTACACACATATTTTTTAAAATTAGAACTCTAGCATTCTACTCACACCAAGTCAAACAAGTGGAATCAAAATGTTATCAATTTTTTAGTTAGACAAAAATTCATGTTTTCTAAAATATATATATTATACATATTATTTGATAATATGTATTGATATTTGTATTAATATTTATATTGGTATGTGTATTAAGACTTGATAAGGTCTTAAGAGAGAACATCAAAAAATAAGAGAAGAGATGGAGAAACTGGAAAACATAAATGAAATGGGAGCATTTAATATGAAATAGAAACAGTGAAACAAACCAGATAAAAGTAAAAGATCCTCATATACTCCAGTTGTTTTTATTTTTATTTATTTATTTATATTTATTTTTAATTTAATTTTATTTTTAAACTTTACAAAATTGTATTAGTTTTGCCAAATATGGCTGTTCATTAGAAACATATCTGGAGCTCTGGTGAAAAAAACACAATACCTGAACATTCGTATTTTTCAAAAAATTCCAAGATAGTTCTGATATGCATCTGGATTTTAAAAAGTGATTACAGGCTTTTCTATTCAATGGTAGTTTTGGTGATATAGAATTCTATTATTTTTCCTTAGTGTTTTTCAAATTATTCTACTTGCATAAAAATTTTTTAGTGTCTTAGTTATCTAATGCTACATAACAAAGCGTCCTGAAATGTTTTATCTTACAAGAGCCATTTAACTGGTGCAAAGTCAGCTTAGCAGTTTGGGCTGGGTGCACCTGGGCAGAGTGTTTTCTGGCCTCGCCTGGCAGCACTCACTTGCTTGTAACCATCTGATGGCTCAGTCTCAAATTCATGTCGGGTGTTTGGTGTCGGCTGTTGGTTGCGGTATCTCTGTCCTCATTCAGATGGCCTCTCCCGCAGGTTAGCTCAGACGTGTTCCCACGACAGTTCCCACACAAAACCAAGCAGAGAGGCTGTCAGGACCTCTGAGATCTTGGCTTGGAACTCCCATCATGACCTTGCCACTGCAAGTCTACTGAAGCAAATCATAAGGCCATAACAGATTCAAATATTGAAGAAATGGAAACATCTCTTGATGAGGGGAGCCACAATGTCACATCTCAAAGGTAGGGGGAGGGCATATTGAAATAAGAGGAATTTGTGGTCATTTTTTGAAATCTACCAGAACCTGTGCTATGGTTACAAAATATTCACATTTTCCCATAATCAGTTTAAGTTTATCTCAATCTCAGGACCTTCAAAATTGTCCTCCCAACTAGATCAGATCCAGGCTTCAAACCTAGTATCTCATGATCTGTGTTAGCTCTAAATGAGGATGGGGCTTCTCTTAATTGGAATAAGGTTAATAAACACCTTAGTCCTGAAAGTGAACATTGCTCTGCACCATCTCCAAGAGATCCATTCTCTGCTGAGCCTTCTTGTGATCCGAGTTATATAAAGGTATGTGCCCACCCCCATCATATAACCATGCAGAGGGATAAAATATAAGCACTCCTACTAAAACAGGGAGGGATGGGAGGTACTTAGCAGTTGTAAGCCCACAGCAATTCTGAAGTCCAGATGGTCCATGTGATCATGTTTCCATACTCTGAGGCCAGGGAAATATCCTGATTAGGGCCCAGTTCTGCTCCCAGACATTTGTTGAATGGATTTTTAGTACATTGTTATTTTTGACTCTTGGCTCCACTCTCTGAGCTCTGAGCTCTACTTTCTGGGCACTTGGCTCCTCCCTCTGATTTCTCCCTTCTTTTCCATAAGAAATACCTCATTCTGCAGCCAAGAGGCTTTCCTGCCTGTAAACAGTGGACAATCCCAAAGCCTCTTTTCATTTTTAACCCTAGCAGTCCTTTGAATACAAGCTGCCAGCATTTTTACCTATTAAATTTTCTTTGAAAACTCTGTGAATTTCCTATAATAATAGTAATAGTAATATTTGCTCACTCAGCCATGTACAACTGTTCGTTACCCCATGGACTATAGCTCACCAGGCTCTTCTGTCCATGGTATTTTCCTGGCACTACCAAATTATTCTTGCCCTGCTGGGTTTTAGATTTGTTTTAAATCAGTGACTCTTTTATTCCTTCTATCATCTCCCTTTTGGAATTGGAATTCTGTCCTATGCCTGTTCCACCATTATATCTTGGAAGCAGACAACTTGTTTTGTAATTTCACAGGTCTACAGATGGAGAGAAATTTTGCCCACGGATGGGTTACTTTGCAGAATGATATGTCTCAGGCCAATTTTGATGTGGACAGGAATTAACTTGATGGAATATTTAATGAGAACACCATGGTAAGTGCCTTGCTAGAGGTACATTAGGGTGCCAGAGTCTCATTTATATACCTTATTTAGATGATTTAGATGATGAGATTTGGAACAATTTGAATTGATGATATTTAGATGAGATTTTGAGTTTAGCATTAATACTGGAATACATTAGGAGTTTGGTGATGTTGGAATGGGGTGAGTGTATTTTGCATCTGGGATGGACATGGATTTTCAAGGGGCCAGATGGTGAACTATGCTCAATTGATTAGTGTCCTTGAAAAATTCATGTTCAGCCAGAATCCTAGAATGTGACCTTATTTGGAAATAGAATCTCTGCAGATGTGCTTAGTTAAGAGGAGGTTATACTGGATTGTAGTGTATCCTAAACCCAATAACTGGTGTTCTTCTAAGAAGAAGAAGAACATACAGAGATACTCACAGAGGAAAGAAGTCCATTTAAAAGTGGAAGCAGATGGAGGGAAGGATGGGGAGGGGGGATAGGTAGGGAGTTTGAGATTGTGTACACACAGCTGTGTTTAAAATGGATAACCAGCAAGGACCTACTATATAGCACAGGGAGCTCCACTCAATGTTACATGGCAGCCTGGATGGGAGGGGAGCTGGAGGGAGAATGGGTGCATGTATGTGCATGGCCGAGACCCTTCTTTGCTTGCCTGAAACTGTCAGAACAGTGTTTGCTCTTTTTTTTTCCAAGTATAGATTTTTCGCAAGAGACAACAATGCCTTCCCGTATACAAGTGTTTACAAAACACAACTGATTCACCAATCCACAATGTTGTTAATCAGCTATATCCTAATAGAAAATAAAAAGTTTAAATATAAAAAAAATGAAACAAAATGAAAGCAGAGATGAGTGAACTATCTACAAGCCAAGGAACACCAAGGATTGCCAAGAGTCACCAGAGGATAGGAAGAGGCATAGAGCGATCCTCTTCTAGGACTTTCGGAGGGAGGAAGGCTCTTTTAAAAAACCTTGCTCTTGGACTTCTAGTCTCTAGATCTGTAAGAGAACACATTTTTTATTGTTTGAAGCCACAAAGTTTGTGGTCATTTGTTATGGCCACTTATAGGAGACTCATACATGCTAAGTGCCCTCATGGCTCTAAGGATTATGCAGAGTCTCTGACTAGAATGACCTTGCCTGTCTCCTTGTCATTTATCCATCCAAACGCTAGCTTCGCTTGGCTCTAGTGAAGCCGCCTAGGAATGTGGCTTTCATCTTGCCCTCTCATCTCCCTCCCGTCAGTCATCTCCAGTTGAAAAACCATCCCTTTCTGGAATGCCCCTTCTTCTGTTTGTTTTGCTAAGTGCCCTTTTGTTTATGACTCAGCAAAGTATTTCCTTCTAAGAAAGTCTTCACTGACTCCTTCTCTCCAGGCTGTGTTAGGACTCTGGCTCTGCACTTGGGGCAGTCTCTTTACTCCTATGATCCCTGTGAAACTGCTCTACAGATGTCTAGCTACCTGCCTCCCCTCCACCACTTTTAGCTTGAGAACATCTGGGGAGGACTGAAAACTCTTGTGTACCTTCTTATCTCCAACACTTGCTAAGGAGTCTGGTACATTGTAGGTGCTAAATAATACTTGCAATATTATTCAGACATATGTTCAGAAAGGATGAGCAGCAAGATGGAGGACAAAAAAGGAAGAAAGGGAAGAATAAAAGAACAAAATATGAGAAGGAAAAATAAGACAAAGGAAGACAACACAGAAGGGAAACATAAAAATGAGAAAGAAGGAGAAGCATCCTTAGAGAAATGTGGATTGTCGGACACGGCAGTAGGAAAAAATACTTAAGTGGTGAAATATCAGTGTCAAAGGGCATATTACAGAGAAATGGAGAGGGTGGTTTGCTGTGTGCGCACAGAATGTGAGGCATGATTGTAGAACTGGGGGTTTCGGAGACAAGAGATACTTTCTCACCCTTCCCCAGAGCGCACAGATTCTAGTAGAATCAAATAAGAAAAACTGAACCATGTCTTTTTATTTATTTATTTTTTTTGCAATTCAGGTTGATATAACAGGATATCCTAGAGAGGGTGCTTATAAATGAAATATAGGCTGGAAAGTCCAAGATCAAGGTGTGGGCAGGTTCAGTGTCTGTGAGGGCTCACTTCCTGGTTCATTGTCTTGCCGTGTTCTCACAGGCCAGAGGCGAGAGCTTTCTGGGTCCCTTTTTTAAGAGTACTAATCCCATTCACATGGGCTCTAGCTTCACTTGACCCTCATTATCTGATCACCTCCCTAAGACCCCACTTTCAGATACCATCACACTGGGGATTAGGTTTCTGGGTATGGACTCTGAGGGGACATAGACATTCTGTCGAAAGCAGCTTTGATAAAAGCATTGCACAAAACATGATAAAAGCCATGCTTACAAGAAAAAAAAAAAAAACAGCATTATTGCCCTGTGGAGGATGAAACATAAAGGAGTGTTCTGCTGAACCCAAGACAGCAAGGGGATGCCTTCAGATTAAGGTGAAAACCTTGTTAAGCCTGAATGGATAAGTAGGAGTTAATTAAGTAAAGGACAGGGTATAGTAACATATGAGAGACAATAGTAAATACAGAGTATATTAAAAAAGAGAGAGAGAGAGAGAGACCTGTAATGGGAAAGCAGAAAAGTCTGTATGATTGAAGGGTGATGCTAGCCAGACCCCAGATACCAAAGGGGGTCCTGCCCTAAAGGAAGTGTGGCCGCTGGAAGAATTTGGGAATCATAGAAAGATTTTTAAATGGAAAGTAGACTGGTTTTATGGTTTAGACAAATCGCTCAGACAATATTTTGAAGGATAGAATGATCAAGATGACAGAAAGTAGAACAGGCTAAGAGACTTAAAATAATCAGATAAGGAATAATGATTTGAGGTGAGTGAGATCAATAATTATTTTTTTCATTACTTTGAAGCAACATGAAAAGCACTTACATACTGAAATAAATTTCATCTGAACACTGACACTGCAATCGGAAAATAGTTCTCATACAAGATAACTGTTCTACCATATCACACATGACCAGTTCAGGTAAGAAGGACAGAGTTACAAAGATGACACCTAGAAGACAGGGTTGCACATTGTCAATTCTCAGAAATATTTGTTGGCTCGTGTAGTGTTTGAGAGTGTGGGCCCTGGAATCAGACATACCTTCTTCTACCTCCTAACATCCAACCTCAGAAAATTTCCTTAATTTTTCTCGTGATATCACCACAGTATGAAGGTAGCAATAGTGTCTACCCTACAGCACTCTTGTGAGGATTAAATAATTTACTATATGTAAAGCATTTAGCACAATGCCTGGCAGATGGTAGATATTCCATAAATATTAGATGCTTTAGATGGATAAATTGATGAATTAATAATTCTGGAGAGGGCTAGGAACATGTAGCTAAGACTCCATGTGGTAGAGTACTTTGGAACAAATTTGAAGAGTCGAGGTGAATAAAATGAGGTTGGTCCATACGCCCCTTGGGGTAAATTGCCCAGAATGGATGCACAAGTATCTAAATGGTGACTGGCCAGGAGAGCTCAGTGGATTTGCAAATGAATTTGCACGCCTGCACCTGGAAGCTGGCTCCATTCCAAAAGAGAAGTTACAAATCACTTGTTTTTGAAGGTGAAGGTACCACTTCTGTACATTTTGTTGAATTCTGGGTCTTTCCCTCTGAAAAGAAGATTTGTGTGTAATATATGAAGCAACAGGCTCCAGGTGTTCAATGATCTGACATAAGGTGACAGCTCAGTTGAAGCACTGTTCTCCACAACAAATTTGGCTTAAGCTCTGGAGCTTAGAGCAGTGGAACTAGGTTAACCCCAGCTTATAGCATTGCAAACAACCACACCCACCTTAGTAAAAAAGGGGTTGAATCCTCCAGAGTTTGTTGGCTGCTGACTCCCTTTCACTACTGGCAAAACTTGATTTTATTTGCAAATATCTCTGAGCATCTTCTATGTAGCAAGTAGTACACTAGTTGTGAGGATTGCAAAATAAATGATTTATATGCTTTCTTCCCTTAAAGAACTCATAAGCCAGAAATGGAGACAACCATAAATCCAACTAGCTTTAGTGCGGTGGGAGAAATGCCTTAAAAAGGTGTAAATATTGATGCTTACTGGGGCAGAAGAAAGGAAGAAGTCTGCTGTCAGTTTTACAAAAGGGGTTTATAAGTTTTAAAACTCAATTGCTGAGGGTCTGGGCTGTGATAAATCTCACACCTTGTTGCGGGGATTAGGAATGGGCAGACTTCAGAGAATGAATCGGTGGCATGAATCATGAGATTCAAACATGTGCACTTGGATGCCAGCTTTCTTCTTTTAAGCATCTATACCTGATATGGACACACACATGTACACAGAGATACGCACAACTACTTCTCTACAAAGAACTTGATTCTAGTGATTAAAAGCTAAAGATAATATAAATCTAATAATAAATATTTATTACTAAATTACAGAACAGATTAGAGTGATCCATTGTGCAGCAGATGCGGGTTTGATCCCTGGGTCTGGGAGATCCCCTGAAGAAATGGCAATCCACTCCAGTATTCTTGCCTGAGAAATTCCATGGATGGAGGAGCCTGGCGGGCTACAGTGCATGGGGTCGCAAGGAGTCAGACATGACTGAGTGACTGACACACACACAGTAGAATAAATGAGGGCTCGGTGGTAAAGAGTCTGCCTGCAATGCAGGAGATGCCGTTTGAACCCCTGGTTTGGGAAGATCCCCTGGAGGAGGGCATGGCAACCCACTCCAGTATTATTGCCTGGAGAATGCTATGGGCAGAGGAGGGTGGTGGGCTACAGTCCATGGGGTCACAAGAGTCAGACATGATTGAAGCAGCTGGGCACACAAACACACACAAACGAAACCATCAGACGATGCTCATCTATGTTGACAAGTGATTAAAAGGAACATTACCAAGCAGTAAACAGAGGGCAATCTAATGTTCAGAAGATATTTTTTTCCTAGATGAAAATATACCAAAATTTTGTATAGGACAGAAAGAAGGAGGTCAGGACATGAACTAAAGGTTGGTCAAGTTTCACTTAGGTTTTGAAAGGTGTTTGGGATTTGAAAGGTATCTGGATGTTGAAGGGTATTTGGGTTTTGGAAATGAAGAATTGACAAAGCTCAACATATGGGACACAAGCTCCTGATATTCAATATCAAGATATTCAGTGACTTTGGGGTGATGGCTAGGGAATCAAGAAAAAGTTAAGTTAGGGTTCCAGCAGGGACCTTCAGTTGCTGTGTCACTTGGGAAAGTCATTTCAACTCTTCGACCTTTCAGATCAGGCATACGCTGTTTATCTCTGATGTCTGGTATGACCATTAGATGTCAGAGTTCATATAGAGTCCATCATAATAGTTAGTAGCATAGCACAGTGGGTAGAAGTACAGGCCATGGGGCCTGAATGCCTCGTGCGGTTTCTGACTTCTCAGTTTACTAGCTGTGACTTTGGAGCAGTCAGCTAACCTCAGTGTCTTTGTCTGTAAAACGGAGATAATAAATAACACCTAAATCTATTTAGTTGTTCAGGGATAAACTGAAACGACGCAGGTAAATGCCCAGAACCTGGCACTAATGAGTGCTTCATCTGCACGTTGCATGCAGTGCATAGTGCAAACTCACCGCGTTCCTTTCCTTTGATGTGATTAAAAAAAATAGATACTATATGGCTTGTATATGAATGAGAAAAAGAAACAAAATGGGTATCTTGCATTGCTAATAATGTGGTTCTATTACCATCACAGAATAGGGGATCTTTAACTGTTGCCCTTTTTGATAATGTATTACTTTTATATTAATCTGTTTTATATTATTTATATTAATAGTAAAATGTAATTTAAAATTCATAAAATTATCTTGTTTGTGCAAAATCATTTAACTTTGTCAAATCTTATTTTAGGAACTTTCTTGGAGGTCCAGTGATTAAGACTTCACCCTCCAGTACAGGGGGCACACATGTTTCACAACCAAAAAAAAAAAAAAGAAAGAAACATAAAGCAGAAACAATATTGTAACAAATTCAATAGAGACTTAAAAAATGGTCTACATCCAAATATAATTATTTCTATTTATTAAATTTATCTAATTACTCAGAAAACTTGTGCTGATGTCTGTTCTGTTCCCTGCTCCAGAGAATTGAAAAGATAAGGTAAATAAGTGAGCACCACCCCAGAACTCTGCCTGGCATGGTAGGTGCCGATGAACACTTGTGGAATGATCAACTGAGTGAATTAATTAATGGTGGGCACTTGCCCCTTTCAACGTTCAAAAGATGTGGAATTAAATGACACGTCTGATGTCTGCTTCAGGGTAGAGCTGGGTGAAATTCTACATCTCCTAAGAATACTCTCAGTTTTCTTTGCACACCATTATGCTGCTTGCTCATGCAAATACAGGCAAGTAGAGACTCTATAAATATTATTTATCAAAGCTAGGAAACAACGGGAGGGCCTTCACAGCAGATGGGCATCTTGCTGTAGATATTTCAAACAGACCTCTGATGGGATTGGAGTCAGTGATGCTGAGAGAAGCACAGCAGAAGTGGACATGTGGCATCAATCAGTGATGCAACCTTTCCTTAGTATCCAGATACCAAATGCAAGCCATCCTTGCAAAGACAGGGCATAAGTTTTCTAAAAGTTCCTGGCAGGGAGGGGTACTGAGCAGTGCCTGGCCAGAGCAAGGACCTGGGTCAGATGCCCTGGGTTCAGATCTCAGACCTGCTACTGACTGATGATAAAGCTCAGGCAGTCCCGTTCCTCTGTAGGAGTCCCAGCCCCACAGGTGTCACTGTGAATTAGGTACTACAGCACCCTGTGCTTCGAGCACCTTCCCTGTGTGGAACTGGCTTTCCTTTTCACCTCTGTCTTCATCCATCCTAAAGGGCTTTGGGAAAGTTGTAAATAAAAACAGATCCTTCCGAAGGTCAGGAATGCAAGTCTACCAGTTTGTCTGAAATAAGAATAAGGGGAGTCTTAGAGTCATTGAAAGGGACCAAGTGTGGGTCTCGCACGGGGCTTCCTCCATGTGAGGCGCTAGAAGCGTGGCTTCTGCCTTGATGTTTAAAGAATTTAATCAGAGTATGGTTGATTGCCAAGGTGGTGCTGGTTTTAGATGTACAGCAAAGTGAACCACACACACACACACACACGTGTGTGTGTGTGCATGCTCAGCCGCTCAGTTGTGTCTGACTCTTTGTGAGCCCATGGACTGTATTGCGCCTACCAGGCTTCTCTGTCCATGGAATTTCCCAGGCAAGAATATTGGAGTGGGTTGCCATTTCCTACTCCAGGGGATCTTTCCAACCCAGGTATCGAACCCATGTCTCCTGTGCCTTGTGCATTGGCAGACAGATTACCTCTGAGTCATCTGGGAAGCCTATATATATACACATACACACACACACACACACACACACACTCAATTCAATCAAGTAGAGTTCTTCCCTGGTTGGTTATAAACCTAACAGATTTTTTCCCTCTTGTGGATTAGTCAAATAGTTCAAAGAAGTCAACAAAAATAACCCTAAACATATAAACAATGAATAAAACATTTAAAAAAAAGTTGGCAAAACTGCACAGAACTTTATCTCATTATTTAAGGGTACTCTAAGTTTTCAAATGTTTTCAAAAATGACACAAGAAGACCATTTAGAATTATGAGAGTTACTGAGGCAGCATGAAAATTAGTATAGCT
>NW_011494608.1:4255830-4264818 GCF_000754665.1 Bison bison bison | reverse complement strand
TTAGTATAGCTAAAGAATGTGCAAGAGCTGAGGTTTCTGGCACACACCTTCTAGTGATTTAGGATTTGTGTGCCTCAGAGTGAGACATCGAGGACTAGTTTCATGTTCACTTACAAGGGGCAATATCGTTAGCTCAAAGCTGGTTGAACCCCATTCATTTCCACAGAATAAGTAAGAAGACTTTTATGTTGCACATTCTTGAGAAAGAAATGAAGTCTCTCTCTTTTAACATCTGCTTCCTTCCCATAAATTATCCACCCTGCTCTCAGGCCCAGTGTTAGCAGGTAACCAGCTGCGGTGCTCTGCAGTAGTTCATTCCCTTGAAAGTGTTTCTGGAGATGGTGGGATTTACATGTTGTTGAAGTTTCCTGTAAGACAGGGAAGAATGCACTTGATTAATGGTGATTTTCTTTCCAGTTTTGAGGATCTGAGAACACAGAGTGCATTTAACCTGTGCTCCATCCCAGACTAGGGGCTCAGTTCTTGTTGATAGACTGGGCAATGGAATTCTCTTCCTCTTCTTCACTTGCTCTATGTTTCTCATTCTATTCCACTGAATACAGAGCTTTGTTCTTCACCAGCACGTCTTCTTGACTCCTGAAACTAGGCAAGTTCCTCACTCAGTTTAGTTTAGTTCAGTTCAGTCGCTCAGTTGTGTCTGACTTTTTGCGACCCCATCGACTGCAGCATGCCAGACCTCCCTGTCCATCACCAACTCCCGGAGCTTACTCAAACTCATGTCCATTGAGTCAGTGATGCCATCCAACCATCTCATCCTCTGTCATCCCCTTCTCCTCCTGCCTTCAATCTTTCTCAGCATCAGGGTCTTTTCAAATGAGTCAGTTCTTCACAGCAGGTAGCCAAAGTATTGGAGTTTCAGCATCAGTCCTTCCAATGAATATTCAGGACTGATTTCCTTTAAGATGGACTGGTTGGATCTCCTTGCAGTCCAAGGGACTCTCAAGAGTCTTTTCCAACACCACAGTTCAAAAGCATCAATTCTTGAGTGCTCAACTTTGTTTATAGTCCAACTCTTACATTGATACATGACCACTGGAAAAATCGTAGTTTTGACAAGACAGACCTTTGTTGGAAAAATTCCCCACTAGTTCCCCACTAGTCCCTGCTGAATCAAATGCAACTTCCCCAGTCTCTGCTTCCCTCACTAACTCTCAGATCTAGCGCACTGATGGTCATGTAACCTCTACCAATTCAGATAACCACATATGGTAGTTGACTAGAACATGGTGCTCAGCTTTCTCATCTATCGTATGGGTTATTCTGAATATCTGGTGAATAATATGTCAGTATTTCACTTGAGAAATATGTTATGTGCCTACCAGTCAAAGCCCCAGCTGGATACAGGAAATATAAGGCTGACTAAAGCACAACGGGCTTAAAGTCTAGTTGACCACCGTCATTATGAGAAGACAAAATGGTTTCACAATTAGCCTATGTTTTTAGAAGACTCCGAACCATAACTTATTTGTGTTTGCAGAACTTCTAGTTAAGTTTCAGAAGAGTGAATCATAACCAAGTTCCAAGAAACAGCGGGGCTGGTTGCCATAAACAACCTCTTGTGTGAAACTGGGAATGGATACTCCCTGATATTTTTCAAATGTCGAGGTGAGAAATGAAGATGGCAGTTCTGAATGTGGGGGCTGATCCTGAGAAATAAAAGACTGAAATGAAAAGTAAAACCAGAACACCTTTTTTTTTTTTTTCCTTGAGATAGAATTGACTGTGTGGCTGAGTTTTGCAGCAAAAAGGTGACAGTAATGAAGAAATGAGTGTCATTTCTCTTCCAGATTTTCATGGTGCAAATTCACAAATGTATAGAACTTTTCCAATTTCTTAGAATTTAAACTTTGTAATAATTACCACTATTTTGAGTGCCTACTCTACATATGTATGTATGGATATGCCTGTTATTTCTGGGCATCTTTCCCTGTTTAATAATGATCATTTAAAATAAGGAAACTGACGCTCAGAGACTAAAAATGGAGAGCAATTGCCTTGCCTTCATTTAGCATATCTTATCATTTCTGAGCTGATTAGAATAATATATTAGAAGAGATGCCCACGACCCAAGGGGAGATAATAAGCCTGAATCATCTTTAGAGAGCAAAGAAGAGTTGTGTGATGAATGCTGTTTTGTTAATGGCACAGCTCGTGGGCGCCACAGAGGTGGTGGAAAATGAGTGTGACAACACGGCTAGAATAAAGCTCTTGTCTGTAATTACAGTAAGGTCACATTTTTTGTGCATTAAACAGTTGACTTACTGAAGTAGATTGGAAGGAAACACTGTTGTTCTTTCCTCTTCCTTTCCTCCTTTCTCCATTGAGACTGTGACACTCCTTGGGGGCCAGGTATCTAAGACATTGAAGGGGAACGTCCAGCAAGAATCTGAGATGTAGCTCAGCATTCAAGGCTTCATATGCTTAGCTTCCTGCTTGACTCTCTCTGCCACGTGCTCAGCTGTTTTTTAGCATTGAGACTCTGCTGTGGTTTTCCCCAGGTGCCATGCCGTTTCTAGCTTCATGGCTTTACTCATGCTGTGCTCCCCTCCTGGAATATCTTTGAGGGAGGTTCACTGGCTCACTGGGCTTCCCTAGCAGTAAAGAATCCGCCTGACAATGCAGGAGACCCAGGTTCGATCCTTGGGTTGGGAAGATCCCCTGGAGAAGAGAATGGTAACCCACTCCAGTATTCTTGCCTGGAGAATCCTATGGACAGAGGAGCCTGGGGGGCTACAGTCCATGGGGTCACAAAGAGTAAGACAAGGCTGAGCATCAAACACTTTCATTTTGTTGGATCAAAACTTAATTATCCCTGCAGACTCGACACCTGAGGTCACCCTCTTCATTACCTTTGGCATGCCATTTCAGACCTGAGGGAGCCACTTAGGTTTTCCAGTCTGCCTTATAATTGTCTCCTAAAGTCCTCTGTCACACCAACAAGATCCTAACTCCTTGAACACAGGGATATTGCCTTATTCATCTCTTTATCTCCAGCATCTGGCATATAAAGCACTTTCAGGAAAGATGTCCTGAATGAACAAGTATTGTGTAATGTTCTTCCTTTGAAATCCGATGCTTTGATTCTTTTCATAACATCTCTGCCAATTGCTTTCTAGTCTCTCATAGGTACCCCACACTGATAACTCACCAGTATCAGAGCTCCCCCACTTCCTCTTCGTTGTGGTTTACTTTTTCCCCATTGTTACTGGCAGGTCTTAGAAGGTAAGATGTACTCATGAAGAGTACATATGTCTTCAAATTATAAAATCTAAGACATCCTTCTGTGGACCTTCTACATACTTACCTAGGCTTGCATGTGTGATAAGTAGCTTCAGTCATGTCTGACTCTATGGACTGTAGCCTGCCAGGCTCCTCTGTCCATGAGATTCTGTAGGACAAAATACTGGAGAGGGTTGTGATTTCCTCCTCCAGGAGATCTTCCCAACCCAGGATTGAATCCATGTCTCTTGCATTTCTTGCACTGCAAGCTGATTCTTTACCACTAGCGCCACCTCTTAGATATGACTAATCTTTAGTTCTGTGATATTAAAGTCACTTCTTCCATTTGGCAGTGTTTTTGTAAAAGGACCAAGTAAGGAAATATATTTTTAAAAATTTCCTAAGTTATAAAACTATTTTTCAGTTATTACTTATAATTTCCATGATATATTTTGTTCCCTGGAGTCAGACAGGATGAAGTACCATTTTAGATTGACTCAATTTATTTTTAAAATCATGTTAGATATTGTGTCAGAAAAGGTACATAATGAGGTGCATCATTAATGTTCTCTGTACTTTTTGTTTGATGATTTTGAAAAATTAATGTTGTCTAATGGGCTAGTGGAATAATACTTGTAAGATGTGATTGTCTTGCTTGTGCCTTGATAGTAATGATAATGAGGACTAACGTTTATGAGGCTCTGGTCAGCAAAGTACATCTGGATTAATTACAAAAACAGCAACCGCACGTGAGCACTTGTAAGTGCCATGCACTGTTAGGTTTTATATGTACAGAATCTCAGATGTTCACAACAAGTCTAGTAAATGTTTGCAAGTCTCCTTTCACACATACAGAGACTGAGGATCAAAACGATCTGATGCTTGGGCACACATTTTGCAGGAAGTTGCTGACATAGTATTTTAAACTGCTGTGAATGGCACTGCCCTTCTGATCCGGAGCATTTGCAACCACAATTAACAGGATCTCATCTGATCCTGACAATGACTGTGTGAATGATGCTTTATCAGGTTTCCATTTACAGGGTCACAGAGATCCAGCAGTATTAATAAGTTATTTAAGAGCCCAAAGGTAGGCAGATAAAAAAAAAAAAAAAAAAAACTTTCAATAGCCATTAGTCAATTTCTAAGCATCGTTCAACCAGAGCTATGGGGCTGGTCAAAATTCAGCTGACGTGGTAGCCATAGAGAGAGGCAAGTCTTCTGTAACAAGACCACTGACACAGGGTGATCTTATCATCACTCTATACATGGTGACATCCTTTCAGTCAGTTCAGTGCCATCGCTCACTTGTGTCTGACTCTTTGTGACCCCATGGACTGAAACATGCCAGGCTTCCATGTCCATCACCAACTCCCGAAGTTGGCTCAAGCTCATGTCCATTGAGTCAGTGATGCCATCCAACCACCTCATCCTCTGTCGTCCCCTTCTCCTCCTGCCTTCAATCTTGCCCAGCATCAGGGTCTTTTCCAATGAGTCAGCTCTTCACACCAGGTGGCCAAAGTATTGGAGTTTCAGCTTCAGCATCAGTCCTTCCAATGAATATTCAGGACTGATCTCCTTCAGAATGGACTGGTTGGATCTCCTTGCAGTCCAAGGGACTCCCAAGAGCCTTCTTCAACACCACAGTTCAAAAGCATCAATTCTTTAATCCTTTAATCTCTCATTATTTTAAACAACAGAATTCATTATTTTCTTGCCATACCACATAGGGCAAAAATAGCAACAGACTCTTCAAGTGTCCCTTGCATCCTGCTCCCCTCAGTGTATCCCCAACCACGCTTCATTTTCGAAAAAGCATTACATTAGAACCTGAGATTTTTGTTTGGTCAGAATCAGCTCTTTCCAAGGGCTTTTTACAAATGGTAGATGATGTGATGTCCTCTAAGGCAAGGGTGCCAATCAGAGAACTACATGGCATTTTGCAAGATATGATGAGTGTCAGAAAAGTCTGATTTGCAGGTCCAATTTCTTCCTTTGACAACCAGTGACCTCTCTAAACCCAAGGCACATGGAGTGGTGACATGGAAATGGTAATATTACCTATCTCCCAGGGCTGCAGAGAATGGTACATTAGAGTGTATGAAATCCCTTGCATGCAAACGTGAGTCCTCATTTTCTTTTTCCAGTTTTGTCCAAAGTTAGTTTGTAGAATGTTTTTGTTGTTATTTGTTTGTTTGATTTATTTTTGAGAGATCCTACGAAACTTTGGATTTAATTCACATATTTGTTGAAATTTCATTTAGGTCAAGTTGACTGATGGGTAAAGGTCATCCATGTGCACACATTAAGAGAAAACTCAAGGGGCTTCCTTGGTGGCCCAGTGGTTAAGAATCTGCCTTGAAATGCAAGGGACACAGGTTCCATCTCTGGTCGGGGAACTAAGATCCCAAATGCTGAAGAGCAACTAAGCCCATGTGCTGAAATTACTGAGCCCATGCACTGCAATGAAAGATCCCACCTGCCACAGCTAAGAAATGACTCAGCCAATTAAATAAATTAAAAAAGAGAACATTCAAATCCTTGAGTCATGTTTACCTGCATTCCTAATCTAGCTTCACCCTCCCAGATCTCTGAGACATCCACCATCCTTGACATGGTCCCTCCCGTCTGTGCTGGCTCCCATGTGGATGCTCCTGAAAGACCAGTAGTGTCAGAAAAAGGGAAGGAAAACATTTGGTTGATACTGAAATTTCTGACTCAGCTCAGACAGACCAGTGTTCTCTGTGTTGGGAACATGGAGGAGGAATGCATTTGGGGAACAAAGTTTTAGGGGCTTATGGCATGTTTCTGCTTGCTAAACAAGACTGATGCCAAGACTCAGCTCCCCCAGAAACCTCCTCTGATCCCTACACACACTGCAGCCCCAGGCTACATGATGTACCCTCTGCTCTGCTTTTGCACCATTTTTTAAAGATTTTTTTAAAATGTAACCATTTTATTTTTTTTTCTTTATCTATTTTTAATTGAAGCATAATTGTTTTACAGTATTGTGTTGGTTTCTGCCATACATCAACATGAATCAGCCAAAGGTATAAAAAATGCCTGCTCCTTGGAAGAAAAGTTATGGCAAACCTAGACAGCATATTGAAAAGCAGAGACATCACTTTGCCAACAAAGGTCCATATCGTTAAAGCTATGGTTTTTCCAGTAGTCATGTACAGATGTGAGAGCTGGACCATAAAGAAGGCTGAGCACCAAAGAATTGATGCTTTTGAACTGTGGTGCTGGAGAAGACTCTTGAGAGTCCCTTGGACAGCAAGATCAAACCAGTCAATCCCAAAGGAAATCAACCCTGAATATTCATTGGAAGATCTGATGCTGAAGCTCCAATACTTTGGCCACCTGATGGGAAGAGCCAACTCAATAGAAAAGAAACAACCCTGATGCTGGGAAAGATTGAGGGCAGGAGGAGAAGGGGACAACAGAGGATGAGATGGTTGGATGGCATCACTGACTCAGTGGACCTGAGTTTGAGGAAATTCTGGGAGCTGGTGAAGGACAGGGAAGCCTGGCGTGCTACAGTTCATGCAGTCAGACACGACTTAGTGACTGAACAACAACAATATGTACGTCCCCTCTCTCTTGAGCCTCTCCCACCTCCCACCCCATCCATCCCTCTAGGTTGTCACAGAGCCACGGTTTGTGTTCCCTGAGTCATACAGCAAATTCCCACCGGCTGTCTATTTTGCATATGGGATTTTATGTTTCGTGCTACTCTCTAATGTGGACCATTTTAAAAGTCATTATTGAACTTGTTATTGCTTCTGTTTTGTGTTCTGGTTTTTTGGCCTCAGGGCCTGTGAGATCTTAGCTCTCTTACTGGGGATCCAACCTGCTCCCTCTGAATTGGAAGATGAAAGCTTGACCCCTGGACCACCAGAGAAGTCCCTTTCATAGCATTCTGACCTGCGTAAATGATTATACCTCTTACGATATACTCAAGCAGTATGTTTTAGAATTTGTTTCCCAAGGGACTCTGAATCTTGTTCATCATGGACCTAGTTAATTTATGCCGTGCTTGCATTACAATGCCTGATGCATATTAAGCCCTCAATAAAGGTCCCAAAGAGTTGGAGACGACTGAGCAACTGAACTGAACTGAAAGGTTTGGTGAATGCATAAAATAATTAATGAATCCATTGCTTATGTCATCAAGGTTATTGTGCTTATAAAGGTAGCACCATCTCTAAAGATGCCCCTTCTTCCTGCCAGGCCCCATCTACTATGATTAATTCCACAGTGAAAAATCCGCTCAGTCACCGAGGTGTGGGTATGGGGTTGCGTGTTTGGTGAATCATAGGAAAGGGCCCTAGCACAGCTGTGGGTGTCTCGCCCACCTTTCTTTGGCAGTTGTCACCAGCTCACCTTCCCCTCCCCCTCTCCCACCCTCTCAGCACTGTCCAGACACCCAGCATCCTTTCCCAGCCTCATCTCTGACGCCAAATTGATAGCCAGAGAAACCCTCAGCTCCTGGCTGTATTTTTCCAGTTGTGTTATTCTGTCTCTATCTTCATTTTATGATTTCTCACCTCGAGGGAAAAACAGAAAGAGCTATTTTTTCCCCCCTCTGCCCTGCAGGGGGTTGAGCAGATTCTGAACAGTATGAAATGATCTTGCCAGGGGCTGAAGGCGTTCTCAGGTCCTAACCATCTCTCTGTGCATTCGGGGGGCTGGATGGGTTAAGTATTTCATTTCCTGTCAGCAGAATCCTGTCTTATTTAGGTTCCATGGGAGAAGGAAAAAAAGAAAATAGAAAATGTCAGAAATGAGGGCAAGGTGTATGTCCACGGATAATTTTTTTTTGCAGTCATTCAAAACACTGACACATACTTTCCTGACCAGAGATGTGCATAGTTGAAGAATTCCCTTGACCTCACTCCACTTTTCTCTTATAATAGATCCTTCTATTTGCATAATCCTTTTCATTTTGCACAGTGGTGCTGCATCTGTCAGCTCATCTTACTCTTTAAAGATTCCAGTGAAATTAGTAGGGTAAAAATGATCTCCAAGGTTAACCCTTGAGGAAATGGAGGCTGGTAGAAGGCGCCGTGCTTCAAGGATTGACCACAGGCTTGTCACCAGTGGATGACAACCTGGACGGTGACCTTTGTTTTGCCCAAACCCTCCCCTCTGTTCCTTCTCCCTGCAACATGTGACCTTCTGAAGTGCACAACTAACACAGACTTTGTCTATTTGAATCATTTATTTGATGTATTAAGAGAACAAATATTATCCAAAACACATTTTTTTTCCTGATTTTAAAATTTGCTTTATTTTTAACATTTAAGTTCTCTTTCCTAAAGGATTATAAAGTGGACCATTTCATTCTTGATGAAAATTAATCTTCAGGATTAAGAACTTCCAGTTGTTCCTTACTATCTTCAGTGGGTCATCATGCTGCCATCTCTGAAGCTTGACTTTTACTGAGTTCCAGTTCCAGTTTAGTTGCTCAGTCGTGTCCAACTCTTTGCAACCCCATGAACCACAGCATGCTAAGCCTCCCTGTCCATCACCAACTCCCAGAGTCTACCCAAACCCATGTCCATTGAGTCAGTGATGCCATCGAATCATCTCATCCTCTGTCATCCCTTTCTCCTCCTGCCATCAATTTTTCCCAGCATCAGGGTCTTTTCCAATGAGTCAGCTCTTCACATCAGGTGGCCAAAGTATTGGAGTTTCAGCTTCAACATCAGTCCTTCCAATGAACACCCGGGACTGATCTCCTTG
>NW_011494608.1:4254626-4255730 GCF_000754665.1 Bison bison bison | reverse complement strand
TTTTTTTTAATTTTATTTTATTTTTAAACTTTACATAATTGTATTAGTTTTGCCAAATATCAAAATGAATCCACCACAGGTATACATGTATTCCCCATCCTGAACCCTCTTCCCTCCTACCTCCCCATACCAACCCTCTGGGTCATCCCAGTGCCCTAGGCCCAAGCATCCAGCATCATGCATCGAACCTGGACTGGCATCTCATTTCATACATGATATTATACATGTTTCAATGCCATTCTCCCAAATCTTCCCACCCTCTCCCTCTCCCACAGAGTCCGTAAGACTGTTCTATACATCAGTGTCTCTTTTGCTGTCTCGTACACAGGGTTATTGTTACCATCTTTCTAAATTCCATATATATGCGTTAGTATACTGTATTGGTGTTTTTCCTTCTGGCTTACTTCACTCTGTATAATAGGTTCCAGTTTCATCCACCTCATTAGAACTGATTCAAATGTATTCTTTTTAATGGCTGAGTAATACTCCATTGTGTATATGTACCACTGCTTTCTTATCCATTCATCTGATGATGGACATCTAGGTTGCTTCCATGTCCTGGCTATTATAAACAGTGCTGCGATGAACATTGGGGTACACGTGTCTCTTTCCCTTCTGGTTTCCTCAGTGTGTATGCCCAGCAGTGGGATTGCTGGATCATAAGGCAGTTCTATTTCCAGTTTTTTAAGGAATCTCCACACTGTTCTCCATAGTGGCTGTACTAGTTTGCATTCCCACCAACAGTGTAAGAGGGTTCCCTTTTCTCCACATCCTCTCCAGCATTTATTGCTTGTAGACTTTTGGATCGCAGCCATTCTGACTGGCATGAAATGGTACCTCATAGTGGTTTTGATTTGCATTTCTCTGATAATGAGTGGTGTTGAGCATCTTTTCATGTGTTTGTTACCCATCTGTATGTCTTCTTTGGAGAAATGTCTATTTAGTTCTTTGGCCCATTTTTGATTGGGTCATTTATTTTTCTGGAGTTGAGCTGTAGGAGTTGCTTGTATATTTTTGAGATTAGTTGTTTGTCAGTTGCTTCATTTGCTATTATGTTCTCCCATTCTGAAGGCTGTCTTTTCACCTTGCTAATAGTTTCCTTTG
>NW_011494608.1:4253424-4254140 GCF_000754665.1 Bison bison bison | reverse complement strand
TTTGGCTATTTGAGGTTTTTTGTATTTCCATACAAATTGTGAAATTATTTGTTCTAGCTCTGTGAAGAATACTGTTGGTAGCTTGATAGGGATTGCATTGAATCTATAAATTGCTTTGGGTAGTATACTCATTTTCACTATATTGATTCTTCCAATCCATGAACATGGTATATTTCTCCATCTATTAGTGTCCTCTTTGATTTCTTTCACCAGTGTTTTATAGTTTTCTATATATAGGTCTTTAGTTTCTTTAGGTAGATATATTCCTAAGTATTTTATTCTTTCCGTTGCAATGGTGAGTGGAATTGTTTCCTTAATTTCTCTTTCTGTTTTCTCATTATTAGTGTATAGGAATGCAAGGGATTTCTGTGTGTTGATTTTATATCCTGCAACTTTACTATAGTCATTGATTAGTTCTAGTAATTTTCTGGTGGAGTCTTTAGGGTTTTCTATGTAGAGGATCATGTTATCTGCAAACATTGAGAGTTTTACTTCTTCTTTTCCAATTTGGATTCCTTTTATTTCTTTTTCTGCTCTGATTGCTGTGGCCAAAACTTCCAAAACTATGTTGAACAGTAATGATGAATGTGGGCACCCTTGTTTTGTTCCTGACTTTAGAGGAAATGCTTTCAATTTTTCACCATTGAGGATAATGTTTGCTGTGGGTTTGTCATATATAGCTTTTATTATGTTGAGGTATGTTCCTTCTATTCCTG
>NW_011494608.1:4252838-4253324 GCF_000754665.1 Bison bison bison | reverse complement strand
TCCAATGAGTCAGCTCTTCACATCAGGTGGCCAAAGTATTGGAGTTTCAGCTTCAACATCAGTCCTTCCAATGAACACCCGGGACTGATCTCCTTGAGGATGGACTGGTTGAATCTCCTTGCAGTCCAAGGGACTCTCAAGAGTCTTCTTCAATACCACACTTCAAAAG
Source organism: Bison bison bison (assembly GCF_000754665.1). Taxonomy (NCBI): domain Eukaryota; kingdom Metazoa; phylum Chordata; class Mammalia; order Artiodactyla; family Bovidae; genus Bison; species Bison bison. The sequence goes on along the minus strand of NW_011494608.1, from coordinate 4,253,155 downwards.
CATCAATTCTTTGGCACTCAGCTTTCTTTATGGTCCAACTCTCACAACCATACATGACTACTGGGAAAACCATGGCTTTCACTAGACGGACCTTTGTTGACAAAGTAATGTCTCTGCTTTTGAATATGCTGTCTAGGTTGGTCATAACTTTCCTTCCAAGGAGTAAGCTTATTTTAATTTCATGGCTGCAATCACCATCTGCTGTGATTTTGGAGCCCCTCAAAATAAAGTCAGCCACTGTTTCCACTTTTCCCCTTCTATTTGCCATGAAGTGATGGGACCAGATGCCATGATCTTAGTTTTCTGAATGCTGAGTT
>NW_011494608.1:4244545-4252498 GCF_000754665.1 Bison bison bison | reverse complement strand
GTTGTACTTTTCTAAGAATTTGTCCATTTCTTCCATGTTGTCCATTTTATTGGCATATAATTGTTGATAGTAGTCTCTTATGATCCTTTGTATTTCTGTGTTGTCTGTTGTGATCTCTCCATTTTCATTTCTAATTTTATTGATTTGATTTTTCTCCCTTTGTTTCTTGATGAGTCTGGCTAATGGTTTGTCAATTTTATTTATCCTTTCAAAGAACCAGCTTTTGGTTTTGTTGATTTTTGCTATGGTCTCTTTTGTTTCTTTTGCATTTATTTCTGATCTAATTTTTAAGATTTCTTTCCTTCTACTAACCCTGGGGTTCTTCATTTCTTCCTTTTCTAGTTGCTTTAGGTGTAGAGTTAGGTTATTTATTTGAATTTTTTCTTGTTTCTTGAGGTGTGCCTGTATTGCTATGAACTTTCCCCTTAGGATTGCTTTTACCGTGTCCCACAGGTTTTGGGTTGTTGTGTTTTCATTTTCATTCGTTTCTATGCAAATTTTGATTTCTTTCTTGATTTCTTCTGTGATTTGTTGGTTATTCAGCAGCATGTTGTTCAGCCTCCATATGTTGGAATTTTTAATAGTTTTTCTCCTGTAGTTGAGATCTAATCTTACTGCATTGTGGTCAGAAAAGATGCTTGGAATGATTTCGATTTTTTTGAATTTACCAAGGCTAGATTTATGGCCCAGGATGTGATCTATCCTGGAGAAGGTTCCATGTGCGCTTGAGAAAAAGGTGAAATTCACTGTTTTGGGATGAAATGTCCTATAGATATCAATTAGGTCTAACTGGTCTATTGTATCATTTAAAGTTTGTGTTTCCTTATTAATTTTCTGTCTAATTGATCTATCCATAGGTGTGAGTGAGGTTTTCAAGTCTCCCACTATTATTGTGTTATTGTTAATGTCTCCTTTCATACTTGTTAGCATTTGTCTTACATACTGCGGTGCTCCCGTGTTGGGTGCATATATATTTATAATTGTTATATCTTCTTCTTGGATTGATCCCTTGGTCATTATGTAGTGACCTTCTTTGTCTCTTTTCACATCCTTTGTTTTAAAGTCTATTTTATCTGATACGAGTATTGCTACTCCTGCTTTCTTTTGGTCTCTATTTGCATGGAAAATCTTTTTCCAGCCCTTCACTTTCAGTCCGTATGTGTCCCCTGTTTTGAGGTGGGTCTCTTGTAGACAACATATGTAGGGGTCTTGTTTTTGTATCCATTCAGCCAGTCTTTGTCTTTTGGTTGGGGCATTCAACCCATTTACGTTTAAGGTAATTACTGATAAGTATGATCCCGTTGCCATTTACTTTATTGTTTTGGGTTCGAATTTATACACCGTTTTTGTGTTTCCTGTCTAGAGAATATCCTTTAGTATTTGTTGGAGAGCTGGTTTGGTGGTGCAGAATTCTCTCAGCTTTTGCTTATCTGAAAAGCTTTTGACTTCTCCTTCATACTTGAATGAAATCCTTGCTGGGTACAATAATCTGGGCTGTAGGTTATTTTCTTTTATTATTTTAAGTATGTCTTGCGATTCCCTCCTGGCTTGAAGAGTTTCTATTGAAAGATCAGCTGTTATCCTTATGGGAATTCCCTTGTGTGTTATTTGTTGTTTTTCCCTTGCTGCTTTTAATATTTGTTCTTTGTGTTTGATCTTTGTTAATTTGATTAATATGTGTCTTGGGGTGTTTTGCCTTGGGTTTATCCTGTTTGGGACTCTCTGGGTTTCTTGGACTTGGGTGATTATTTCCTTCCCCATTTTAGGGAAGTTTTCAACTATTATCTCCTCAAGTATTTTCTCATGGTCTTTCTTTTTGTCTTCTTCTTCTGGGACCCCTATGATTCGAATGTTGTAGCGTTTAATATTGTCCTGGAGGTCTCTGAGATTGTCCTCATTTCTTTTAATTTGTTTTTCTTTTATCCTCTCTGATTCATTTATTTCTACCATTCTATCTTCTAATTCACTAATCCTATCTTCTGCCTCTGTTATTCTACTATTTGTTGCCTCCAGAGTGTTTTTAATTTCATTTATTGCATTATTCATCATATATTGACTCTTTTTTATTTCTTCTAGGTCCTTGTTAAACCTTTCTTGCATCTTCTCAGTCCTTGTCTCCAGGCTATTTATCTGTGATTCCATTTTAATTTCAAGATTTTGGATCAATTTCACTATCATTATTTGGAATTCTTTATCAGGTAGATTCCCTATCTCTTCCTCTTTTGTTTGGTTTGGTGGGCATTTATCCTGTTCCTTTATCTGCTGGGTATTCCTCTGTCTCTTCATCTTGTTTAAATTGCTGAGTTTGGGGTGTCCTTTCTGTATTCTGGCAGTTTGTGGAGTTCTCTTTATTGTGGCATTTCCTCGCTGTGTGTGGGTTTGTACAGGTGGCTTGTCAAGGTTTCCTGGTTAGGGAAGCTTGTGTCGGTGTTCTGGTGGGTGGAGCTGTATTTCTTCTCTCTCCTTTCAAAGAGTTGGGTTGCTTTTCTGGGTGCCTGATGTCCTCTGCCGGCTTTCAGAAGTTGTTTTGTGGAATTTACTCAACGTTTAAATGCTCTTTTGATGAATTTTTGGGGGAGAAAGTGTTCTCCCCGTCCTACTCCTCTGCCATCTTGGCTCCTCCCTTGAATGCTGAGTTTTAAGCCAACTTTTTCACTCTCCTCTTTCAGTTTCATCAAGAGGCTTTTTAGTTCCTCTTCACTTTCTGTCATAAGGGTGGTATCATCTGCATATCTGAGGTTATTGATATTTCTCCTGGCAATATTGATTCCAGATAGTGCTTCCTCCAATCCAGCATTTCTCATGATTTACTCTGCATATAAGTTAAATAAGCAGGGTGACAATATACAGCCTTGACATACTCCTTTTCCTATTTGGAACCAGTCTGTTGTTCCATTTCCAATTCTACTGTTGCTTCCTGACCTGCATACACGTTTCTCAAGAGGCAGGTCAGGTGGTCTGATATTCCTATCTCTTTCAGAATTTTCCACAGTTTATTATGATCCACACAGTCAATATAGTTACTGTTCTCAAATTTAAAAGTTAAGGGTTTGAAAAAAATCTCTTAATCCATGGAATATCAGGAAGACGACCTCAATCTTTGTCTTAGTACAAAATTAGGGTGCAAAGTTAGCCCTAGACTCAACGATGTTCTTGTCTACAATCAAAGACTTTGACATAGTCAATAAAGCAGAAATAGATGTTTTTCTGGAACTCTCTTGCTTTTTCAATGATCCAGTGGATGTTGTCAATTTGATCTCTGGTTCCTCTGCCTTTTCTAAAACCAGCTTGAACACTTGGAACTTCCCGGTTCATGTATTGCTAAAGCCTGGCTTGGAGAATTTTGAGCATTACTTTAGTAGCGTGTGAGACGAGTGCAATTGTGTGGTAGTCTGAGCATTCTTTAATGTTGCCTTTCTTTGGATTGGAATAAAAACTGACCTTTTCTAGTCCTGTGGCCACTGCTGAGTTTTCACTGAGTGCCTTCTCATTATTCACATCCAGACACATCTTGAAAATACTTTTATAACATGCCTACTATTGAACTTCCCTGGTGGCTCAGTGATAAAGAATCTGCCTGCCAATGCAGGAGATGTGGATTCGATGTCTGGGTCAGGAAGATACCCTGGAGAAGGAAATGGCAACCCACTCCAATATTCTTGCCTGGAAAATTCCATGTGCAGAGGAGCCTGGAGGGCTACAGTCCATTGGGTCGCAAAGAGTCAGACAAGACTTAGCGACTAAACAGCAAGAACCATATGTTGCTGCTGATGCTGCTGCTAAGTCACCTCAGTCGTGTCTACTCTGTGCGATCCCTTAGACGGCAGCCCACCAGGCTCCTCTTTCCCTGGGATTCTCTAGGCAAGAACACTGGAGTGGGTTGCCATTTTCTTCTCCAATGTATGAAAGTGAAAAGTGAAAGTGAAGTCGTTCAGTCGTATCCAACTCTTCGCGACCCCATGGACTGTAGCCTACCCAGCTCCTGTGTCCATGGGATTTTCTAGGCAAGCATACTGGAGTGGGGTGCCATTTCCTTCTCCAACCATATGTTAAGTTTACATATATAAGTATATAAGAATCTGATGTATTATTGCAGTAGGGATAATAATAGTAGCATCACTTAGAGAGCATCCAAGAGTCCCAGCATCCTCATGGGTACATAGGGAAGTGCAGTAAAGGACACTTGAAACTAACCTTGATCTCATGGCAGACAGCAGTGGTGAGGTTCTGAATGCTGGTGGAAGGACAGGATGGTGGGAGTCTTAACAGGTACATGGAGGTCATGAAATTACACTTGACCCTTGTCCAGAGAAGTATTAAGAAGCTGTGTTAGGGCTTCCATGGTGGCTCAGTGGTAAAGAATTCACCTGCCAATGCAGAAGATATGGGTTGAATTCCTGATCTAGGAAGGATCCCATATGTTGCCGAACAACTAAGTCCATGCTCCATAACAAGATAAGCCACCACAATTAGAAACAGGCACTGCAATGAGAATGTAGCCCATGCTCTCTACAACTAGAGAAAGTCTGAGCAGCAACCAAAATCCAGGACAGACAGAAAAAAAAGAAAAAAGCTGTGTTAACTGGAGCACAAAGAGTCTACAGTATCTCTGAACTCACTGAAAACGATAGAGGTCTTTTCTCAGCATCATCACTATTAGCATCCTCATCAGTTTTATTAAGCCCATTTACTGAAATGTGCACTGCACTTGACCCAGAATACTGGAGTGGCTAGCCTTTCCCTTCTCCAAGGGATCTTCCGAATTCAGGGCCTGAACCCAGGTCTCCCTTATTGCAGGTGGATTCTTAATCAGCTGAGCCACCAGGGATGCCTGACCCAGACTTTGCATATTTCAGAATTCACCTCTTCCAAAATAAAAATATGGATATCTAGGGAAGCCTAAGTTATAAAACTCATTGCTGTGCTTTGGAAGAGCAACCTCTCCCACATCAAAGAATATCTTTCAAATGAGAATAAATATAGTATAGAAAACCCAAACCATGAAGGTGATTTGGGTTTTCTCCAGAAAGCTGTGTAACCAATGGAATATAACAAACAATTAAAAAAAATAGGAGAAGGAGAGCAAGGAATCACAGACTCTAGAAAAGTGGGAAAATGCCAAAGAAAAATCACTCACCAGTGGGGATTCAGCACCATCCACAGGTTTGCTCCTGTTTCCTGGCTCCAGCTCACTTTGATTGCTCTGAACCCAGGCTCCTGGCCAAATGACCTTATGATGACACCGTAGTTTTGTTCATAGGCAATCCAACAGGGCAGAAGAAACGGATCAGCTTGTGTAGCAGTCCTGTGGGCCTGCTGCCATTTTTTTTTAATGAAAAAACCCAGCTGTCATTTTTATTTTTCAGTTTAAACAGTAAATTGACATCTGATTTCTCCTTCTGTTCCATGTAAATTTGGTCACTGCAAGTTAGTCTTCCTGAGACTAATCGCCTTTGCATATTTTTAAAAGTGGAAATTGAATACCTGCAGAGCCAAAGGGAAAACTTCAGAACCAGTAGGATTTAGTTGAAGTGGTTTTGAAAGAGAGGCTTCCTCCTAGACATTCGACAATGTCTGTGGACGTTCTAGGTTGTCACGACTAGGGAGGTGCTACTGGTGGCTAGCGGATAAGGGCAAGGGATGATGCTAAGCTTAAAATTAAGGTGAAATTCCTATGATCTTAATCCTGCAATGCACAGGACACCCCCACCCCATTCCCATCAAAGAATCATCTGGTCTGAAATGTCAGTAACAGCAAGATTCGCAAAGTCTGAGCTACAGCGGTGCCATCCTTGGGTCTTGGTATGAACCACTCCAGGCCATTTTCTCTGAATTCACTTTGACACTATAAGACAAGCAAGAGCTCTTGTGTGTTCTGATTTATTTTATCTTCACTGGTATCTGGTGTATAAGAAACACTTGCCATCTCCCTTTCACAGATGTATCAACCTTGGAAGAGATGCTATTGAGTTTGTTAAAACTTCTTGTAGCGATTAATAATTGCTTCACAGACTAGAACTCAATTTTTAGTTCCCCTAATTTGTTATCTTGCTCTGCTGCTTGGCACCTTGAAACAATAACCCTTGACGTTTTGTCTAGAGTTATATCTGAATGAACTATCTAGATTTTGGTGACTGTACTGATTAAACACCTTATTACTTGTAAAACACATCAAATGTTTACTGTCAATGCCATACATGGCAAAGAAAAACCAAAAAAAAAAAAAAGGAACAATTCACTTTATGTCTGAAAATATACTGCAGTTGATGTGAGCTGAAGTCCCATTTGCATATGATTTGATACTTATCTTGTGGTGCAAAAATGTTAGTCTCTTAGATCTGCAATGATACAGCTGAGGAGTCTGAGCCATCTGCTGAAAAATTCCCTTGTTTTCTTCTTTTACCTCTGATTTATTTAATGTGAAAGAGGCAATGCTGCCAGTTGGATGAAGGGTGAGGGAACACCAGTGGAAATGTCAGATGTACAAATCACAGGGAAATGTGGGATGCTCTTCCCTAATGCAAAATGAAGATAGCTTATCAGCCTGTGGATCTGAAGTACAGAGGTGGGATTCCTAGTCTCAGTAACAATTCTTCCTGAATGCATAGCACTCACAGAGCTGAACTTCAGAATCAGTCATACGACTAATAATTGCTGGAGCTGGGAATAAAACAAGAATCCTATCTACCAAACTCATATAATTACAGAACATTAGAGACGGGAAGTTTTTAAAGGATTATCTGGGATGTGAAAACATTTGTAAACATGATCCAAATTATTTTCTGAATGAATGAACGGGCACATGGTAAAAAGTTTGTGAAACCAACGCCTGATGCAGGAAGAAATTATAATCCTAAAGGGACGCTTAGAGAAGGAAGAAGAATGAAGAATTCCTTTAGAGATGTGATCTCAGTGTTGATGTGTGTGTGTGTCCGGGCATGTGATGAGGCAGGAAAGTTGTACCCAGAGGGTTGAGGTCTAGTTAGAAGGAAAGGTTTTTGTAATAAATATAAAAGATGTAGAAAGGATATAAAGAGGCAAATATGTCAGATGGCTGAAGGGCAGGAGAGTTGAGAGAGAGGGACTAGGGCCTCACACAGTTTTTGGTGCCACTGGGCACTCTCTGTGGTGCCCAGCATGAGAGACTCTCGAATGGCAGTTTCAAAGAACTGTGATGGATCGAACAGTCAGGGCAGTTTATTACTTGACATTATGTGTATGCCTCAGTTCCTTAACAAAGAAAAGTAGGAACATATATTGTTGGTTTTTTTTTTTTTAATTTGTCTCTGGGAGGATAAACATGTACTGATCCATGATACATTTGCAATAATGAGTAGCTATTACTTTTATCTGTTTTTTTGTGTGTGTGTGTGTGTTGAATAAACTTTATTTATTTATTTATTTTATTGTTTTTTTTTCTTTTTAAAATCTTTTTTTTAAATTTTTTAACTTTACAATATTGTATTGGTTTTGCCATATATCAACATGAGTCCGCCACAGGTATACACGTGTTCCCCATCCTGAACCCTCCTCCCTCCTCCCTCCCTGTACCATCCCTCTGGGTCGTCCCAGTGCACCAGCCCCAAGCATCCAGTATCCTTTATCTGTTGTTAGTAAAGTACAAGGGATAAGATTAAGCTGAAATACTGAGAAGATAATGCATTTTCAATGGCCTTAAACATAGTAGGAGCTCAGTAAAGCTTTCTTCCTTCCATGTGGACATGAATTTGAGTGAACTCCGGGAGACAGCGAAGGACAGGGAAGCCTGGTGTGATATGCTGCAGTCTATGGGGTTGCAAAGAGGTGGATGTGACTGAACCACAACACAGTCTCCTTTGTGATTTACATGGTACTTATTTGATGTACACCAGCTTTCCCAATGGCTTGAAATTCTTGGGGCAGGATATACAGAAGTCCTCCGAGCAGGTCTATCACTTAGCTGGGTCCCACCTA
>NW_011494608.1:4239116-4244445 GCF_000754665.1 Bison bison bison | reverse complement strand
TGTCTTCCCTTCTACCCCCCCCCCTCTCTGCTTAAAGCAAAAATATGTGCAAAATGAGCTCCAGGGAAGACAAGGGAATTATGGCCATGGTGATGGTAATCGAATGCCTTTCTTGTTAAATGTTCATTATTCAAGCCCGTGGGCATCTTCTTGGGAGGCTCTGGATACAGTTTAATTTTTATTTGAAACTCTCCTGGTTGAGAACTCCTGGGGTAAAGTCCAGCTAGCAATGGGTCTCATTAACATATCCATCCCCACATGCAAATATCTACAGCTCCCTTGTGTTGGACTCCAGAGGGACTCTTTATTACTGGGATGAGCTATATCGAGGGTGACAATCTTTCTAGTGTCATTAGGGTAAATGAGGTGGTAATGGAAGTGCAGATTATAGCGACTTCAATCATTTATTTCACACTCCCCCATCAGGGTAGCTTTTACAAACAGCCAGTGTCCTTAATTGAAATGTAAATGAATGGTAAATTATGAAAAATGTATTATGAAAAGGAAAACATGGCCCAAATAAAAGATCAGAAATAAAAGGTTTTATGAAGTTGAGAAAATGAGTCTGAAATGTTAATTGCTTGGCAGGGAATAGATCACAGGGTCAGGGCATGGGAGAAGGAAGGAAGAGGAACATTTCCATGTCCTTTTCTTCTCTGGAAGATGTTAGTGCAGCCGAAGCCCTGCCAACCTCCCCTCCTGGAGACAGAAGTCAAGGAAAAGAAAAGGAAGGAGAATAAATGTCAATGGAGGCTATTGGAGGAGTTGGTGAGGGTGCTGCTAAGCCTTCCAGGACGTGGTGTCCTCTTTTTATGATCAATCCTTTGGATGAATAAAAGTACCTAGAACTAGAACAGTAGCCAGCAGCACATTTGAAAGTTTGATTGACCCAAGTTGTCCACTTCATCATGTTGCTACTGCTGCTAAGTCACTTCAGTCGTGTCCGACTCTGTGCGACCCCATAGACGGCAGCCCACCAGGCTCCCCTGTCCCTGGGATTCTCCAGGCAAGAACATTGGAGTGGGTTGCCATTTCCTTCTTCAATGCATGAAAGTGAGAAGTGAAAGGGAAGTCGCTCAGTTGTGTCCAACTCTTGGCGACCCCATAGACTGCAGCCTACCAGGCTCCTCCATCCATGGGATTTTCCAGGCAAGAGTACTGGAGTGGGGTGCCATTGCCATTTCATCATAGACCATAGGAATTGTCTTTGTCCAAACATGAGTTAGAAAGGAGTACACAGCATGTAAAAGATGACATGCCATCATATTGCACAAGTGATCTTTTGAACCTGTAACCCGGCAGGACCCAGGGGCCTTCCCGGATGGCCCTCCCCAACAGGCTCTGCTCCAACCCCTCTCTGAAGGACCCGGGGAACAGTATCTGATCACATTTTCTGAGTAGTTGAGCTGTTCTCAGATGTGAACAACCCCCCACCAAATGAAAGGTGTTAATGACTTAAGACCTTGAGCACACAGCCCCAGACCTCCTGGAGTCTAAGGACTGACAGGGTAACCCGGATACCACCCTCTGTAACCCTCCTTTCTCACTTGGCTTTAAAAAGAGCTTTGCCAAGGCTTCAGGATCTAGGGGCTTTTTAGGACATGAGCCACCTGTCTTCTTGCACAGCCCTGCAATAAATCTTTCTCTGGTCCAAATTCCATGGAGAAGGCAATGGCACCCCACTCCAGTACTCTTGCCTGGAAAATCCCATGGATGGAGGAGCCTGGTAGGCTGCAGTCCGTGACATCGCTAAGAGTTGGACACGACTGAGCGACTTCACTTTGACTTTTCACTTTCATGCATTGAAGAAGGAAATGGCAACCTGCTCCAGTATTCTTGCCTGGAGAATCCCAGGGATGGGGGAGCCTGGTGGGCTGCTGTCTATGGCGTTGCACAGAGTCAGACACAACTGAAGTGACTTAGCAGCAGCAGCAGCAGCTCCAAATTCCAACATCTCAGTTTGTTTGGCTCACTGTGTCGGGCCCATGAACTTGTGTTAACAGTCCCATCTCTTTCCTCCATTCCAGGAGGGGCTCCACATAAGGGAAGGGGTGGAGCTGGGTTCTGTGCTGTGACGGAGTTGGTGTTACTTTACTTGGAATCCCATGGTTTACAACTCCTGCATTAGGGACACCAGTAGCTTTGATAAGAAAGTGCGTTACCTTCCTTTGCTACTATAACAAATTCCTATCAGCTTAGTGAGTTAACACCACAAAAATGTATTATCATAAAATTCTGGAGGTCATCTGTCCAGAATCAGTCTGAGGGAGCTGAAGTTAATTCATCAACAAGGCTGATTTCCCCTCAAGGATCTAGAAGACAATCTGATCCCTTGCCTTTTTCACCTTCTTGAGGCTCTGTGCTTATGGCCCCTTTCTCAGATCCCTCCAATCTATTTTCACCTTTGCATCTCTTCTCTCTGACCGTAACCTTCCTGCTTCTCTCTTATAAACAGCCTTCTGACTATCTGTGGTTACCAGGATAATTCAGGATAGTATGAATCTCAATATCCTTAACTTAATCGCATTCACATAGTTCCTTTTAACATCTAAACTGGCATAGTCACTGTTTCTAGGAGTTAGGACATGAATGTCATTGGGTGTCTTTGTTCAGCCTACCATAGGAAGCTATTTAGATATTACTCATCAGTGGGGAGATGCTAAAGTAGCTGTGTTTATCTCAAACAATTGCCTGACGTGGAGTAAAAGGAAAGGAAGGTAATTATGCAAAAACACACCATTCCAGACCTCTCCGAGATCATGGCCCAGGAGCAGATTCTAAAGTGCGTGCTTGTCTGAGTCATGCAAACTGAATATCGACAGCAGGTATTGAAGGTCCTTTTCTTCTCTGAATATGTATCAGGAAATAAAGAGATGAGTCAGAATGGTCCCTTCCTTCAAGAAACTTAATGTCAAGTAAAGTTAGAGATTAAATCAATGCCTTCAGTGTTTCATGACAAGTGTTAACATATTGTTAATATATATCTGTGAAGAGGAGCCTGAGGCCAGATCAACTGTGTCTCTTCCTGAAAGGGTTGGTGGGGAGGCCAAGAAAGATCCAGAGTAATGATGGTTTCATCTCAGTGGAAATGGAAGAGTTTGCCAGCCAGCAATGAAGGGGAAGAATGTTAAAAAGTTGCTTACTGTCTACTCCACGAACCTCCCTCTAAAGATTTCAGCGGACACACATTACATTTGGTCTCCATGGTATAGTCCACCTGAGTAAGAAACAGGTGATATTCATTAAGCAGAATGTCCAAGAAAAGAATTATGGTCTGGTCTGTGTTCTTTGCTGAGTCTGTTGGTTTTTAATTCCACATGGTCCACACGGAGATACTCCTCACCTTGCTTCACAGCTCTTCATTACTAAATGCAGAAATAAAGGCTTAAATTCTGATCCCTATGTTCTGAGGCTGGATCACTTGGGTTTCTGATGAAATTGTTGCCAGTAAACAAGATGTTCTTGATAATTTAAAAAATACAATAATTTGGAGGCAGGTGATGGCTGTCTGATTTCCTTGCTGTGAAATGGAATTATTTGGAGGAGAACATAGTACTGAGACTAATTTTCACATACAGTAAACCACAAAATGGGCTTCCCAGGTGGTTCTAGTGGTAAAGAACTCACCTATCAAAGCTGGAGATGTAAGAGGAACAAGTTTGATCCCTGGGTGTGGATTGTTACAAGAAGTATGTGCTTTTTTTTTTTTTTCCTTGCTTGGGTCTTTATTTATTTATTTTTTTAATTTTTAAACTTTACAATATTGTATTGGTTTTGCCAAATATCAAAATGAATCTGCCACAGGTATACATGTGTTCCCCATCCTGAACCTTCCTCCCTCTTCCCTTCCCATACCATCCCTCTGGGGCGTCCCAGTGCACCAGCCCCAAGCATCCAGTATCGAGCAACGAACCTGGACTGGCAACTCGTTTCATACATGATAGTGTACATGTTTCAATGCCATTGTCCCAAATCTTCCCACCCTCTTCCTCTCCCACAGAGTCCATAAGACTGTTCTATACATCAGTGTCTCTTTTGCTGTCTCGTATACAGGGTTATTGTTACCATCTTTCTAAATTCCATATATATGCATTAGTATACTGTATTGGTATTTTTCTTTCTGGCTTACTTCACTCTGTATAATAGGTTCCAGTTTCATCCATCTCATTAGAACTGATTCAAATGAATCCTTTTTAATGGCTGAGTAATACTCCATTGTGTATATGTACCACTGCTTTCTTATCCACTCATCTGATGATGGACATCTAGGTTGCTTCCATGTCCTGGCTATTATAAACAGTGCTGCGATGAACATTGGGGTACACGTGTCTCTTTCCCTTCTGGTTTCCTCAGTGTGTATGCCCAGCAGTGGGATTGCTGGATCATAAGGCAGTTCTATTTCCAGTTTTTTAAGGAATCTCCACACTGTTCTCCATAGTGGCTGTACTAGTTTGCATTCCCACCAACAGTGTAAGAGGGTTCCCTTTTCTCCACATCCTCTCCAGCATTTATTGCTTGTAGACTTTTGGATCACAGCCATTCTGACTGGCATGAAATGGTACCTCATAGTGGTTTTGATTTGCATTTCTCTGATAATGAGTGATGTTGAGCATCTTTTCATGTGTTTGTTACCCATCTGTATGTCTTCTTTGGAGAAATGTCTATTTAGTTCTTTGGCCCATTTTTTGATTGGGTCATTTATTTTTCTGGAATTGAGGTGTAGGAGTTGCTTATATATTTTTGAGATTAGTTGTTTGTCAGTTGCTTCATTTGCTATTATTTTCTCCCATTCTGAAGGCTGCCTTTTCACCTTGCTAATAGTTTCCTTTGTTGTGCAGAAGCTTTTAAGTTTAATTAGGTCCCATTTGTTTATTTTTGCTTTTATTTCCAATATTCTGGGAGGTGGGTCATAGAAGATCCTGCTGTGATGTACATCGGAGAGTGTTTTGCCTATGTTCTCCTCTAGGAGTTTTATAGTTTCTGGTCTTACGTTTAGATCTTTAATCCATTTTGAGTTTATTTTTGTGTATGGAGTTAGAAAGTGTTCTAGTTTCATTTTTTTACAAGTGGTTGACTGGTTTTCCCAGCACCACATTTTAAAGAGATTGTCTTTAATCCATTGTATATTCTTGCCTCCTTTGTCAAAGATAAGGTGTCCATATGTGTGTGGATTAATCTCTGGGCTTTCTATTTTGTTCCATTGATCTATATTTCTGTCTTTGTGCCAGTACCATACTGTCTTGATGACTGTGGCTTTGTAGTAGAGCCTGAAGTCAGGTAGGTTGATTCCTCCAGTTCCATTCTTCTTTCTCAGGATTGCTTTGGCTAT
>NW_011494608.1:4215852-4238467 GCF_000754665.1 Bison bison bison | reverse complement strand
CAATAAATCATAATAGAAGAAATCAAAAAAGAAATCAAAATTTGCATAGAAATGAATGAAAATGAAAACACAACAACCCAAAACCTGTGGGACACTGTAAAAGCAGTCCTAAGGGGAAAGTTCATAGCAATACAGGCATACCTCAAGAAACAAAAAAAAAAGTCAAATAAATAACCTAACTCAACACCTAAAGCAACTAGAAATGGAAGAAATGAAGAACCCCAGGGTTAGTAGAACGAAAAAAATCTTAAAAATTAGGGCAGAAATAAATGCAAAAGAAACAAAAGAGACCATAGCAAAAATCAACAAAGCCAAAAGCTTGTTCTTTGAAAGGATAAATAAAATTGACAAACCATTAGCCAGACTCATCAAGAAACAAAGGGAGAAAAATCAAATCAATAAAATTAGAAATGAAAATGGAGAGATCATAACAGACAACACAAATACAAAGGATCATAATAGACTACTATCAGCAATTATATGCCAATAAAATGGACAACTTAGAAGAAATGGACAAATTCTTAGAAAAGTACAACTTTCCAAAACTCGACCAGGAAGAAATAGAAAATCTTAACAGACCCATCACAAGCACGGAAATTGAAACTGTAATAAAAAATCTTCCAGCAAACAAAAGCCCAGGTCCAGACGGCTTCACAGCTGAATTCTACCAAAAATTTAGAGAAGAGCTAACACCTATCCTACTCAAACTCTTCCAGAAAATTGCAGAGGAAGGTAAACTTCCAAACTCATTCTATGAGGCCACCATCACCCTAATACCAAAACCTGACAAAGATCCCACAAAAAAAGAAAACTACAGGCCAATATCACTGATGAACATAGATGCAAAAATCCTTAACAAAATTCTAGCAATCAGAATCCAACAACACATTAAAAAGATCATACACCATGACCAAGTGGGCTTTATCCCAGGGATGCAAGGATTCTTCAATATCCGCAAATCAATCAATGTAATACACCACATTAACAAATTGAAAAATAAAAACCATAGGATTATCTCAATAGATGCAGAGAAAGCCTTTGACAAAATTCAACATCCATTTATGATAAAACTCTCCAGAAAGCAGGAATAGAAGGAACGTACCTCAACATAATAAAAACTATATATGACAAACCCACAGCAAACATTATCCTCAATGGTGAAAAATTGAAAGCATTTCCTCTGAAGTCAGGAACAAGACAAGGGTGCCCACTTTCACCATTACTATTACTATTACTATAGTTTTGGAAGTTTTGGCCACAGCAATCAGAGCAGAAAAAGAAATAAAAGGAATCCAAATTGGAAAAGAAGAAGTAAAACTCTCACTGTTTGCAGATAACATGATCCTCTACATAGAAAACCCTAAAGACTCCACCAGAAAATTACCAGTATGTGCTTTTGAGATCAAATAAAAGCAAAACAATGACTGTGAGCAAAATTAGAGAATGACAGACTTCTAGCAGGACAGAAGTACAAAACCTTGATGAAAAGCCTGGAGCTGTCTGTTATTACGGAAACTGATATACTGAGCAGGACCTTCCTATGGGGTTTCTGGGCACAAAAACCTTTCTGTATCACACATTTCTTGATTACAGGAAAGAGGTTCCATGCAGCCTCTATGACCTTTCCTGAGTTCCACCAGGAAACTTCAAAGAGTTGTTAAGTAGGGAAGTGAGGGGATGCAGAGACAAGGGAGGAGCAGTTAAAAAAACAAACAAACAAACACAATAGTGCATCATTAGGGCACAGTCCTGGTTCCTCCTTATGGGATACACATAACAATACCTTTGAGCTGTTTTGCAGATATTGAAACCCCCGCCAACAAGAAGTTAACACTATGCTACCTACAAGCACAGAGACTTCAGCCTTTGGAATCAAAAAGTTCATGGTGTTGACCTCCATTTACCTAACAATCAACCAATCAGAAGAATATCCACAAATTGATCACACACTTTTTGAACCATTACTATAAAATTCCTCACTACCCTCTTCAAGTGGAGACACATATTTGTGAGGGTGTTAGCCTGGTATAACTCCCATTGCCTCAGTTCATTAGCTCAGTCATGTCCGACTCTTTGTGACCCCATGGACTACAGCACACCAGGCTTCCCTGTCCATCACCAACTCCCGGAGTCCACCCAAACCCATGTCCATTGAGTTGGTGATGCCATCCAACTATCTTATCCTCTGTTGTCCCCTTCTCCTCCTGCCCTCTAATTTTCCCAGCATCAGGATCTTCTCCAACGAGTCAGTTTTTCGAATCAGGCGGCCAAAGCATTGGAGTTTCAGCTTCAGCATCAGTCCTTCCAATTTACACCCAGGACTGATCTCCTTTAGGATGCACTGGTTGGATCTCCTTGCTGTCTAAGGGACTCTCAAGAGTCTTCTCCAACACCACAGTTCTAAAGCATTAATTGTTTGGCACTCAGCTTTCTTTATAGTCCAACTCTCACATCCATACATGACCACTGGGAAAACCATTGCCTTGACTAGACAGACATCTCTTGTCAAAGTAATGTCTGCTTTTTAATATAACTGTCTAGGTTGGTCATAACTTTCCTGCCAAAGAGTAAGCTTATTTTAATTTCATGGCTGCAATCACCATCTGCAGTGATTTTGGAGCCCCCCCCCCCAAAAAAAAAAAGTCTGACACTGTTTCCACTGTTTCCCCTTCTATTTCCCATGAAGTGATGGGACCAGATGCCATGATCTTAGTTTTCTATTTCTCCTGGCAATCTTGATTCCAGCTTGTGCTTCATTCAGCCCGGCATTGCTCACGATGTACTCTCTGTATAAGTTAAATAAGCAGGGTGGCAATATACAGCCTTGATGTACTCCTTTCCATATTTGGAACCAGTCTGTTGTTCCCATGTCCAGTTCTAACTTTTGATTCTTGATCTGCATACAGATTTCTCAAGAGGCAGGTCAGGTGGTCTGGTACTCCAATCTCTTGAAGAGTTTCCCACAGTTTGTTGTGATCCACACAGTCAAAGGCTTTGGCATAGTCAATAAAGCAGAAATAGATGTTTTTCTGGAACTCTCTTGCTTTTTTGATGATCTAACGGATGTTGGCAATTTGATCTCTGTTTCCTCTGCCTTTTCTAAACCCAGCTTGAACATCTGGAAGTTCACGGTTCATGTATTGTTGAAGCCTGGCTTAGAGAATTTTGAGCATTACTTTATTAGCGTATGAGATGAGTGCAATTGTGCATTAGTCTGAGCGTTCTTTGGCATTGTCTTTCTTAGGGATTGGGATGAAAACTGACCTTTTCCAGTCCTGTGGCCACGGCTGATAAAGCTTTGAGGAGAAATCAACCTTTCTGCATGATTCAGGTTACAATTTTCAGATCCCTTTTTCAGATTCTTTTTGGTACCCTTTGCTTTAGACAGGGTCCTGCATAGAATTTATTTTCTGGACTCTGTTACTAAAGTTTTAAATGTGAACACTCACTCAGCAATACATGATTATTGTGGATGCGAAATCTATCAGTTACCTTTTTCTGAGTAACAGATCACCCCAAAACATAGTAGCTTTGTGTGTGTGTGTGTGTTAGTCACTCAGTCGTGTCTGACTCTTTGTGACCCCATGGGCTGCAGCATGCCAGGCCTCCCTGTCCATCACCAACTCCTGGAGTTGACTCAAACTCATGTCCATCGTGTCGGTGATGCCACCTAACCATCTCATCCTCCGTCGTCCCCTTCTCCTCCCACCTTCAATCTTTCCCAGCATCAGGGTCTTTTTCAATGAGTCAGCCCTTCACATCAGGTGGCCAAAGTACTGGAGTTTCAGCTTCAGCATCAGTCCTTCCAGTGAATATTCAGGACTGATTTCCTTTAGTATGGACTGGTTGGATCTCCTTGAGTCCAAGGGACTCTCAAGAGTCTTCTGCAACACCACAGTTTAAAAGCATCAATTCATCATTGCTCAGCTTTCTTTATAGTCCAACTCTCACATCCATACATGACTACTGTAAAAAACATATCTTTGACTAGATGGACCTTTGTTGGAAAATGTCTCTGCTTTTTAATATGCTGTCTAGGCTGGTCATAACCTTTCTTCCAAGGAACAGGTGTCTTTTAATTTCATGGCTGCAGTCACCATCTGCAGTGATTTTGGAGCCCCCCAAAATAAAGTCTCTCACTGTTTCCATTGTTTTCCCATCTATTTTTTTTTCAAAAGTCATTATTTTTGCAAAAGTCAATACTGTAAAAGCATTACAATATTGCTTTTGTTTTATGTTTTGATTTTTTTTTTTTTTTGGCTGTGAAGCATATAGGATCTTAGCTTCCTGACCAGGGATTGAACCAGCACTCTCTGCATGGCAAGGTGAAGTCTTAACCGCTGAACCACCAGGGAAGTCCCAACTTGGTGGTTTAAGATGACATCATTTAAACCTCAGTCATTTGGTGCTGGCTATTAACTGGCTTTTCTCTTATCATTAAGCTCATCAGCTCAAGCTAAATTAATGAATTAAGGAAACAAGAGAATGTGAGTGGAAGCTGCAAGAAATTCCTTAGGCTTAGGGAATACAACAATGTCACTTTTTCCACCTTGGCCAACTGATCATTAGCACGTGGTCTGGAAGAATCTGCCAATGGCAGATTTCTATAGGGAGTGACACTGGATTTGACTGGTAGAGATGAGCAGAAAATTTGATATCCTTAATATATTTTGAGTACTTACTATACATTAGACATGATTCTAAGATTGACATATATTGTCTCAGTTAATGCTCAGAATAACCATAGGAAGTAGGCATTATAATTTATTCTTGTTTATTAGACTAAGATATCTAGGCACCAAGAAATTAAAGTATCTTTTCAGAGGTCAGACATCCTCTAGATAGAAAGACTAAGGTTTGCATAATTCAAAAAACACATGCAACCCAGTGTTCATTCATTATTAGCACTCTTTACAATAGCCAGGACATGGAAGCAACCTAGGTATCCACTGAGAGATGAGTGGATAAAGAAGATGTCGTACGTGTTTACAATGGAATATTACTCAGCCATAAGAAGGAACAAAACTGGGTCATTTGCAGTGATATGGATGAACCTAGGGTCTGTTATACAGAGTGATGTAGCTCAGAAACAGAAAAACAAATATCATGTATTAACACATTTGTATGGAAGCTAGACAAATGGTACCAATGAACCTATCTGCAGAGCAGGAATAGAGATGAAGAAGTAAAGACAGACTTGTGGACTTTGGTAGGGAGAAAGGGTGGGACAAACTGAGAGAATAGCATTGACATATGTCCATCACCATGCTAAGGCAGACAGTGAGTCAGAAGCTGCTTTATAGCACAGGGAACTTAGTGTCGGGTTCAGAAGGGAGTGAGGCTCAAGAGGGAGGAGATACACACATACTTCGTGTTGATTCACATTGTTGTAAATCAGAAACTAACACAACATTGTAAAGCAAGTATCTTCCAGTTAAAAAAATGACAGTTTAGTTCAGTCACTCTTTGCGACCCCATGGACTGCAGCACACCAGGCTTCCCTGTCCATCACCAACTCCCAGAGCTTGCTCTAACTCACGCCCATCAAAAAAAAAAAAAAAAAAGACACTCCAATCCAAAAAAAGAAAAAGCTAAGTTTTGTTTCCAAGTCATCAAACTTTAGAGTCATCTCTTACAGCATTCTGTAAGGATCATAATGATTCAACAGAGAGTTGGAGAGACTGCAAAAGGTCATTCATTCCAGTAAAAGGAGGCAGCCTGTCCAGACTGCCTGGGGCCAAGAGGCAAGGCATGGAGAAAGGGCACTAAAGGAAAATGGAAATAAGAAGCAGATGGAGAGGCATGAAACACATATCCTGGTTAGAACTGGAAGGACAATGGGTACCGCATGGAGGAGTTTGGTTTTCTACCTCAGCCATCAAAAAATAAATATAGAAAGGAGAGGGGTCCATGTTTAGTCACCATGGTAATTTTTCAGTGTATGGGTATTTGCCATTCAATCTCATACTCTGGACACTGTAGTTGCAGCATCCTTCGCCTTCCAGGTTGACTGGACTAAGCCATGTGGTGATCTACTGTTGTTACTTGTATTTCTTTTGTATTTCCTTGTGTTCTCATTGATAAAGTAAGGTTACTTAAAGTTACCCTTTTGCAGAAATGGCCATATTCTTACTGACAGTCTGCTTCTGTCTTGCTTGCATCATCTTATTCACAAACAGCTTTTCTTGGGATGCATTTTTCCAATCAGAAATGTAACATTTAGAAAAATGTCACGGATCATGAGTTGGAAATGGTATTGAAACATCCATTAAGCATCTGAACACATTCCTCTCTCAGGTTAAAAACAAAACAAAACAACACAGTAAGAAACAAATCAAAAAGCTGGTGGTGACTCTGAGTAGGCAGGAGCCCAACCAGGATGTGACCTATGTTAAGCATTCAAAAGTCAGTAGAATAGCCTCCTTAAGCAAAATTGTTCAAGTTCCCAGGGAGAGAAAAGACATACAAGAGTAAAAATTACCCACCAAGTATTTCTTAGTGCAAGGCTGTCCTCTTTTGAAAATATTGAAAGCCAGCGTAATGTAAAATATATCTAGTCATGCTATTCAGAACAGTAGTCTGATTGCTGGGATACCCTCTTTCTGGAATTTCCAAGCTTATGGGAACTATGCTTCAATTACTGTCTCCTTTCCTAACATGTGACTCTAAATTCAAAGATGAGTACATGAAGAATTGAAGGAGGTTGTGTATCCAGTGGTGATCAAAGTTGGTTCTGCTTTACTATGATTGAGGTCAGAAGAACTGCTTTGGGCAAATTATGTTTTATAAAACCCTCCCTGAGTCAAAAAGTTATGAAGGAATAATTATCCCTGGCAAAGGATGAGGGCTTCTCTGATAGTTCAGTTGGTAAAGAATCTGCCTGCAATGCAGGCGCCTCCCAGTTTGATTCCTGGGTCAGGAAGATCCCCTGGAGAAGGGAAAGGCCACCCATTCCAGTATTCATGGGCTTCCCTTGTGTCTCAGCTGGCAAAGAATCCACCTGCAGTGCGAGAGATCTGAGTTCTATCCCTGGGTTGGGAAGATCCCCTGGAGAAGGGAAAGGCTACCCACTCCAGTATTTTTTGGCTTCCCTGTCCCCTAGAGAAGGGATAGGCTACCTACTCCAGTGTTCTTGGGCTTCTCTTGTGGCTCAGCTGGTAAAGAATCCACCTGCAAAGTGGGAGACTTGAGTTTGATCCCTGGCTTGGGAAAATCTCCTGGAGAAGGGAAAGACTACCCACTCCAGTATTCTGGCCTAGAGAATTCCATAGTCATGGGGTCGTAAAGGATGAACAGAGGGCAGAGGAAGAAAGGGACAACATCGATTAAGCTGGTGGGTCATTTATAAAACCAGCAGAGAGCTTTGTAGCCATGTGTAAGTCACTTTTGTCCTCAGAGCCTCTGTTTACTTTTGGAAGCCAGGGACTAATAGTATTTTGCATTGTTGTCAGGATCTGGTGGTGGAGAGGGGGAGTATATAAAATGTTGATTAATGTTGAGTGATGAGTAGATGTTTTTATAATGTGAATGTTTACCATGTGTGTAAAAGAGTGAAATGAAATCCATTGGTCGTGGTTGTGGATATTCTGTAAGAGGATTCTATAAAACATAATTCTATCAGATATGGAAAAGCTTTGTGAGCTGGAAAATCCAATTTCCATGTCAGGGAAGTGTTTATGGGTTGAACTGTGTCCCCTAAAAGTTGAAGTCCTAATCCTTAGTCACTCAGAATGGGAGCTTACTGAGGAATAGCATCTCCACAGATATAATCAAGTTAAAATGCGGTCATGAGGGTGAATGCTATGCAGTATGACTGGTGTTCTTATAAGGAGAATAGGGTACTATTCTCCTTATAGTATAATAAGGGTATTCTTATTTGTTATTCAAATGAGGAAATATAAATAGTTGCTTAATGCATATTAACAGTGCCTGCCTCCAGTCAGATTGTTAGAATGTACTTAGTGATCCAAGAATTCTTCCCCAGATGTTTCTGACTCCAAAGCCTGCACTCTTTTTACTGTTTGGAGCAGAGTCACCTGGTACCAAGAGATGTACATAGATGTGAGAGGAGAACACGGAGACTAAACTTGACCGTGTCTTCTCCGCTCTTCAGATGATGCTAATGGGTGCACCAAACTAAAGCAACGTATCTTTCATCTTCCTTTCCACGTAGTCAACCACCAGTCAGTCTCTGGATCAACGCTGCCTTCTTGTATGAATATCATTTATCTTTGTCATTTTCTCTGGAGTAATTATTATGATTTGTCTCCTCAAAAAAAAGCTATTAATGTCAGTCTATCGCAAAAAAAAAATTAAATAGAAACATTTCAAAGAAATGTCACAACTGATTATAGTTCTAATTGTGCTTGTTCCCAAGTTAAGTACGACACTGCATATTACCGGGTAGAAACAAACCATAAATTATTGTATTTATGGCATGCATTACAGCACAGGATTGCAAGACAAATTCTTATGACAGGCATAAAAGAATTATTCAGAAACACTTCTCTGTTTGGTGCCAAATTTAGCGATAATTTATAGCTGTCTGGATTTCTACACCTGCTGCAAATTCCCTCAGATCCTCAAGTTTGACTGATCCCCCAGTGGTGGAATTTGAAGAGCCTTTTTTTTTTTTTTTTTAACCTGTGGGGAAACTGTGACTCTTGCTGTGTACTTGAGTACAAAAATTTAGAAATCTAGACATTCAGCCCTTGCCAAGACTTGACTACGGCTGGGACAAAATAACTCCTGTCATCCCACATTCTGGCAGGCAGCTGAGGTACCTGGTCTGAAGGCCAGCTTCCTCAATCCATTATGGTAGAGGGTGGTTTAAAGGAAAACACTGATGCCAAAGAGAAACTTGGGATCCAGTCTGTATCTGAGTGAACATAACCAGTGTTCTTACAGAGATGGATTTAGTTAACAAATAATATGGTCATTTATTTATTATTCTTATAAGATTATAATTATAAGTTATATATTATTATATAATAATAAGTTATATATATATATATATCTGGTTATAAGGCAGAGTAAGAGAAATATCACATAGTATTGCTTATCTGCAGAATCTAAAACGAAATGATACAAACAAACTTGTTTACAGAACAGAAACAGACTCACAGACTTAGAGAACGAACTTAGGGTACCAGGAAGAAGAAGCGGGAAGGGATAGTTAGGCAGTTAGGGATGGACACGTACACACTGCTATATTTAAAATAGATAATCAACAAGGTCCTAATGTATAGCACAGGGAACTCTTCAATATTTTGTAGCAACCTAAATGGGAAAAAATTTTGAAAAGGAATAGATCAGTTCAGTTCAGTTCAGTCGCTCAGTCGTGCCCAACTCTTTGCGACCCCATGAATCGCAGCACGCCAGGCCTCCCTGTCCATCACCAATTCCTGGAGTTTACCCAAACTCATGTCCATTGAGTCGGTGACACCATCCAACCATCTCATCCTCTGTCATCCCCTTCTCCTCCTGCCCCCAATCCCTACCAGCATCAGGGTCTTTTCCAATGAGTCAACTCTTCGCATGAGGTGGCCAAAGAAATGGAGTTTCAGCTTTAGCATCATTCCTTCCAGAGAACATGTAGGGCTGATCTCCTTCAGAATGGACCGGTTGGATCTCCTTGCAGTCCAAGGGACTCTCAAGAGTCTTCTCCAACACCACAGTTCAAAAGCATCAATTCTTTGTGTATTTATATAACTGAACCACTTTGCTGTACACCTGAACCTATCACAGCATTGTTAATCAACTATATTCCAATAGAGAATAAAAAGTTAAAATAAAGAAGCTATTTATCCATAAACTCAGTAATTGGGATCTTTGATTTCTTATTTATAATATCATTATATTTATGTTGACAATCCGAGCTTCCCTGGTGGCCCATTGATAAAGAATTCACCTGTGACGCAGGAGACAGGAGTTCGAACCCTGGGTCAGGAAGATCCCCTGGAGGAGGGTGCTACCCTCTCTTCTTCCCTAGAGAATCCCGTGGATTGAAGGGCCTGGTGGGCTACGGTCCATGGGATCGCAGAGAGTCAGACATGACTGAAGTGATTGAGCATGCATGCATGTGATGACAATAATTCATTTTTTCTATAAAACTTACCACTAATTTCTATAATATGCACCTACTCCATTACAAACTTTTTTCTAGTACATCTAATACCATCTTTGCAATTCGGGGATCTGGTAGCATTGGTTACATCATAAGGAGGGGAAAACCGAAGCTCAGTAAGATTATGAAGGCCCATAGATGGTGAGAAAAAGCTAACATTCCATCAATATGTCAGGCTGGCTCTAAGCATCCAAAGTTTAGGCATCCTTTCCTCAGTCTCAGAGACAAGTACTATCATTCCCCTGATTTAAAAACAAGAGCCCTGGGGCATACAAGAGTGACAGGAACTATCACAAACCTCACAGGTGTGAGTCCCTATCTTTGGGAGTTGTCTCATAAGACCTTATATTAATCTTTAATATGTTTGCATGAATTGGAAACTACAGTATACGGAGAATACCACTTTCTCCTGCCCAGCCTTCAGGTCCACGGTGTTGAATGCCAGCTCTCTGATTTTCCTTTGAGAAGACATGCCTGTGGCCTTGTAAAGCCGTATTGGCAAGTTGGCCAGGCAAGGGGTCCCATCCTCCCCCTCCAGGGCATGAGATCATGATCTAAGCTGAGACAGAGCTGCTTTGGAGCCTGTATCTTGATTCAGATAACACAGAGACAGAGGGTGATTACAATGCATGCATCCAGATCGTGGTGACCCAGATAAAACGTTCCATACTCTGCTCTGCCAAGAGCCTTATAACTGCCTGGACTCCAGTCTTTCTTTATTATTCAGTTCAGTTCAGTTCAGTCACTCAGTCGTTTCTGACTCTTTGCGACCCCATAAATTGCAGCATGCCAGGCCTCCCTGTCCATCACCAACTCCCGGAGTTTACCCAAACTCATGTCCATCGAGTCAGTGATGCCATCCAGCCATCTCATCCTCTGTCATCCCCTTCTCCTCCTGCCCCCAATCCCTCCCAGCATCAGAGTCTTTTCTAATGAGTCAACTCTTGGCATGAGGTGGCCAAAGTATTGGAGTTTCCCCTTCAACATCAGTCCTTCCAATGAACACCCAGGGCTGATCTCCTTTAGGATGGACTGGTTGGATCTCCTTGCAGTCCAAGGGACTCTCAAGAGTCTTCTCCAACACCACAGTTCAAAAGCATCAATTCTTCGGCGCTTGGCTTTCTTCACGGTCCAACTCTCACATCCATACATGACCACTGGAAAAACCATAGCCTTGACTAGATGGACCTTTGTTGACAAAATAATGTCTCTGCTTTTGAATATGTTATCTAGGTTGGTCATAACTTTCCTGCCGAGGAGTAAGCGTCTTTTAATTTCATGGCTGCAATCACCACCTGCAGTGATTTTGGAGCCCCCTTCCCAAAAAAAGTCTGACACTGTTTCCACTGTTTCCCATGAAGTGATGGGACCAGATGCCATGATCTTTGTTTTCTGAATGTTGAGCTTTAAGCCAACTTTTTCACTCTCCTCTTTCACTTTCATCAAGAGGCTTTTGAGTTCCTCTTCACTTTCTGCCATAAGGGTGGTGTCATCTGCATATCTGAGGTTACTGATATTTCTCCCAGCAATCTTGATTCCAGCTTGTGCTTCTTCCTTCCAGCTTGTGCTTCTTCCAGCCCAGCGTTTCTCATGATGTATTCTGCATGTAAGTTAAATAAGCATTATTATTATTATTTACTAAAATTTCTGTAGCCCAGACCATTTGTCAGAGACTATTTGAAATGGTACACATATGCAAACTCATTTAACCCTTATGTCATGTATTCCTTTCTGAGGTTTGCCTTCAATTTTTGAACTCACCCCTCTCCTCCCAGTAGGGTTCCCATAAAGTTTTTTCCCTTACATTTGCCAGATTTGGTCTTTGTTACTAGCACTTAAAGATTCCTGCTTCAAAGTAAAATAAGCATATAGGCAAATTAAACAATAGAAACTGATTAATGAGTATTAGTGTCCCTTTCTTTATTCCTACCACTCAAACAGCCACGGAACATAAACACAAGAATGCAAAGAAAATGAGACGGTGCCAAAATAGGAGAATCACAGATTTCTGGAGCTGGCCAAGGGTTCAAAGCCCACCTGAGCACACTCCACATTTTACATCAGGGTCGGGTCTAGATACAAGAAATGAGCACATCACAGTTACTCCCTTATTCCAGGGGGTGCAGTGGGTCTGCATGGGGTGTGGAGTGTAGATCTAATTAGTTATAGGTGGTGCTTCATCGAGTTTGATTAAATTCTGCACAGATGGGGTTGGGGAGTGGGGCTCAGCTTAATGAGATCATTAATGGGATGAGGCTTTGGTTTGAAGGTGTGCATGACAGTGGAAAGAGGATTGAACTAGTCCTGGGCCTCGGGTCTAACTTTGGGACTAACTTGTGAGCTGATTTTAGGTAAGTCACTTCATCTTGCATTTCAGTTCCTTCATAGCCAAAATGAAAAATGTTTGGCCTGATCATCTCTGAGAGATCTCACCTTCTAATCTCCAATTTTATGATTTCATGGTTTTTATTTCAAGAAATAGCAGGTACATCGGAGAAATGGGGATCATGGTAATTTACTGTGAATCTGGCAATTCATAAAGCGTTGTGCATTTTACAAATCCCTCCTACATAAACCTCATTATTAGAGCCATATTACCCTCGTGAGCTTTATCCTTTCCCTTTTAAAGGGATATGGAGTAAATCTAATAAGGATAGCACCATGGGCTATCCAATCAACACAGGATTTGAGTCAGACCTTTTTGGCTCTCGTCTTAGCTCAGCCAGTTCACAGCTTCGCTCTTACTTTCGCTTTGGGATCTGCAATAAACAGGGTGATCACACGTGTGGCAAAGTGTTGTTGAGAGTGTACGAAAGAGGCATGAGTTCATCTAGCACAGGGCCTGTCACATGTATTCACTCTGTTAGTACATGTTTATCATTCTTGTCTTTAAACAAGGTGATTGCTGTCTATGAAGTCACAGGCCCTCATAAAGCTCCAGGGTTAGTACATTTTCTTTTAAATATACAGTACCTAAGAGACAAAAAAGGGGGTCTGGGGAAGAAGAGTGTAGTAGGGCATAAAGAGTGGGCACCGAGTGTGTGCATCTGTATTTTTCACACTGACACCTACCGGGAGCCTGTGGCATAGAAGAGGCACCAGAACATCTAGTGGGTTGGAGGAGTTGGCCACCTCTGCCCTTAGCAAGCCCAGGCCTTACGTAGGGGTCGTACATGAGTAGCCGTGGTGTCAGGAACGAACACTGTGTGACCATCAGCCTGGTGTCCTCTTGCTATGGCTGATCTACCTACACCTGCTGATAAATTATTCATCTGTCAGAAAGAGGTCAGTGCTGATCCCAAGATATGGTACAATCACTACAAAAAGATCAATAAGCTGTGTGGATCACAATAAACTGTGGAAAATTCTGAAAGAGATGGGAATAGCAGACCACCTGACCTGCCTCTTGAGAAACCTGTATGAAGGTCAGGAAGCAGCAGTTAGAACTGGACATGGAACAACAGAATGGTTCCAAATAGGAAAAGGAGTACATCAAGGCTGTATATTGGCACCCTGCTTATTTAACTTCTATGCAGAGTACATCATGAGAAACGCTGGGCTGGATGAAACACAAGCTGGAATCAGGGTTCCTGGGAGAAATATTAATAACCTCAGATATGCAGGTGACACCACCCTTATGGCAGAGTGAAGAACTAAAGAGCCTCTTGATGAAAGTGAAAGTGGAGAGTGAAATAGTTGGCTTAAAGCTCAACATTCAGAAAACGAAGATCATGGCATCTGGTCCCATCATGTCATGGCAAATAGATGGAGAAACAGTGGAAACAGTGGCAGACTTTATTTTGGAGGGCTCCAGAATCACTGCAGATGGTGACTGCAGCCGTGAAATTAAAAGATGCTTACTCCTTGGAAGGAAAGTTATGACCAACCTAGATAGCATACTAAAAAGAAGAGATATTACTTTGTCAACAAAGGTCTGTCTAGTCAAGGCTATAGTTTTTCCAGTGGTCATGTATGGATGTGAGAGTTGGACTATAAAGAAAGCTGAGTGCTTAAGAATTGGTGCTTTTGAACCATGGTGTTGGAGAAAACTGTTGAGAGTCCCTTGGACTGCAAGGAGATCCAACCAGTCCATTCTGAAGGAGATCAGTCCTGGGTGTTCATTGGAAGGACTGATGTTGAAGGGGAAACTCCAATACTTTGGCCACCTGATGAGAAGAGCTGACTCATTTGAAAAGACCCTGATGCTGGGAAAGATTGAAGGCAGGAGAAGAAGGGGATGACAGAGGATGAGATGGTTGGATGGCATCACCGACTCAATGGACATGAGTTTGAGTAACCTCCAGGAGTTGGTGATGGACAGGGAGGCCTGGTGTGCTGCAGTCCATGGGGTCTCTAAGAGTCGGACATGACTGAGTGACCGAACTGAGCTGAGCAAGCTGGTTATATAGGTCTTATAGACCATTGCAAAGAGTTTATTCTATTTAGAGTAAAATAGAAAGCCTTTGGAGGTTTATAGCAGAAAGGTATAATAATCTATCATAGGTTTTACAAGAATGACTTCTAGGTTTGGTGGATATAGACAATAAAGAATATGTTTGAATAAAGGAAAATGGTGAAAATATTATTTAAATTATTTTGGTAGAGATTTGGACTAGGATTTTTATAGTGGAAATAATGAGAAATGTTCATATTCTGGATATATTTTTAAGGTAGAAGGTATGTGTTGATGGTTTAGCATTACAGTTTGAGAGTATGAGATAAATTTGAGTGATCCAAATTTTTTGGTTTGTTTCCAGGAAGAAGAAGACTGAAAAAAAAAAAAAAAGAAGAAGAAGGCAAAGGAAAAAAGTTATCATGGTAAAGATCGTCTCAGTGTGTGGCTGTAAAAACCATTGTAAAGATTTCAGAAAAAATTATGGGAACTTTAACAGTGCCCCCTGAACTATGCAAAAATTGCTTTTAAAAAAGTTAAGGCTATTTTTCTTACAGAGTCTTGATTCTGATTTAAAGCCAAGGGGATAATTATCTAAAAAGAGCTGTTTGTATAACTGTTTTCTAATAGACTAAACCTCAGTAAAATACATTCAGTTCAGTTCAGTCGCTCAGTTGTGTCCAACTCTTTGCAACCCCATGAGTCTCAGTACTCCAGGCCTCCCTGTCCATCACAAACTCCCGGAGTTCACTCAGACTCACGTCCATTGAGTCAGTGATGCCATCCAGCCATCTCATCCTCTGTTGTCCCCTTCTCCTCCTGCCCCCAATCCCTCCCAGCATCAGAGTCTTTTCCAATGAGTCAGCTCTTCGCATGAGGTGGCCAAAGTACTGGAGTTTCAGCTTTAGCATCATTCCTTCCAAAGAAATCTCAGGGCTGATCTCCTTCAGAATGGACTGGTTGGATCTCCTTGCAGTCCAAGGGACTCTCAAGAGTCTTCTCCAACACCACAGTTCAAAAGCATCAATTCTTCGGTGCTCAGCCTTCTTCACAGTCCAACTCTCATATCCATACATGACCACAGGAAAAACCATAGCCTTGACTAGACGAACCTTTGTTGGCAAAGTAATGTCTCTGCTTTTGAATATGCTGTCTAGGTTGGTCATAACTTTCCTTCCAAGGAGCAAGCGTCTTTTCATTTCATGGCTGCAGTCACCATACAAACACATAATGTGCACAAGACATTGATTTAGTTAATTATTGTCACTATTATTATTATTTTATCAGAAACATTTCCTGCTTGGACAAAAACATACAGAAACAGTGCAAAACGGAAAGGATCCTCTTAAAAGTGGACCTCAGGCATCTTCTGGGCAAGGAGCAGGCAGAGGCAACTATAAAGAGGCTCCTTCTTCTGAGAATTGGATGGATGGCTCAGACAGGGGACAAAGAACCACCGAGAACCAGCAGCCCAGGGAGCAGGGCTGGTCTCGAGTCAAAACCCTGGGAACAAAAGCCCAACTGGACTTCAGAATCACTAGAGACGAGTAATTTCTGTGTGCTTCAGATTTTCATCCTTTTAACAGGAATGTCTACTGAAGTCATTCTTCTCTCTAATGTATGTTTGATGGGTGTAGAGTGGATGATTTGATCTTTAGCTCACAGTCCCGCAGATGGAGATAAATTGTACTCAAGATGCTGATTCAAAGAATTGTTCCTCGGAAAACCTCCATCTTTGGATCTGATTTAGCTGATGAGAGTCTGGCTTTGAGCTGATGCTATCCTGGGGTGAGTTGAGCTCGGGGGTGTGGTAAGCACCATTTGCAAGTGGGAGATACGTGAATCGCTGTAGAAGATTGTGTGGTCTCAGTATGGCCCAGCAACACCTTCCATCCACTTACCCTTGTGCTCTATGGCCGTGCCAGCCCCCTGTCAGGAGCTAAAGCTGACCCCTCCACTCCATTGAATTTGGTGTTATGATTGGCGCCATGACACCTTTGACCAATACAATAATGTGCAAATACTTTGCCTGTGTTAGTCATTGTCTTTATTCAGCCAGGAGCTTCTATTTTTTCTCTCATAGAGTGCTTACTCTCACGATGAGATCGCTCCAAACCCAGACATCATGGGTTCAGAGAGACCCCTTGGGTCTGGAGAAGCCCACACCACATCCAGAGACCACGCACAGACACCCTGGTGATGGCTCCGTCTGAGCTCTGCAACAACCGGCACCAATCTTGGAACTCAGCCTAAGGGACTCATTTCACGGCTACTGTGTCTCTGCAACTGCATCACCCATAGCTGAGCCCGGTCAACTCAGGACAGAAAGAGGAAAAAAATGAGAACCTGTTATTTAAGCCAGTCAGTTTGGGGGCAGTGTGTCGCACAGCAATAGATAATGGTAACGATCGCCTTCATTCCCTCTCGGTGATGGCTAATGAGCCAGCAGTGCAAAACAGCTAGCACAAGAGTTTGACGCTAGCAGGCGATTAATACATGTTCTTTCCTTTTCAGTTCACATAAAGTTGACATAAAGCCGAGTATGATGTTGGCACCACCTGAAATTACTCACATGTCTTAGTATCTGGCTGCTGCCTGTGGCCGAGTGAAACTTCCTCCCCCAAACTAGAATATAATTCCCCAGCTTTATGCCACATGATTCTGTGATTCAGTCGTGGGATCACTGTCACTTATGAGAGGTTGGTTATTAACCTTATTAAGGTTTTCGGGGAGCATGCTGTGAGAGCAACTTTCAGGACACACGGCAACAAATGTTATCATCAAGGGCAAAAAAGAAACACTGAGACAACTTTATAACACAAAGGGGGTTTTCAGTCCTGCGAAATATGTTTAGCAGTTTGGATTGAGTTTTCACTCTTCTGTTGTAAGAAGGGTTTATTTATGGAATATAAAGTTCTACTGAACCCTGTGTGACAACTCAGCACGAATTTCAAATTCAAATTTCAATTCCCTTCAGCGGAGTAGCAACACACTTTTGACACCACAACACTCAATACGCAGTTTACCATCCCTACGGTCATCAGAAGAGCGAAATTCAAGTTCTAAAAGCAAGAGTCTGCAGAACAGAATTCCCTTTGATTTCTAATTCTTTCTTGGTCAAGCCTAGAAAATAGAACCCTCACTGTACACGCTAAAGCTGAAGCTTGTTTGAATCAGGTTCTATGTATAAAGAAATCCTCAATACTCCCCAGTCAAACTCTGTGCCCCCCACTTTCCCTGCAATGATGCCTGAAGTTACCACGTTGCAGAAACCTCGCAGGGAAAGGACAGACGCTTCCCTCTTTGCAGATTGAATGCCCGAGTCGGGTTATTTGGATGCTCCCTGGCAAATGGCGCCACAAGGGGGCAGCAGAGGGCTGTGTTCCTGAACCCGGGCAGCCTGTCCGTGGGTCCTTCAGCGTCTCACCTGAGTCCCTCCGGACCTCTGACTGGAAAATTCACTTGTCTGGTACAGTCCAGAGAGCCGTCTTGATTCTACTCCTTGATTCTATTTCCAGTTAGTCCATTTTCTCAGGGGTTTGATGAGTTTTACTTGTGCGTTGCTACAGGTATTCGCTCCATCATCCATCAGACCCTTGGTTTCTCTTTTCTGGGCACTGTTCTGATCGCTGAGTCTACAAAACACAGCTGATCGTTTCGCCAAGACCTTTTCCTCTTGGGAGTCCTGCCAAGGCAGAGTGACTCTGTGGAAATGACACCCGTCGAGGACCAAAGCTACCTGGGTCCAGCCCTGCCTGCCTGCCTGCCTGCCTGCCCCACTTGCTCAGCTGCAAACCACCCCTGGATTCTCGGAGCCCCCGGGCTCATCTGATCCCTCACTCCCCGCTGCCCTCACACCTGCATTTCCTCTGCTCAGAGGCGGTAACCGTGGCCCCTATCAAGTTTCTGAAACCATCATGAGGTGAGGGTGTTTGAGTGTTTCCTGTGCTCCATTACTTCGTGTAAGAGCTCAGCCTATGCCTTTAATCAGCAGGCATGGTGATCCATTTTTATTCCTTTCTCCACTCGTTCTTCCGTTTCTTTATTAATTTTTCTTACAATAGAGTTACTTTACAAGGTCGCATTAACTTCTACTTCATAGCAAAATGAATCAGCCGTGGGTAGAGTACGTATTTTTTTCAGTACCTTTGTGTGCCGGATACAGACCTTGATGATGAAGCTTGGATCAGGCAGACAGAGGACCCGCCCTGATGGTAGTTATGCCCTAGGACGAGGGGGGAGCAAGTCGACAAATACCATAATTACGGAATTTGTCACATGGTGACTTGTGCTAAGCATGGGGAGTGAATCTGAGCCAGGCAGAGAGAAGGAAAATCATTACCGTTGTTGTCATCGCTGTAATACAGTTTTGGGAGGTTATCTACATAATCAATTGCAATCAATAAGAGTGGGAGATGCGGACTTCCCTGGGAGCCCTAAAATCAGACTGTGGGATTCTCCCCAGGCCAGAAGACAGCATTCAGGTGGGCCGGTGGTGTCGACATAGGGTTTGAACTTGCCTTTGAAGCAATGAATGGGAATTAGCTGTACAGGAAATGAAGCAGAGGCTGGGGTCTGAGACAAGAAAATAGCAGGTGGGAAGAAGAGGAGTGGAGCGAGGTGGGTGTGCAGAGCTGTGAGCACTGGCTAAGGTCAGCTGAGGCATGGATGAGCCACTCAGGGAGAGGTCGAGACTAGTTCCAGGATCTTGGGCTCCCAGTGCCCATGGGCACCGTGCTGGGTGAGTTTCATGCATTGACACATTGAAGGTTCACCCTGGCTTAACAAGGTGGGTATTGATACCCTTATTTTCAGGCAGATTTGATCTTTGGCCTATATAAAAGTAAAATCTAGCATGTGTACACAATGCCTCTTTTTAAAAAAAATATTTATTTATTTGGTTGCACTGGGCTCCTCCTTGCGGCCTGCCGGCTTCTCTAGTTGTGCTGCACAGCTCTCTAGTTGTGGCATGTGGACTTAATTGCCCTGTGGCATTTGGGATCTGAGTTTCCTGATCAGGGATAGAACCTACGTCCCCTGTATTAGGGGGTGGATTCTTAATCACTCATCACCAGGAAAGTCCCCACAATGTCTCCTTAGTAGGAAAATACATTTGTGTGCTTGGTTATGTTTGCAGGGCACCCAGTCTGTCCAAAGCAACTCATGGTGC
Organism: Bison bison bison; assembly: GCF_000754665.1. Taxonomy (NCBI): domain Eukaryota; kingdom Metazoa; phylum Chordata; class Mammalia; order Artiodactyla; family Bovidae; genus Bison; species Bison bison. The sequence goes on along the minus strand of NW_011494608.1, from coordinate 4,218,778 downwards.
CCAGCTAATGGCTCCCTATATGGCCTGACTGATGTTCCTAGAGGAATTCCTAAGGGCTTGTGCCATCTGGTGTTGATGGCCTCTTAGATCAGGCTGGGGCACAGTTTTATTAATTTCCAGCCAGGCCTTCTTGGTACCATGGCAGACTCCTCTGGGAAGTCCAGGGACTCACTCCTGCCTTGCTAACACCTGATCTTCAAAGCAGCTTGTGATGCTGTGACGACAAAGAGAATTTTAAGCAAGGAGCAGCCTTGGTCTTCTCGCTCAGGGCTGGGGGAGGATGCTTTCATGGGAACCACAAGAGGATAGCCTGTGGGACAAGGAGTAGGGGAAGAAGAGCATCCTGCCGCCGGGACTGGACACAGGAAATTGTTTGGGAGAGGCTGGGCTACACCACGTTGCAAATGGTTCATTGATTCTTGATCCATTTGTTTACTTTCTCGTGTGTGCACTCTTCTATTAAGTGTTATTTGTCTTAGGCCCAGGGACACTGAGAAAAAGAGACACATTTTGTCCAAGAGTTCAGAGTCTACTAGACAAACAGATGGGTAAACAGAAATATCTGACTGAGAACAATTTTTGCAAAATTTAACATTTCTGCAAAATGTAACTGTGCTTCCCAGGTGGCTCAGTGGTAAAGAATCCGCCTGCCAGTGCAGGAGACACAGGAGACTTGGGTTCCATCCCTGGGTCAGGAAGATCCCCTGGAGTAGGAGATGGCAACCCACTCCAGCATTGTTGCCTGGAAAATTCCACAGGGAGTGGAGCCTGGTGGGGGTCGCAAAAGTGTTGGACATGACTCAGCGACTGAGCACCCATGCAACCTTTATAAATTTAACATCTTTGTGCCTCCACAAAATAGGGGTGAATAATAGTAGGTATCTCGATGATCTATTATGAATACTAAACAAGATAATACAAAAGGAGCATTGGGCTTATTTGTGACAAAGAATATAGGCTACAATAATTATAGTTATTATTATTGTTCGTTGACACAGCAAAGTATAGAATCAGAGAAGAAATTAAATACAGTGACTTTATGAAAGCCATTTCCTCTAAGGGTGGAGGAAGGGAAATAGACTTGGGGAAGGATACAAAGAAATAATGTACCTGTAATATTGTACCTGTAATATCAAACGCATTTATTTAAAAAAAAATCTGGAGCAAATTAGACAGAATGTTAACATCTGTTAATTCAGCATGCTGCTCACAAGAGTGTTAATTGAATTGTTACATCTTTACTCATTTGTATGTTTGACATTTTTAAAGCTAAAAAAATTAAAAAACAATGAGAATAGGATGCTGTAAATGGAATGATGTGTGGCTGTGTCAGCCTGGGTTAAAGCAGGATTTAGGGTTTGGAATCAGGATCCGACCGGGAAAACCTCCCAGAAGTGTGCAGATATAGGGAATTTGGGGTCTGGAAGATGAATAAATCACGTGTTAAAACTCCTACTCTGTGCTAAGCACTGCACTAGATTCTTTTTGGTTTGAATTCACTTTAAGGGGAAATGTAGCAACTGTGCAGAATTCCAAGGGGCTCCACTGTGGTCTTGTTGCCACCGACATCACAGCTCAACTTCTGCTTCCCTCTCTTCCTCCCTCCAAGTTAGGGCTCCCAAGAGCAACTTCCTTCCTTCAAACACTGTCACTTGGAGAACTTGCAAGAGATCATGGAAGCAGACGGGAATATGGGCTTTTGGAACTGTCACCATCTGTGGCTGGCAACAAACCTCCTGTCCGGGGAGTAAGGCAGCCCCAGGAGGTTGTACAGCTTCTGCCTGTGGTGGCCTGGTGGGGACATAGTGCAGCAGATGGGGTGTCCCAGGCTTTGGAGAAACACAAGAAAAATAACTGGATCCTCAGATTTCAGGGAACTCTCATCCTACAGACATAGCACTCCCTCTGTTAAAAAGCTAGTTCTTCCTTCTTGAGGTGATGTAAAAGCTCTGACTTAAAGACAGCATGTGCCTCTGAGGATATAGCTCTGTCTCCTTCGTGGAGTCCAGACCAGAGCAGGAGGTGAGGCACAACACAACCCACCCAGGAAAGGGCTGCATGCAGTAGGAGGTGAAAGAGACGAAGCCCCAGAATGGGGCTTGACGGAACCAGCATGTCCTGGGGGTTGGGCCCTGGTTGGGCTGGACAGAGTGGGGAAGAACCCAAGGTTTGACCAGGGAGGCTTTGGTGATATGGGGACATTCTCTATGGTACAGAATCCTCATTGCCCACAAGGAACCACAGAGACAGTCCCAAGAAATGTCAAAGCTGCCATAACAGAGATGCCTGTTGAACTCCTAGTGTGGTACCCTGCTTTGAGGACACCAACCAGCCAGCAGCAAGCTGATTTCACTGAACCCATCCATTTTCAAAGGTGTTCTGGTTGCCATCTCTGGGAAGCAGATACTCAGCCAGATTTGGGAGGACAACAGGTTTATTGTGTAACAGTGGAAGGAAAAGGGTAAGGACAGGTCAGTGAGGGACAGCCATCAGACTGATGGAGGGTCAGCTGCTGGGACTGCTGGCTGCTACCCACTCTCAAATGGGAATCCCAGACCACCTAACCTGCCTCTTGAGAAATCTGTATGCAGGTCAGGAAGCAACAGTTAGAACTGGACATGGAACAACAGGCTGGTTCCAAATAGGAAAAGGAGTACGTCAAGGCTGTATACCGTCACCCTGCTTATTTAACTTATATGCAGAGTACATCATGAGAAACGCTGGGCTGGAAGAAGAACAAGCTGGAATCAAGATTGCCAGGAGAAATATCAGTAACCTCAGATACGCAGATGACACCACCCTTATGGTAGAAAGTGAAGAGGAAATCAAAAGCCTCTTGATGAAAGTGAAAGAGGACAGTGAAAAAGTTGGCTTAAAGCTCAACATTCAGAAAACTAGGATCATGGCATCCGGTCCCATCACTTCA
>NW_011494608.1:4209239-4215533 GCF_000754665.1 Bison bison bison | reverse complement strand
TCATTGGAAGGACTGATGTTGAAGCTGAAACTCCAATACTTTGGCCTCCTGATGGGAAGAACACTCATTGGAAAAGACCCAGATGCTGGGAAAGATTGAAGGCAGGAAGAGAAGGGGACGACAGAGGATGAGATGGTTGGATGGCATCACCGACTCAATGGACATGAGTTTGAGTAGTCTCCAGGAGTTGGTGTTGGACAGGGCAGCCTGGTGTGCTGCAGTCCATGGAGTTGCAGAGTCAGACACATCTGAGCGACTGAACTGAACTGAACAGAACCCTCTCTCAGCTGAAGGCTTCCTGGGCATGGCCTCAGCTGAAGGGCACTGAGTCAGGCTGTGTCTTCTTTAGAGAGCTTGCACTCAGGGACTGACCATTCAGTACAATAAATCCCAGTACAGAGGAGCCTAGAGGGCTCCAGTCCATGGTGTCACAAGAGGCAGACATGATGCAGTGACTAAACCACCAATGATGGATCCTTAGGTTTCCTTTTCTCAACTTGGGATGACTTGGAAGAGGGATCCCAGCTCCCAAGCTCCCCAGGGGATCTGCTGAGGTTTTTTTTGGTGAGTAAATCTCAGCTGGACATTTCCTTTCACCCAACCTTGCTTCTTTGAGTCCTTGATGTGTATTTATCCTGAGAGCGCTTCCCAAGTTTCCTTCTTCACATCAGCCTCCACTGCAGAGAAGCCTCCACTGCTGACCTAGATGTGTGGTTAAGCGTGTAGAGTCTAGATCAGCCTGCCTTGGTCCAAATTTATCTCTATCACCGATTAGCTGCATGATCTTGGGTGAATTATTTAAGCTCCGACGCCTCCTTTTCCTCATCTGCTACATGGAGATGATAACACCTATTGTGTTGTCATGTGAAAATTAAGTAGGATGTAAGTGAAAGAGCTAACACCCTGTCTGCTGCACCATAAGTACTATGGAGCTGTCCATTATTACCGTGGAGGTTATGGCTATAGAATATGTTTGTTAAGAATGGAGTGATGCAGACAGTCTGGGTTTGACTGTGGGGTTTTCTGCATATGAGCTTTGTGATCTTGACTCTATCTGCCTGTGTCTGAATTGCCTTCACTGCACAGTGGAGGTAATAGTAGTGCTCATAGAATATAATTGTTATGGTGGCAATTCATTGAGTAGTCTTCACAGAAAAAAAATCACTTAGCTCACTGCCTAATCCATACTAAGTCCTCAGTGAGTAATGGTTATAATTAGGGAACAAATGAAAACTAACATACATTAAACAGTTATTGTGTGTCAAGAACTATGTATTTCACTGAATTCCATAACATTATTTGACAAATAATTTGTCCCAAACTTTTAAAGTTGCATGGATGAGTGTCAGAACAATTGCATTATTAGTGCTACAATATCCCACTTTTAGGAATTCTCCTTTGATAGATGCCTCCTGTCCCCACCCACTCCCCAGCATATAGTGGAATAAGTTTCATCCATGACACCTGTACTACCCAAGTCATTAGCCTTCTCACTCTTAATTTTCATTGGGTTTTTAAAAATATAAATTTATTTATTTTAATTGGAGGCTAATTACTTTACAATACTGTATTGGTTTTGCCATACATAAACATGAATCTGCCACGGGTATACACATGTTCCCCATCCCAAACCCCCCTCCCTCCTCCCTCCCCGTACCATCCCTCTGGGTCATCCCAGTGCACCAGCCCCGAGCATCCTGTATCATGCATCGAACCAGGACTGGCAATTCATTCCACATGTGATAATATACATGTTTCAATGCCATTCTCCCAAATCATCCCACCCTCACACAGAGTCCAAAAGACTGTTCTATACATCTGTGTCTCTTTTGCTGTCTTGCATACAGGGTTATTGTTACCATCTTTCTAAATTCCATATACATGCGTTAGTATACTATATTGGTGGGTTTTTTTTTCAGGCTTACTTCACTCTGTATAATAGGCTCCAGTTTCATCCACCTCATTAGAACTGATTCAAATGTATTCTTTTTAATGGCTGAGTAATACTCCATTGTGTATATGTACCACTGCTTTCTTATCCATTCATCTGCTGATGGGCATCTATCTAGGTTGCTTCCATGCCCTGGCTATTATAAATATTACTGCGATGAACATTGGGGTACACGTGTCTCTTTCAATTCTGGTTTCTTTGGTGTGCATGCCCAGCAGTGGGATTGCTGGATCATATGGCATTTCTATTTCCAGTTTTTTAAGGAATCTCCACACTGTTCTCCATAGTGGCTGTACTAGTTTGCATTCCCATCAACAATGTAAGAGGGTTCCCTTTTCTTCACACCCTCTCCAGCATTTATTGCTTGTAGACTTTTGGGTAGCAGCCATTCTGACTGGCGTGAAATGGTACCTCATTGTGGTTTGATTTGCATTTCTCTGATAATGAGTGATGTTGAGCATCTTTTCATGTGTTTGTTAGCCATCTGTATGTCTTCTTTGGAGAAATGTCTATTTAGTTCTTTGGCCCATTTTTGGATTGGGTTGTTTATTTTTCTGGAATTGAGCTGCAGGAGTTGCTTGTATATTTTTGAGATTAATTCTTTGTCAGTTGCTTCATTTGCTATTATTTTCTCCCATTCTGAAGGCTGTATTTTCACCTGGCTTATAGTTTCCTTTGTTGTGCAGAAGCTTTTAAGTTTAATTAGGTCCCATTTGTCTATTTTTGCTTTTATTTCCAGTATTCTGGGAGGTGGGTCATAGAGGATCCTGCTGTGATTTATGTTGGAGAGTGTTTTGCCTATGTCCTCCTCTAGGAGTTTTATAGTTTCTGGTCTTACATTTAGATCTTTAATCCATTTTGAGTTTATTTTTGTGTATGGTGTTAGAAAGTGTTCTAGTTTCATTCTTTTACAAGTGGTTGACCAGTTTTCCCAGCACCACTTGTTAAAGAGATTGTCCTTTCTCCATTGTACATTCTTGCCTCCTTTGTCAAAGATAAGGTGTCCATAGGTGCGTGGCTTTATCTCTGGGCTTTCTATTTTGCTCCATTGATCTGTATTTCTGTATTTGTGCCAGTACCATACTGTCTTGACGACTGTGGCTTTGTAGCAGAGCCTGAAGTCAGGCACGTTGATTCCTCCAGTTCCATTCTTTCTCAGGATTGCTTTGACTATTCAAGGTTTTTGTATTTCCATACAAATTGTGAAATTGTTTGTTCTAGCTCTGTGAAAAATACCATTGGTAGCTTGATAGGGATTGCATTGAATCTATAGATTGCTTTGGGTAGTATACTTATTTTCACTATATTTATTCTTCCAATCCATGAACACGGTATATTTCTCCATCTATTGGTGTCCTCTTTGATTTCCTTCACCAGTGTTTTATAGTTTTCTATATATAGGTCTTTTGTTTCTTTAGGTGGATATATTCCTAAGTATTTTATTCTTTTCATTGCAATAGTGAATGAAATTGTTTCCTTAATTTTTCTTTTTATTTTCTGATTATTAGTGTATAAGAATGCAAGGGATTTCTGTGTGTTGATTTTATATCCTGCAACTTTATTATATTCATTGATTAGCTCTAGTAATTTTCTGGTGGAGTCTTTAGGGTTTTCTATGTAGAGGATAATGTCATCTGCAAACAGTGAGAGTTTTACTTCTTCTTTTCCAATTTGGATTCCTTTTATTTCTTTTTCTGCTCTGATTGCTGTGGCCAAAACTTCCAAAACTATTTTGAATAGTAGTGGTGAGAGTTCCTGACTTAAGGGGAAATGCTTTCAATTTTTCACCATTGAGGATAATGTTTGCTGTGGGTTTGTCATATATAGCTTTTATTATGTTGAGGTACGTTCCTTCTATTCCTGCTTTCTGGAGGGTTTTTGGAGAAGACAATGGCACCCCACTCCAGTACTCTTGCCTGGCAAATCCCATGGACGGAGGAGCCTGGTAGGCTGTAGTCCATGGGGTCGCGAAGAGTCGGACACGACTGAGTGACTTCACTTTCACTTCTCACTTTCATGCATTGGAGAAGGAAATGGCAACCCACCCCAGTGTTCTTGCCTGGAGAATCCCATGGACAGAGAAGCCTGGTAGGCTGCAGTCTGTGGGGTCGCACAGAGTCAGATACAACTGAAGTGACTTGGCGGCGGCGGATGGTTTTTATCATAAATGGTTGTTAAATTTTGTCAAGGCTTTCTCTGCATCTATTGAGATAATCATATAGCTTTTATTTTTCAATTTGTTAATGTGGTGTATTACGTTGATTGATTTGTGGATATTGAAGAATCCTTGCATTCCTGGGATAAAACCCACTTGGTCATGACGTATGATCTTTTTAATGTGCTGTTGGATTCTGATTGCTAGAATTTTGTTAAGGATTTTTGCATCTATGTTCATCAGTGATATTGGCCTGTAGTTTTCTTTTTTTGTGGGATCTTTGTCAGGTTTTGGTATTAGGGTGATGGTGGCCTCATAGAATGAGTTTGGAAGTTTACCTTCCTCTGCAATTTTCTGGAAGAGTTTGAGTAGGATAGGTGTTAGCTCTCCTCTAAATTTTTGGTGGAATTCAGCTGTGAAGCTGTCTGGACCTGGGCTTTCGTTTGCTGGAAGATTTCTAATTACAGTTTCAATTTCCGTGCTTGTGATGGGTCTGTTAAGGTTTTCTATTTCTTCCTGGTTCAGTTTTGGAAAGTTGTACTTTTCTAAGAATTTGTCCATTTCTTCTAAGTTGTCCATTTTATTGGCATATAATTGTTGATAGTAGTCTCTTATGATCCTTTGTATTTCTGTGTTGTCTGTTGTGATCTCTCCATTTTCATTTCTAATTTTATTGATTTGACTTTTCTCCCTTTGTCTCTTGATGAGTCTGGCTAATGGTTTGTCATTTTTTTTTTTTTTTGTCCTCTCAAAGAATCAGCTTTTGGCTATGTTGATTTTTGTTATGGTCTCTTTTGTTTCTTTTATTTCTGCCCTAATTTTTAAGATTTCTTTCCTTCTACTAACCCTGGGGTTCTTTATTTCTTCCTTTTCTAGTTGCTTTAGGTGTAGAGTTAGGTTATTTATTTGACTTTTTTCTTGTTTCTTGAGGTATGCCTATATTGTTATGAACCTTCCTCTTAGCACTGCTTCTACAGTGTCCCACAGTTTTGGATTGTTGTGTTTTCATTTTCATTCATTTCTATGCATATTTTGATTTCTTTTGTGATTGGTTGGTTATTCAGCAGCATGTTGTTCAGCCTCCATATTTTGGAATTTTTAATAGTTTCTCTCCTGTAATTGAGATCTAAATCTTACTGCATTGTGGTCAGAAAAGATGCTTGGAATTATTTCAATTTTTTTGAATTTACCAAGGCTAGATTTATGGCCCAGGATGTGATCTATCCTGGAGAAGGTTCCGTGTGTGCTTGAGAGAAAGGTGAAATTCATTGTTTGGGGGTGAAATGTCCCATAGATATCAATTAGGTCTAAATAGTCTATTGTGTCATTTGAAGTTTGTGTTTCCTTGTTAATTTTCTGTTTAGTTGATCTAGCCATAAGTGTGAGTGGGGTATTAAAGTCTCCCACTATTATTGTGTTATTGTTAATTTCCCCTTTCATACTTGTTAGCATTTGTCTTACGTATTGTGGTGCTCCTATGTTGGGGGCATATATATTTATAATTGTTATATCTTCTTCTTGGATTGATCCTTTGATCATTATGTAGTGTCCTTCTTTGTCTCTTTTCACAGCCTTTGTTTTAAAGTCTGTTTTATCTGATATGGGTATTGCTACTCCTGCTTTCCTTTGGTCTCTATTTGCATGGAATATCTTTTTCCAGCCCTTCACTTTCAGTCTGTATGTGTCCCTTGTTTCAGGGTGGGTCTTTTGTAGACAACATATATAGGGGTCTTGTTTTTGTATCCATTCAGCCAGTCTTTGTCTTTTGGTTGGGGCATTCAACCCATTTACATTTAAGGTAATTATTGATAAGTATGATCCCGTTGCCATTTACTTTATTGTTTTGGGTTCGAGGTTATACACCCTTTCTGTGTTTTTTGTCTAGAGAAGATCCTTTAGCATTTGTTGGAGAGCTGGTTTGGTGGTGCTGAATTCTCTCAGCTTTTGCTTGTCTATAAAGCTTTTGATTTCTCCTTCATATTTGAATGAGATCCTTGCTGGGTACAGGATCCTTGCTGGCTGTAGGTTATTTTCTTTCATCACTTTATGTATGACCTGCCATTCCTTCCTAGCCTGAAGAGTTTCTATTGAAAGATCAGCTGTTATGCTTGTGGGAATCCCCTTGTGTGTTATTTGTTGTTTTTCCTTGCTGCTTTTAATATTTGTTCTTTGTGTTTGATCTTTGTTA
>NW_011494608.1:4208935-4209139 GCF_000754665.1 Bison bison bison | reverse complement strand
GTGTAGGTATGGAGGCATTTGATGAGCTCCTATCAATTAATGTTCCCTGGAGTCAGGAGTTCTCTGGTGTTCTCAGGATTTGGACTTAAGCCTCCTGCCCCTGGTTTTCAGTCTTATTCTTACAGTAGTCTCAAAACTTCTCCATCTATACAGCACTGATGATAAAACATCTAGGTTAAAGATGAAAAGTTTCTCCACAGTGAG
>NW_011494608.1:4197970-4208835 GCF_000754665.1 Bison bison bison | reverse complement strand
CCATTTTAGGGAAGTTTTCAACTATTATCTCCTCAAGTATTTTCTCATGGTCTTTCTTTTTGTCTTCTTTTTCTGGGACTCCTATAATTCGAATGTTGGGGCATTTAACATTGTCCCAGAGGTCCCAATATTGTCCTCATTTCTTTTAACTTGTTTTTCTTTTTTCCTCTCTGTTTCATTTATTTCTACCATTCTATTTTCTACCTCACTTATCCTATCTTCTGCCTCCGTTATTCTACTGTTGGTTCCCTCCAGAGTGCTTTTGATCTCATTTATTGCATTGTTCATTATATATTGACTCTTTTTTATTTCTTCTAGGTCCTTGTTAAACCTTTCTTGCATCTTCTCAATCTTGTCTCCAGGCTATTTATCTGTATCTCCATTTTGTTTTCAAGATTTTGGATCATTTTCATTATCATTATTTGAAATTCTTTATCAGGTAGATTCCCTATCTCTTCTTCTTTCGTTTGATTTTGTGGGCATTTATCCTGTTCCTTTACCTGCTGGGTATTTCTCTGCCTCTTCATCTTATTTATATTGCTGTGTTTGAGGTGGCCTTTCCATATTCTAGCAGTTTGTGGAGTTCTCTTTATTGTGGAGTTTCCTCACTGTGGGTAGGGTTGGACAGGTGGCTTGTCAAGGTTTCCTGGTTAGGGAAGCTTGTGTTGGTGTTCTGGTGAGTGAAGCTGGATTTCTTCTCTCTGGAGTGCAATGAAGTGTCCAGTAATGAGTTATGAGATGTCTGTGGATTTGGAGTAACTTTGGACAGCCTGTATATTGGAGCTCAGGGCTGTGTTCCTGTGTTGCTGGAGAATTTGCGTGGTATGTCTTGCTCTGGAACTTGGCCCTTGGGTGGTGCTTGGTTTCAGTGTAGGTATGGAGGTGTTTGATGAGCTCCTATTGATTAATGTTTCCTGGATTCAGGAGTTGTCTGGTGTTCTCTGGATTTGGACTTAAGCCTCCTGCCCCTGGTTTTCAGTCTTATTCTTACAGTAGTCTCAAAACTTCTCCATCTATACAGCACTGATGATAAAACATCTAGGTTAAAGATGAAAAGTTTCTCCACAGTGAGGGACACCCAGAGGGGTTCACAGAGTTACATGGAGAATAGAAGAGGGAGGAGCGAGATAGAGGCGACCAAGAGGAGAAGAGGGGGAATCAAAAGAGGAGCGAGCAAGCTAGCCAGTAATAACTTCCTTATGTGCAGTCCACAGTCTGGACTATTCAGAGATGTTCACAGAGTTATTCAGAGAAGAGAAGAGGGAGGAAGGAGAGAGAGGTGTCCAGGAGGACAAAGTGGGGAATCAAAAGGAGAGAGACAGATCCAGCCAGTAATCAGTTCCCTAAGTGTTCTCCACTGTCCAGAACACACAAAGAGATTCACAGAGTTGGGTAGAGAAGAGAAGGGGGAGGGAGGAGATAGAGGTGACCTGGTGGAGACAAAGGAGAGTCCAAAGGGGGAGAGAGCAGTCAAGCCAGTAATCTCGCTCCCAAGTAAAAATGGGTACTGAAGATTGGGTTCTTAAAGGTACAAAATTGATAACAAATACAAAAAAGCAAAGATTAAAAATCTAGAGTAGAGGTTGGATTCTCAAAAATACAGTATTAAAGAAAAAATAGTCACAAAAATTATAAAAAATATATATATGAAGTTTGCTTTAACAAGTAGCGTCTTTTTTTTTTTTTGCAAAGTAATAGTCGGTTATAAAAATGAAAATTAAAGGAGTAATAGAGGACTTAAAAGTTTTTTTTTTTTTAATTAAAGAATGATAATAGTAAAAATATATCTAGGACTTTTCTCTGGTGTTGTTGTGGGCAGTGTGGGATCAGTTCATTTTCAGATAGTTCCTTGATCGGCTTATATTTCTCAAGATCTATAGGCCCCTTCCTAGGTAGTTGGTGCTAACTACAGGGATTTAATCTATTGCACCTGTCACTTCCAAGGCGGTTCCCTCTGTTTTAGCTTCTGTTTGGTGGTCTCTTCAGTGTCTAATTTCGACCCTGCCACAAGGGGGCGGTGGTGGACACTTTTTTAGGCTCACTTGTTCAGTCGTGCTGTGGGGAGGGAGGGACGCTGCAAACATGACACTGGCGTGTGCTTGCAATGTCTCAGCCACACTGGGCCTGCCCCTGCTCAGGGCGCATGTGCTTTCCCTGTCTACACTGCTTAGGCTCTAGGTTGCTCTGCTGGGAATTGTCTGAGTCCGGCCCTGGGTTGTATGCACTTCCCAGGTCTAAGCTGCTCAGGTTCAGGCACTCGGGTAGTCCTCAGAGGCACAGACTCGGTTGGGCCTGCGTTTATGCCCTTCCCAGGTCCGAGCAGCTCAGGTGACCAGGTGTTTGGCGAGCGACAATGCTGTGACTTATCGCCTCCCCTGTCCCTGCCGCTCAGTTTTCTGGGTATACAACCGGCGCACCTTCTCAGGTGGATGTTGACCGTCCAGAATCCCAAGAAGTCTTGGTTAGCAACGAAGCCTGCTTGCAGTTTGGTAGAGGATGCCTCTCTGGGGCCGCAATTGCCCCCTTTCGGCTCTGGCTGCCCTTGCCTGCCTGTCACTGGAGGGGGATGGGTCGGTCTGCAGCTGGCTAGCTCTGCTCAGTCCTTTGTTCTGTGAGCGGGCTTGATGGTATCTTAGGTTAGGGCTTTTCGCGTAGCTCTGCTGCTGCTGCTAAGTCACTTCAGTCGTGTCCGACTCTGTGCGACCTCAGAGATGGCAGCCCACCAGGCTCCCCTGTCTCTGGAATTCTCCACACAAGAACACTGGAGTGGGTTGCCATTTCCCTCTCCAATGCATGAAAGTGAAAAGTGAAAGTGAAGTCGCTCAGTCGTGTCCAACTCCTAGCGACCCCATAGACTGCAGCCTACCAGGCTCCTCCATCCATGGGATTTTCCAGGCAAGAGTACTGGAGTGGAGTGCCATTGCCTTCTCCGCGTGTAGCTCTAGTCAGTTCTTGGTTCTGTGAGCGGGCCTGGAGGTGTCTTAGGTTAGGGCTTTTCACAGGATAGCTATCCCACAGTCTGGTTTGCTATCTTAAGTTAGTTCCCTCAGATTGCCCTGGGGGCATTCAGGCCCGGTCCTTACTCTAAACGATGCAGCCCACGCCTCCCTGCCCAGCCCCCACTTGCTAATGGCAGATGCAGGAGTCTGCGCTGCTTCTCCACTGGGAGTTACTATTGGGCACGTAATCTGTGGGTTTTAATTATTTATTTATTTTTCCTCCCGGTTATGTTGCCCTCTGTGGTTCCAAGGCTTGCCACAGACTCGCTAGTGAGAGTGTTTCCTGGTGTTTGGAAAGTTCTCTCTTTTTTAAGACTCCCTTCCCAGGACGAATCTCCATCCCTACCTCTTTTGTCTCTCTTTTTATCTTTTGTATTTTTCCTACCTCCTTTGGAAGACAGTGGGCTGCTTTTCTGGGTGCCTGATGTCCTCTGCCTGCATTCAGAAGTTGTTTTGTGGAATTTACTCAGTGTTCAAATGTTCTTTTGATGAATTTGTGAGGGAGAAAGTGTCCTATTCCTCCCTGTCCTATTCCTCCACCATCTTAGGACTGCCCCCTTCATTGGGTTTTTAATCCCAGTTGTCTTGCTGAGGGCAGGAATTTTATCTTTACTGCTGATTCCCCAGGTCTAGGTCTAGCCCCTGACACAGAGCCAACATTTCACAAAATTTGTCAACCAATGATGAATTCGGTGAAATTGCATATTATCACCCACATGTAAACTTATTTCATGTTCTGGGTGCACTTTGGGTTTCTCTTTCTAGTGCCATGTTGAGTTTTCTTCTTTGTTGGAGTTTCACTCATGGCAACACCCTCTCCTCCCTTGTTATTAGTTATTAAGATTCCTAACACAGACGTTAAGAGGCTAGGATCCCTGTCCAGCCCCTTCCCCACCCGACACCTAACTCAGAAGCATGTCCTTTGAATTTGGGAGACAGACTGTCTCCAATGCACCTTCCAGCAGGGTTTCCATAGCAACCACTGCCACTTCAAAGGTGCCAGAATGTCTCCATCTTACATCTGACTTTCTCCCTCCCTGTGTATGTGCCGTTCAGGTAACACCAGGCGGTTGAAATGAGCCTCAGGTCACCTTACCAAATGTTTCACAGCTGGCAGGAGCAGGTGTACTTATTAAATAAATTACGTGAGCAACATAGAGGCTGGGGCGTCATCTTCCTGCCACTCCAGAAAGAAGGCTGCTTTCATCGGATTTGCTGTCGGTCAGGAATCCCTGGTCTTAAAGGGCTCAATGTCTCGGTGCTCCGCGATGATCTAGATGGTGGGGTGGGGTGGGGATGGGGGGAGGTGTATATGTATACACGTGGCTCCTTCTCTTCATTGTACAGCACAAACTAACATTGTAGAGCAATTACACTACAGTCTAAAAAAAGTGACTCAATGTAGTTTTATCTTTTCTTATTTTTCCCATTGCTCATGCTTGCTTTTGAATGTTCCCCATCCTTGTTTTGGAAGTCAAATGGGAAGGCAACAATAGTAACATATTTTGAGGGGATGAGACTTCAGACTGGGTATCTCATTTTTGTCAGGAATCCACTCACACCTAGAATCCTCACTCTTCTAATAAAAAGATTTTGAGTTGTGTTCCCAGGGTCTACCCAAACTCAGCTGTGCACAGCACCCTTCAGTAACATGGTTTATGTTTACTTATTTATTACTTGATTTAGCAAATATTGGCTGGGTTTACATGTAATCTCAAATCCTTTAAGAGTCAAGAAAATTTTATTTATTTAGAAATCATTCTTGTATAGTTTGTAATGTGACATTTATATTATGATGCATGTTGCTTCATGTTTAATTTTCTTTCCTTTTTATTTCACTGAGCTGGGGAGGGTGTGGCTGGGAATGTGATTATCTGATACTTATAATATGCTTATGAAAAGGCTTCTAGCTGTTGAAATCACCCCATGGCGAAGCTTGTGTTATAAGGGAAAGTGTACCAGGAAAAGAAAGATGGAAAAAAAAAAAAAGAAACCAGAGGATCATGAGAAGGGTTTGCTGATCTTTATGTGAATAGAATTCTGCATATAAAATAGAAAATGTATCTATTTCACAAAATGAATTTGGATGAATTTTGGGAAACAGACATATGTACATAAAAAATGAACATAACCTAACCTGTTACTTAAACCACTAGATGTAGACTATCCTCTACTGTATCAGCGTGTGTAGAGCTAATGGATAGAGTATGTAATAGTTACATCACCTTAGAAATTAAACATTCCCAGTTAAAATTGATAATTTGATACTGATTCCTAACATCATTCTATACATCAAGTCATCGATGCCCAGAGTGTCAAGGCCACTGATTTTGAAGAGCCAGGAGTCTTATAGTGTGGTTACCTGGGTTAGAGAGGACTTTGAAGTGTCACATTTTCATAGGTGGCTTCAATCAAAACAGAAATTCTTATTAAGGTAATGATGTATCTCATTTGTTACAAATCCTAATTTCAACTCAGATAGTATATATGATTTAGAGAAAGAATTGTGTGCATGCTCAGTCATTTCTGATTGTGACCCCATGGACTGTAGCCTGTCAGGCTCCTCTGTCCATGGGATTTCCAGGCAAGAATACTGGAGTGGGTTGCCATTTCCTTCTCCAGGGGATATTCCTGACCCAGGGATTAAACACATGTCTCCTGCCTTGGCAGGCAGATTCTCTACAACTGAGTCATCTGGGAAAGTAAATAATAAAATCCCTAGACTCTTCTCTCATGAAACGTTCTAATTCTAATCTAACTCTATTTTTTCCCCCAAATTGATTCTACCTTGAATCTTTTAACTTGGAGGTAGAGTGTTCCAACCCATCAAGCCATTTCCATAGGGGCTTGAGAAATTAAAGCTCCCTTCCCTGGTGGCTCTGATGGTAAAGAATCCACCTGTGATGCAGGGGACCTGGGTTGGACCCCTGGGTTGGGAAGATCCCTTGGAGGAGGACATGGCAACCCACTCCAGTATTCTTGTCAGGAGAATCCCCATGGACAGAGGAGCCTGGTGGGCTAGAGTCCATGGGGTGGCAGAGTCAGACTGAGTGACTAAGCACAACATTGGTTACTGTGTTAAGGGGAAGTCAGGATTCAGAAAATAAACCTGTGTGTCCCAGAATCATCTGTATGCAGGGTAATTTCTTCCTTTTGCAGTAAACTTGTTTCTACTCATGGAAATACAATAGAATGATTAACAAGATGTTTTCTGAAATCTTGGGTACAAAAACATCTGTTTTGTTTTATGACCTTTGAAGCCTCTAAAGCTAGGTCTCTCCCCTAACTTTCTATCTCTGTTAGCTCATTATATTTGTTCTATTCATGTAATTTTGTTTGTTAGAACAAAGGTACAGCTGGTTTGATGGAATATATTTTTGAGAAAGTAGATCGCCTATAAATTCATTTGCTTCACAATAATTAATTTGAACAAACTCCAAAAATATGCTTTAATAACTTCTCAGATCCCAATTAGGGCCAAATTAATGGCTTCCATTTATGGCAGGGCCAATCTGATTAGGTCTCTTGTTTGGTTGTGCTGCAAGCATTATCCACCCTGAGGGGAACCAGGCTAAATACAAATCTTCAGATTGATTTAACCACAAATGTGTATTTATAAATTGCAACTGACTTTTCTAATTAATTTTGCATCGTGCTAATGGTTTTTCTTTGTAACCACTGATTATATCAGGAGGGATCCAAGCCAGATCTGGAGCCATTTGCAGTCACTGTTAGTGTAGAGAGAAATGAGAGGAAGCAATAAAGAAAGCAGCTTCCAGGGACCTAACTCCTGGAAGGTAATTACTGATTTCACCAAATGTCTAGAGAAGCAATGCAATCCACAGCATCAGTTAGGAAGATCCACCCTATTACCCGTTTTACAGCTGGGTTTCCTTGCAACTGAATTTTTTTTTTTTTTTTTTTGCTGAAGAAAATGTTTAAATGATTATTGCAAAGTCTGTGTCAAGGTTAGACATCAAAGAATATGAAATGGCTTCCAATTATGGGAAGGAAAAGTCATGAGGACAGATTATCAAGAAATATAAGGTGTCAAAGACAGGGCTAAGGAGGAGGAGACCTGGATATTCAGGGTACTTTTGCTTCTTAATAAGATTCATTTCCAGTTGGCCAGCTGGTGGTATTGATATGAGTACAAGAAAAAAAATGAGATGGAGCTGGCATGAGAGAATAGAATATGTCAGATGGAAGAAGTGTGGTTGAGCCTTAGCAAAGCTAGAACAAACTAAACAGAGCTGAGTCAAAACACAACTATCAGGAACTATCACAACATTGTAAACCAAGTATATTTCAATTAAAAAAAAAAGAAAATAATGGTAATAAATTTAAGTCCTACTGGAAACAAGAGAGTAGAGATATGAATGGAGAAGGATGAAGCAATTCAGAGTGTCCATTAGAGTCTTGGGCTTCCCAGGTGGCTCAAGTGGTAAAGAATCCACCTGCCAATGTAGGAGCCTCAGGGGACTCAGGTTCAGTCCCTGGGTCAGGAAGACCCGCTGTAGTAGGAAATGGCAACCATCTCAATATTCTTGCTGGAGTAATCCCATAGACAGAGGGGCTTAGTGGGCTCCATGGGGTTGCAAAGAGTTGGACTTGACTGAGCACACACCTGCACACGTATTAGGGTCTACTAAAACCTGCTGCTGCTAATGCTGCTAAGTCGCTTCAGTCGTGTCCGACTCTGTGCGACCCCATAGACGGCAGCCCAACAGGCCCCCCCGTCCCTGGGATTCTCCAGGCAAAAACACTGGGTGGGTTGCCATTTCCTTCTCCAATGCATGAAAGTGAGAAGTGAAAGTGAAGTCACTCAGTCGGTTCCGACTCCTATCGACCCCATGGACTGCAGCCTATCAGACTCTTCCATCCGTGGGATTTTCCAGGCGAGAGTACTGGAGTGGGGTGCCATTGCCTTCTCCATTACTAGAACCTACTAGGAGATAAATAAGTGGTACACTAAGTGCTTCTGGCTGAAAATCTCTACTCATCTTCACATATCCATAGCTAAGACAATGCAAGGATCTGGAGCTCACAGAGGGGATTCTTGGACCATGATTCCTCTCAGTTGATGTAGGTCGTTCTATCAGTAACACTTCCATTGTTTTATTATTCTACAAAATGCATGGGATAGATTTCTGAATAGAAACACATCTTGACTGGTCAGGGAACATGAAAGATTTTAGTCTCAAGTTATGTTTGCAAAATTTCTGTATCCAAATGCTGGCACCTGGGAAGATAAAAAACTGGGCTATTTCTCTAGAGGATTTACAATTTTTTCTATTATTTTCAATTTTTTCCCATTTATTATTTTAGAATATTGAGCAGAGTTCCCTGTGCTATACACTAGGTCCTTGTTGGTTATTTTTAAATAACCAGTGTGTACTCCTGTTAAGTTGGATTTGGTGAGTGTATGTGTTCATATTTCTTGTGTTTGTGCTTTAGTAACCCACTTTATTTTGTTTAAGAAATATAGGGTATAGATTCCAAGCATAAAATGATGCCTCACAAGACCCAAAGGCAGGATTGTAGCTGAGTTTGCCACACGAACTAAGGTAAAGTCTCCCTCGGGAGTCTTTTCTCTCAGATCAGCAGATCCTCTGCCATTTCTTTCCAGTCAGCATAGGAGAAAGTAGCTTCCAGTCAGTCACCAACTGCTATTAATAATAAATCCACTCAAGAGAGCACTGGATTGGCTGAAGTCTTCCAGTCCTCATTTCTGATTGGTTGGATGAGGACCAATCATTCTTGGGTCATCATGTGTAGAGAGTGGAGGGGCGGCAAGGCCACTGGGAGTTTTCTCCTGTGGTTCCTTTCACGGCAGCCACGTAGACCAGGGACTGAAAGAGAGTGAGAATTTCTAGAGGAGGTCATGGTGAGGGTGTTCTGTATGCATGGCCAATAGCACTGAAGAGGTGCTTAGTAACCAGAAAAATAGGTAGCAAGACACAGAACATAACCACCAGTATTGCAAGGAAAAAGCAAACAAACAATTTGACACAAAAACAGATGAGCCCTATCAGCAAGAGTGAGTGGTGGGGTCCGAGCAACCAGACTGTCTGGTCACTGTCACCTCCCCAGAATTTAACAAAGTTCCAGCTGGGACCCTTGGATGAAGATGTTTGGAATGATGACCTGAGTTATTGGAAAGGAGGGGGAGATAACTTGAGGCTGCTTTCAAAAGGAAAATCCTTTTAAAGGAAGGGTAACTAGTTAATTTGTGGAGGCATGTTTCAGGAGGGCTTAAAATGGAGCTGCCATTGGTGAACACTCTTTACCTTGACTCACGTGCCTGAAGAGAGAATTGGCAGCCCACCCCACTGCAACTGAAGAAGTTGTGTTTCATTGTCAAGTTAGCAGACCCAGCCTGTAACACATTTCATACCCTTCTCCAATATGTGTCCTCAGCATCGAATTCCTTCTTTAGTTAAGCATATTTTTCCAATATGTGATTTTGTTTGGTCAGATCAACACATTTTGCATCACATCAATCATTTGCAATTACCATCTGGTGATCCCTAAAATTGCTGTGTGTAAACTTTTGCTTATTTTTTCAAACTGTTTCATGTGTCTTTATCTTGGTCAGTATACACAGATAACTGCATCTTTACTTGTGTGCTCAGTTGCTAAGTTGTGTTCAACTCTGCAACCCCATGAACTGTAGCCAACCAGGCTCCTCCATGGAATTCTCCAGGCAAGAATACTGGACTGAGTTGCTGTTTCCTTCTCCAGGGGATCCCTTCCCAAACTAGGGATTGACCCCTCATCCCTTGCATTGCAGGCGGATTCTTCACCATTGAGCCACCTGGGAAGCCCATTGCAGGCTTAGACGGGATATAAATTATTAGGGACCATTCTGATTGCAAACCATACTGCTTGATATCAAGGAGGCAGGAGCAGGGGTGGGTATGGACATGAGTAGGGTGACTAATGTGAAATTTCTTGAGATCTCATTCTTTCCACTTATAGCTATTAGCTGATTCATGGTTGAGTGGCACTACCAAACTACCACACAATTACATTCATCTCACACACTAGCAAAGTAATGCTCAAAATTCTCCAAGCCAGGCTTCAGCAATACGTGAACTGTGAACTTCCTGATGTTGAAGCTGGCTTTAGAAAAGGCAGAGGAACCAGAGATCAAATTGCCAACATCCGCTGGATCATTGAAAAAGCAGGAGAGTTCCAGAAAAACACCTACTTCTGCTTTATTGAATATGCCAAAGCCTTTGACTGTTTGGATCACAATAAACTGTGGAAAATTCTTCTCGGGATGGGAATACCAGACCACCTGACCTGCCTCTTGAGAAATCTGTATGCAGGTCAGGAAGCAACAGTTAGCACTGGACATGGAACAACAGACTGGTTCCAAATTGGGAAAGGAGTACGTCAAGGCTGTATATTGTTACCTGCTTATTTAACTTATATTCAGAGTACATCATGAGAAATGCTGGGCTGAACAAAGCACAAGCTGGAATCAAGATTCCTGGGAGAAATGTCAATAACTTCAGATATGCAGATGATACTACCCTTATGGTAGAAAGCAAAGGAGAACTAAAGAGCCTCTTGATAAAAGTGAAAGAGGAGAGTGAAAAAGTTGGCTTAAAGTTCAACATTCAGAAAACTAAGATCATGGCATCCAGTCCCATCACTTCATGACAAATAGATGGGGAAACAGTGGAAACAGTGGCTGACTTTGTATTTTGGGTTCCAAAATCACTGCAGATGATGACTGCAGCCATGAAATTAAAAGACACTTGCTCCTTGGAAGGAAGGTTATCAGCAACCTAGACAGCATTTTAGAAAGCAGAGACATTACTTTGCCAACAAAGGTCCATCTAGTCAAAGCTATGG
>NW_011494608.1:4197427-4197870 GCF_000754665.1 Bison bison bison | reverse complement strand
ACCTTATACCAGGGATATAAATGAATAATACAAGATGGCAGCTCTTAAGGGATTTATAATGTAATGCCGTCCATAAAAATGGAGAATTCTAATACATACAAAATGGTAAGTGCTTTTATAGAGAATAATGCAGTATTCGTGGCAGGAGGAGAAGCAAGGCACAGTTAACTTTCCCTAAATTAGCATCCATGGGGTTGCAAAAAGTCGGACATGACTGAGTGACTGAACTGAGCCGAACTGAAATTAGCATCACCTGTGGAGAAGGCAATGGCAACCCACTCCAGTGTTCTTGCCTGGAGAATCCCAGGGATGGGGGGGCTGGTGGGCTTCCGTCTATGGGGTCGCACAGAGTCGGACACGGACTGAAGCAACTTAGCAGCAGTTCGATCAGCACCACGACTTTTGTTACTAATAATGGAGTACTGAGTCTCTGTTATACATAA
>NW_011494608.1:4181572-4197327 GCF_000754665.1 Bison bison bison | reverse complement strand
TGCTTTTGAACTGTGGTGTTGGAGAAGACTCTTGAGAGTTCCTTGGACTGCAAGGAGATCCAACCAGTCCATCTGCAGGGAGATCAGTCCTGGGTGTTCATTGGAAGGACAGATGTTGAAGCTGAAACTCCAGTACTTTGGCCACCTGATGCGAAGAGCTGACTCATTTGAAAAGACCCTGATGCTGGGAAACATTGAAGGCAGGAGGAGAAGGGGACGACAGGGGATGAGCTGGTTGTATGGCATCATCAACTCAATGGACATCAGTTTGGGTAAACTTCGGCAGTTGGTGATGGACAGGGAGGCCTGCTGTGCTGCAGTTCATGCGGTCACGAAGAGTTGGACAGGACTGAGCAACTGAACTGAACTGAACTGCTTGACACTTCGTTCAAGTTGTTTTAAGTTCTATTTTAAATTTTCAACCATTTAATAAATGTCCATTTTGAATATCTAGTAGATACCAATCACCAACTATTATCATGTGAAATTCACCTCGGGGGTTTTGAAAGGATTGTGAATATTACTATCTTCCCTTGGTAGATGAACAAGTGGAAACTCAGGGAGGTTAAGTAACTTATGCAGGATTATCACGCTAGTATCAGGAAATGTTGTTAACCTAAATTATCCAAAATAATCCTATTTAATTCTATTTGTATGCTCTAGACTAGTGCTTTAGCTGAGTATATACCTTCCCCGAGGTGACACCCAGGCCTAGTCTTATCCTGGAGTCTTCTCTTTGCAGACTGGTTCCTCACCTTCTTGCTCTAACTGTAACGGGGCTGTCTCTGAGTTGAACTTTCTGTCACAGCATCTCAAGTAGATGCTGTTTCCTTCTTTTACATCCCAGGTACATCCAGGCTGAAAGGGAACATCTGTGTCCTCCTTCCTCTCCGTGGCTGTTTTTAATGACTTTCTTCCTCCCTGGAACAAAACAAAACAATCAATCAAAGGAACAAGCAAAAAAGAAGTAAAAGTAAAAAAGACACTCTTCAGAACACAATGTTGATGCCAGTCTCTTGAATTAAGTTGTCAAATTTGTTGACATGAGTTACACACTTACCAGGGATTACCACAGTATTAGCTATTATTAGTATTAGAATTGTTATTATCAACTATATATCTTAAAAATAAAGCAACCTATAAATATGGTCATATCACAAAACCCACAGTCCTTCCTTTAAGGAAAATAAAAGAGTTGCTTAAATGTGCATCATGCATTTGGAATAATTCTTATTCAGGGAAGCTGGCTTTATATTCATGACAAGCATTTTCAATTTTAATATGTTTGCTTACATGAGATGCAGATTGTAATTTAATGGCAGACTGTTTAATTATGCCTTCATTTGTATAAATTGTAATGTTGCTGCTGCATAAATGAAGTAAAAATCTCTTTAATTTCCTCCTCAATATTTAATTTAAATCAATGATAAACAGCGGTTGTCTCTTTGAAACAATGTTAATTAATATTCAGAAGACTAAATTTGTTTTTGAATGTATGGCATGTGTGGTATGTTGGTTTCATAATTGAACTGGAAATAAGATTGATAGGATTAAATAAACCCCAAAAAGGGGAAAACGCCATGCAGTTCATTTCAGTGCATCTCTGCCATTAGGAAGATGTACAATATGGGCTTTACATTGTGAAATTGTTCCTGTAATCATTGTCCAATATGTAACTCAGGGATTAGCCTTAAACATATTTTATTCATATACTACAAAATTATTCAAATGATTGAGCGTCATTTTTTTCTTTCAAGCTAATCTGGTCTGTTTTTACATCCAATTAAAGAATTAATAAGATAAAGAGGGGAGTGAGAAGAGTTATTTTGCTAAACCTCTGTAGGCCAGATGACATACCTTATACCAGGGATATAAATGAATAATACAAGATGGCAGCTCTTAAGGGATTTATAATGTAATGCCGTCCATAAAAATGGAGAATTCTAATACATACAAAATGGTAAGTGCTTTTATAGAGAATAATGCAGTATTCGTGGCAGGAGGAGAAGCAAGGCACAGTTAACTTTACCTAAATTAGCATCCATGGGGTTGCAAAAAGTCGGACATGACTGAGTGACTGAACTGAGCCGAACTGAAATTAGCATCACCTGTGGAGAAGGCAATGGCAACCCACTCCAGTGCCCTTGCCTGGAAAATCCCATGGGTGGAGAAGCCTGGTAGGCTGCAGTCCATGGGGTCGCTAGGAGTCGGAACCGACTGAGCGACTTCACTTTCACTTTTCACTTTCATGCATTGGAGAAGGAAATGGCAACCCACTCCAGTGTTCTTGCCTGGAGAATCCCAGGGATGGGGGAGGCTGGTGGGCTTCTGTCTATGGGGTCGCACAGAGTCGGACACGGACTGAAGCGACTTAGCAGCAGTGCGATCAGCACCACGACTTTCGTTACTAATAATGGAGTACTGAGTCTCTGTTATACATAAGACGATGTTCCAGGTAATTTGTATTTGTACATTTAATCCTTATGATCCTCTGCAGGTCCAGAGATGTTCAACAATTTGTCCAAGAAGACACAGCTTATAAACAGCACAATAAACCACATAATTTGAACACACCCAAAATCGTCAAGGTATCAGAAGAATTTGTCCATTTTGAGAGTGGCCCTAACTGCTAGGTCAAAAACAGAGGAATCAGAGCCCCCCCCCATGGGGAGGTAGCATTGTAGAGGCAGTCACTCAGTTATGTCCGACTCTTTGCAACCCCATGGACTGTAGCCTACCAGGCTTCTCTGTCCATGGAATTCTCTAGGCAAGAATACTGCAGTGGGTTGCCATTTCCTACTCCAGGGGATCTTCCCAACCCAGGGATCAGATCTGTGTCTCCTGCATTGCAGGCAGACTCTTTACTATCTGAGCCACCAGGGAAGCCCAAATATAATGTAAGTGCTGTGTAAACTGTTGAAGATGAGTGGCAAATTCAAGTTCTGTTTTTTTCTGGAATATTACAGATTTTTTTTTTTTCAAGTATTTTCCACCCTTTTTTCAGTTCAATCCCTGGACATGCAGATACATAAGGAGAGGAGCTGGCATGAGCCCAGTCATTGAGAGGCTTTGACTCCACAAGGACATCATCCATTCAAGAATTCAAACTCAAACTTGAAACCAAGCAGAGAGAAAGAGGTGTCTCTAGCTCCTTGTTTAAAGCAATCTCCCCTTCCCTACTAATTGTCACTTTCCCATCTCTTGAATTGAGTCTTCCATCCCTTAAAAAAAAAAAAAAAAAGTTTATTTACTAGATTGCATTCAGATTCCAGTTGCATCAAGTGGGATCTTTCAGTTGTAGCATGAGAACTCTTAGCTGTGTCATGTAGGATCTAGTTCCCTGGCTGGGGATCAAACGTAGGCCTCTTGCATTGGGAGTGCAGTGTTTTAGCCACTAGACCACCAGGGAAGTCCCTGAGTCTCTGCTGCTGATCTCAACTGCTCTTTCATTGTCCTCTATTAATTTTTTGCCTGGATCACTGCTGCTGCTTCCTAACTGCTTTTTCTGCCTTTTGCCTCAACTCATATTAATATACCCTACAGTTTGATGCATGATCAATCATTCAGAATTTTAAAAACCATCACTACACTCCAGGGTTTAAACTCTGTAATGACTCTCTATACCCTAAAGATTAAGGCCAAGTTAATATGGCACCATTCATAGACCCCCATGTCAGCTAGTGTCCACCTACAGATCTTGACATGTCTCCCCCCGCCCAGCCCATGTAGACCCTCTGATCCACAAAAGTGTTTATTTTATCTGTGCAGAGTCAACCTTCATAGCTATAGATTTTGCTGCACATATTTCCTCTTGAGCAATTTTTGTCCCCATAGAGTGTTTCCCAGGTGGTTCAATGGTAAAGAATCTACCTGCCAATACAGGAGATGCAAGAGACACGGGTTCAATTCCTGCGTTGGGAAGATCCCCTGGAAGTGGAAATGGCAACCCACTCCAGTATTCTTGCCTGGAGAGTCCCATGGGCTGAGGAGCCTGGCAGGCTACAGTCTACAGATTCACAGATTTGGACATGACTGAGCATTGAGCTGAGCTCCGAGTGCTAATACTTGCATCTTCCTTATAAGATTTTCTGAGGATTAAAGTGATAACATGCCTGACACACAGAAGGCACCCAACAATTCCCGTTTCCTTTCTCACCATTGTATCTGACCCAACCATGTATCTTCCTCATCGTTGATGTTCATTATATTTGTAGATCTGTTATTGAAACAATCAAGACCTCCATATCCTTCTGGAAGCAATCACCATAAATTAGCTTTGTAATTCTCAAAATAGCTAAATGTCAACAGCGAGTTTATTCTATTTTTTCTCCTCTAATTACTTCTTAACTTCCTCCTATTTTGAGAGCACATTCCTCCATTTTTCTCCTTCTTGGAACACTGGAGAGTTTGCTGCATTTCCCAAAGCTGCCCTCTGGGTTCTCTTTCTCATCCTCCTTCTCCTTCCCTCCTTCATTTTTTTCCTCCTGAAGTATAAGTCAGTAATGATCTTGTATGCTTAGTCACTCAGTCCTGTCCGACTCTCTGTGACCCCATGGACTGTAGCCCACCAGGCTCCTCTGCCCATAGGATTCTCCAGGCAAGAATACTGGAGTGGGTTGCCATGCCTTCCTCCAAGGGCTCTTCCCAACCCAGGGATCGAACCCAGGTCTCCCACATTGCAGGTGGGTTTTTTCCCATCTGAGCCACCAGGAATCTTATAGACCATCAAATATCACTCCCACCCAGAGCAGGGGTGCCCCTTTGAGTCATGGTGTCGCAGCCTTCTGAACACAGCCTCATTTAATTTTCCAAGCACTTGTGCAGGGCCCCAAATGGCCAGTCACTGAGCTAAGGGCTTTGTGTGAAGGGATGAGCGGTGAGATGTTTGACACCTGAATGATCTGGTCTTACCCTGATCCTTTGTTCCTGTCACTTAACCCCTCATGGAGGGCTTCATGAACTACACGAATAACTCTGGACTCTCTTCTTTTTTCCTTTAAGACCAATTGAATACCTGAAGATCCAACTGAAATGTCAGTTGTGTTGGGTGACACAAAGCCATCTCAGCAGACCACACCCTGAATCCCATCACTCCCCTCCTTAGGCTGCTCTGGGCTTCCTCTCTCAGTAGCTTGGACCATTGACCTCAAACCCCAAAGCTTCTGGCGGTGAACTGTCTTCATGGATCACCACCCCTGCCCCAAAGATAATGTGTGCTCCTTGAGGAAGGAAACCACATCCTTGTTCTCCACAACTGGCCACAATGTTTGTTCAGAAAACTTTCTTCTTTTCAATGGAGATGAGTCATTTATTTTCAATGTGCACCTCACCCACATTCAAAACAAGTATTAGAGACAACTTAAACTCAAAAAGACATCCAAAATCCCTTACAGCAGGAATACAAAATGGAAAACAAAATCAAGAGACTGGGAAATAAATAAGTCAAATCCCCCGTTAGGTAGTTTTATATAGTTTCTGTCTTTTGAAGCTTTAAATTCAATTCTGAACTTTCTGAAAGCCCAGAGAGAAAAGAGAAAATGGCCCTTCATGTAATTCTTACTGTTAGGAGTTACTGTGTTCTCAACTTCTCTTCAATCCTCTATCATCATTAGATCACAGCATGGTAATAGAAAGTGACCATTGCTTGCCTGTTTTTCCACTGTGGCCCCTGCAGGGGTTGGGTTTTGTCTGTTCTTGATCATTCAGCAGAGGCCTCTGCAAACATGGTCTTACAAGGTCCAGAGTCAATCCTGACCACATTTGCATTGCGTATGTCTAAGGTCAACCAAAACTCATCACCGACATCCTGCCTGTTCACCAGACATTGACTAAAACCTCAAAATTTATGGTAATTCTACACAAATAATTTCTATAGCTATTCCAAGTGGGGTTTTTAACTGTATACAACAAAAATGAACTTGACTAACTTAGAGAATACATTTCTGGAAGTGTATCATAGAGAAGTAGTGGAAAGGCTGGAGAATCAGACTGCTACAATGGACCAGAGCTTTGCATTGAGGAAACCAAGGAAAATAGTTTGATGGATAGATTCATCAAACTCAGGGACACTGCTGACACTGGAGTTTGCCACTCTGTCGTGAAATTTCTCTTACGCTCTCCTTCATTTGTCTTTTTCCTTCCAAACTGAGTCAGGTGGGGCAGTTAATTGACAGAAGTTTAGCCATGCCTGAGCCTTTGTTTCAAGCAGACAGGGAGAAGAAGACTGGGTCTTCCATAACATGGATCCCTGCTGCCCTCTAGAACTCAAGCCCCTGTATGGAAAGGAGCTCCTGTGCTGGATGGAAGATTCCCAGCAGGTGATGCTAGAATAGTCTTGCTTCTGCTTGGGACTCTCACATCCCCTTTGCCCCCAGCCCAGACTTTGCATGCCTCTCAGAGATGGTTAAATGGGTTAGTACATACTCTCACTTACTTCAGACATTTGAAGGATTGACAGTGCCAGGGAAATTAGGTTTATTCTTGTGCCTCCAAGTGACAGAACTAAAACTAAGGTGTGGATGTTATTGGGAAACCCTTCTCCATGAAAGAAAGAACTGCCAAAGAGCAGGTGCTGCCCAAAGATGGAATGGCAGGCTTGGGAGGGTTTGGGAACCCTGGCCCTGAACCATTCAAGGTGAGACTGCATGAAGGCTCAGCAGAGAACCTCTAGAGCTTCACTTTCCAATGTGGGAGCTCACATTTAAATTTAAATTAATTTGAATTTCAACATCAAGTTCCTCAGTTGCACCAGCCACATTCCAATGATGCAGTAGCCACATACAATCACGTGCTATATTTGAAAACAAAGATATAAAATCTTCCATCATTGCAATAAATTCTATTGGACAGGACTGTTATGGAGGGCTTCATTCATCAAATTAGACGGCCTTGAATGAAAACCTTCCAGTACTAATGGTATGTTGTGTTGTGCCAAGCTCAGTTGCTCAGTTATGTTGGACTTTTTGCAGCTCCATGGATCATAACACACCAGACTTCTCTGTGCATGGAATTTTCCAGGGAATAATACTGGAGTGGGTTGTCATTTCCTTCTCCAGGGGATCTTTCTGACCCAGGGATTGAGCTCATGTCTCCTGTGTCTCCTGCATTGGCAGGTAGATTCTTTACCACTGAGCTACCTGGGAAGCCCCACTAACAGTATATGTGAAATCATATACCTTAGGATAGATACTGTTCTTTCTATTCATATTTAAATGAGGCCAACAATACAAGACCAGGCTCCAAGCTGGAGGTGACAACTGGGCTCTGCCCCAAAACTGTTGACAATGAATGAAAAGGACCGATAGTAAATATTCTAGATTTTGCTGTCCATGTGATTTCTGTCGTAACTGATCAACTCAAGCTGTTGTAATGCAAATGTGGCCATAGACAACACAAAAATAGCTGTGATACTGTGTTCCAAAACCACTTTATGGATAGTAAAATTTGAATTCCATATAATTGCCACGTGTCACACAATATACTATTCTTTTGATTTTCCCTCCAAACACTTGTAAATGTAATAAGTGTAGTTAGCAGCCTCTTCCCTAAAGGGTCTCTCAGCGCTGGAATAGCTAAGAAAAGATCATCTGACCAATCCTCTCCAATTTCTGCAATTGCCAAAACACCCTGCCTATAAGCAGTAGATTATTGCGGTAATGTTAGTAGTGATGTGATTATTGCCCTTTGCCCTTCACCATTTCTTCACCCTTGACTGTCCTGAAAATCAGTATAGCTTAGTAATTACCAGCACAGACTCATTTATGAATGCTCAGTTGTGTCCGACTCTTTGCAAACCCATGGACTGTAACCTGCCAGACTGCTCTGTCCATGGGATTTCCCAGGCAAGAATACTGGAGTGGGTGGCCATCCCCTTCTCCAGGGGATCTTCTCCATCCAGGGAACTGAACCTGGGGTCTCCTGCATTTCAGGATGGTTCTTTACTGTCTGAGCCACGCAGGGAAGCCTTAGTAATTACCAACACAGCCCCATTTGTGAATACAAGCCTTGCTACTTGATAGGGATGCCATTTCAAACAATTTAAGGAATCATTTTACACATCTGTTTTATTGCTGCTGTTACTGTAACTTTAAATTGCAAAATATGGCAGGCTCACATACCTACTGGAGTTATTTTGAGGGTTACATGGCATAATTTTGGTAAAACCTTTAGGAAAATAGATGTCAACTGTGCATTCTAAATGGAAGCTATTGTTGCTCACATTCATATAATAACAATCATTTGATGGAAACTGGTTGAACTGACATCAAAGTCTGTATATGTAATAATGTGAGATTGACAGAGGCTGCCCAGAAAAAATAAGTTCTATCAAAGCCAGCACTAGTTAGAATTTTATTCCTAATGCAAACATTCCTTCCCAAAAGGAATAATTTTGAGGGCTATGCCAACTGCTAAATGCCACATGACATCAGGAAACTTGACTCGTAAGGAAAGAGAAATTATGTATTTGATTGGAACAGCATTTCCTCCAATTTTCAGGAAGCCATGATTAGTTTCCTGCAAAAGAGGCTTTAATTGGACCCACTCTGAACTGATGAGCAGATCTGGGGAGTGTTATGTTGTTTCTCAGGTGGATTTGGTCACACTTGGGTAAAGAGCAGAGGTTAGCTTGTAGCCCAGCTGTGACCATGAACCGTCACAGTAGAGGGGCTGGAGGGAGGGGTGTTTATTGCTTCCTAATTTAAAAGCAACCCTTCCCCAAACCATTCAAACTGTAAAAGATGAGCCACTAGTTCATCTTTCTTTATCATCACTTTGTGGACAATACGTACTAAAAGTGTCAGTTCTCATTTTCAATAAACTTTTATTTAAAAAACATTTTTATTGAAGTGTAGTTGCTTTTCAATGCTGTGCTAGTTTCTGTTGTACAGACAAAATGAATCAACCATACGTATAAACATATCACCTCTTGTTCAGATTTCCTTCTCATTTAGGTCACCACAGAGCATTGAGTAGAATTTCCTGTGCTTTCCAGTTTGGTTCTCCATAGTTATCTATTTTATATAGAGTATCAGTGGTATGCATATACATCAATCTCAATCTCCCAATTCATCTCACCCCTCCTTTCTGCCCTGAGTGTCCATACATTTGTTCTCTACATCTGTGTCTCTATTTCTGCTTTGCAGATGGCTTCATCTTTGCCATAGCTCCAGATTCCACAAATATGCCTCAATAAACTATTTTCTTTTAAGCATACAGATAAAGACTAAGTCACACCATAGAACCAGAATGACATAATAAAAAACAGTAGCAAGAAACATAATTCTGAAGAAAAGTATTCAGTACAGAAAACATTTATTGAGCAGTAAACATTTATTGAGCCAGGCACTGTGATGATATACATGATCCCAATAACAAAGAAGCCAGCCCCTGCTCTCCAGAAGTTCTTAGCCTAGTATGAAAGAACGGCATGAACAAAATGTGTTTAAAAAGTGGGACAAATGCAGCATTAAGTTCCAAGCCTCCCCAGTGCCGAAGAACTGTCATGTGCGGGCTGTTTCCTGGTTAAGGACTCTCAGGCCGCAAGTAGGGATGGCATCAGTCCCAGCCACTGATGCCACGTTGTGGGTCTGGGCGTCAGCTCCAGGGACATCTTCCAGGAGGAGGGGCACATCTTTCTCTCTTCACAAAGGCTCAGTGCATTTATCCAGCCTTTTTCTCATTGTGGTGAAAAGGAAGGAAGGAGGAGGAGGGGGAGGAGGGGGAGCAGGAAGAAGAAGGCAGAAAAGAGGAAAGCAAAGAAAATAAAACCTACTTAGAGAACAGAAGGTGGAAGAGAATTATTATAAAGAAAGAAACAAACAAAAGATGCAGAAGAATTCTTACAAATGTCAGAGTTGAGAAGGTCCTTAGCATCATCTAGTCCACAGTTGGCAAAGTTTTCTCTAAAGGGCCAGATAGTTATTATTACTTTTTTATTTTGAGGATCAGGTGGTCTCTAAACAACTGCACAACTGTTGTTGTAATAGACACTATGAAATAAATGGGTATGGCCGTGTTCCAATTAAATTTAATTACAAAAGCAGGCAGTGATCGGCAGGCTACAGCTTACTGACTCCTGAATTCTAACCCATGGATACCAACCACACAGCTGAGCATCTTGGTAATGCTTTAGCCAGGTTCTTGGTAATTTCACATATATTCTCCATTTAATTCCACCCAAACATCCTTATGACAAAGGCCCTGCTTTTCTTACTTTATCAGTGAAGAAACTGAGATTTAGAGACATTAAGCTTGAACAAACTCACCTGGAAGAGTGACTGGGTCTTACTTAAGTGCTCAGTTGCTCAGTGGTGTTCGACTCTTTGGAGAGGGTTGTTATTTCCTTCTCTAAGGGATCTTCCTGACCCAGGGATCAAACCTGCGTCTCCTGCATCTCCTGCATTGTTAGGCAGATTCTTTACCACTGATGCCTTTATCCATTTTCAGTCACCATAATATTTCTCCATTTTCTGAAATACATGACAGGTTCTCAGTTCTAACAGTGTGGGAAATGGGAGGTTCAGAGAAGTTCAGCTGCTTGCTCACATGGGTCAGTAAATCCCCCAGAGTGAGGGCTGGAACACACGTACCCTGAATTCTATAACCACTTGTCCAGGGTATAGACACGATACCTTGCTGGACCATTAGGCACACCTCAATGTGTCCACATGAGGCACCCTTCGCAGGCAGCCTGGCTTCTCAAATTTGGCTGGCCCTGGTGTTTCAAATGTGAACTTTTAATCCAACTTTCTTTTAAACTAAAAAAAACAAAACAAAACATAATTTCCCTGAGCTGTTGAAATGAAATAATTGCCTTGAATATTGTGAGAAACTGGCCAAGTGCTAGAGAGAACAATGTAATTCTAACTTAGTGGGTTTTCAAGTTTTCTAGTATAGATCACTGGTGAGGAGGGGCGTGGGAAGATGCTATATTTTTCTTTTCTGTTCAAGCATGAATGGAATATTTGCAACCTGAGATGACAGTTTTAGCAATTTGAGATGAGCTCATCTCCAAATAAACCTAATTTTCAGTATCATCCAACAGTCACAATCCATTCGTTCTGACCATTAAAACGAATGACAAAGAACAATGAGCTTCACAGTTCGGAGGCGAGTGAAATCACTGATGCGGTCAGAAGGGAGTGCTACCACCCAGTCACGGGGTCTCCTCTTTCCACCTGGTGAGGACGTAGAGGCCCTGGAAGGGAATCAGGCACAGTAAATGCAGACATGCCGGAGGATTCCCAGATTAAACTGAAAAACAGACTGATGTGGTCTTCACAGCAGCCTTGTCTTCCATCCCATCCCATCCCATCTCTTCAATTAAGTTCCATGTTGTTCTAGAGTAGAATTTATTCCCAACTTTGCCACACATAATGTATGTGACCCCAAGACATGTATTTCATCTAACTGAACTTTAATGTCTTCATCTGTGAAATGAAAAAAAAAAATTTTTTTTCTGCAGTCTTGAATTTAAAGCAGGTACTATATACATAAAATGATTGACTCAGTGCCAGTATTATTAAATATTACTTCTATCCCTCCTCTAACTCCCTGAGAAATAGACGATGGATGAGACACCCTCACAGATTTAAGTAATGAAGAGAGCAGACAGCACCTCCTTACAGACACTTGTTATCCCACACTCAGCTGTATTTCTTGTAGTTTCACATTTTATTTTATTTTGTCTTACAAAATAAGTGAAGATGAGTTTAAAGGGAGTCACGCTGTCTTCAGTTACTTTTTTCATCTTTTGTCTCCTGTGGGAGAAAAGGACCTTCAACACAAGCCCAGGGTTTGGGGTTCCCCCATCATCTCTGGTTTTGGTGCTAAAACACCTAATTGTGCTGTGAAATTAGTGCCCTACCACCATTTCTCCCTGTTATTATTATTATCATTTTCTTCTCATCCTTAAGTTTCAGTATCTGTGGTGTTTGAAGTCATGCAATTCTGCATTTGAAAGCAGCCAGCTCTAATATATTTGGTCAGGGAGACACAGTACTTCTTTCAATTATGAGACTCAACACTCCAGAAAATTAGACATGAACTCAACACACAAAAATAACTCTGCAATGGCTCTACGATTCCATTTCTGGACAGAGTGGGCCTCCAGCCCAAGTGAAGTGCTTTTTTTTTTTTTTTTAACAGATTGAATCATTGTGAAGACACCCACAGCTCTCATTTCTAACTTTGCAAAACTGTCATTTTCAATCAAGGGCAGGAGCTAGCCATGAAATTAAGAAATGTTAAGGAAGGTGAAGAGCTTAAGGGAAGAAAGGAACTATTTCAGAATTGAAATGGCTGGGATGAACTCCACTGAAGGTAACAGAATATTGGAATACCTGCCTGAAAAGTGGGTGAATCATCTCCCTGTATCCCTTGTGAGATATATCTGTGTGTTTGTGTGTCTGTGGATGGAGGACAAGGAGGAAGAAGATTGAGAGGAGAGGAAAGAAGAAAAAATGTGGAATGGGATGGTGGGAGGGATATTTCCTCTTTGGTAAAGGAGAGGTTTGGGGCTTCTCTGGTGGCTCAATGGTAAAGGATACACCTGCCAATGTAGGAGAAACAGGAGATCCCTGGGTGTGGAAGATCCCCTGTAGAAGGAAATGGCAACCCACTCCAATATTCTTGCCTGGGAGAGTCGCATAGACAGAGAAGCCTGGCAGATTACAGTCCATGGGGTTGCAAAGAGTCAGACATGACTGAGCATGCACGCACACACAAAGGAGAGGTTT
Source organism: Bison bison bison (assembly GCF_000754665.1). NCBI lineage: Eukaryota > Metazoa > Chordata > Mammalia > Artiodactyla > Bovidae > Bison > Bison bison. The sequence goes on along the minus strand of NW_011494608.1, from coordinate 4,184,590 downwards.
TATTTTCAATCTAAAGTCTTCTACTCCATGGCATTTCCCAGCTGGGTGATCTTATGCCAATTTGACCTTTCTGGTTTTCACTTACAATTTTGTAAAGTGAGGTGAGGTGAGGTTCAGTTCAGTCACTCAGATGTGTTTGAATCTGCGGCCCCATGGACTGCAGCACAACAGGCCTCCCTGTCCATCACCAACTCCCAGAGATTACTCAAACTCATGTCCATTGAGTTGGCGATGCCATCCAACCATCTCATCCTCTGTTGTCCCCTTCTCCTCCCACTTTCAATCTTTCCCAGCATCAGGGTTTTTACCAGTTCTTCCCATCAAGTGGCCAAAATATTGGAGTTTTAGCTTTAGCATCAGTCCTTCCAATGAATACTCAGGACTGATTTCCTTTAGGATGGACTGGTTGGATCTCCTTGCAGTCAAAGGGACTCTCAAGAGTCTTCTCCAACACCACAGTTCAAAAGCGTCAATTCTGTGGCACTCAGCTTTCTTTATAGTCCAACTCTCACATCCATACATGACTACTAGGAAAACCATAGCTTCGACTAGATGGACTTTTGTTGGCAAAGTAATGTCTCTGCTTTTTAATATGCTGTCTAGGTCGGTCATAACTTTTCTTCCAAGGAGCAAGTGTCTTAATTTCATGGCTGCAGTCACCATCTGCAGTGACTTTGGAGCCACAAAAAATAAAGTCTCTCACTGTTTCCACTGTTTCCCCATCTATTAGCCATGAAGTGATGGGACCAGATGCCATGATCTTAGTTTTCTGAATGTTGAGTTCTAAGCCAACTTTTTCACTTTCCTCTTTCACTTCCTCAAGAGGCTCTTTATTTCTTCTTCACTTTCTGCCGTAAGGGTGGTGTCTTCTGCTTATCTGAGGTTACTGATATTTCTCCTGTCAATCTGGATTCCAACCTGTGTTCACCCAGCCCAGTGTTTCTCATGAGGTACTCTGCATATAAGTTAAATAAGCAGGGTGACAATATACAGCGTTGACATATTCCCTTCCGGATTTGGCACCAGTCTCTTGTTCCATGTCCAGTTCTAACTGTTGCTTCCTGATCTGCATACAGATTTCTCAAGAGGCAGGTCAGATGGTCTGGTATTCCCATCTCTCAGAATTTTCAACAGTGTTGTGATCCACAGTCAAAGGATTTGGCATAGTCAATAAAGCAGAAATAGATGTTTTTCTGGAACTCTCTTGCTTTTCTGATGATCCAGTGAATGTTGGCAATTAGATTTCTAGTTTCTCTGCCTTTTCTAAATCCAGCTTGAACATCTGGAAGTTCACCTACTGTTGAAGCCTGGCTTGGAGAATTTTAAGCACTAGTTTACTAGTGTGTGAGATGAGTGCAATTGTGCAGTAGTTTGAGCCTTCCTTGGCATTGCCTTTCTTTGGGTTTGAAATGAAAACTGACCTTTTCCTGTCCTGTGGCCACTGCTGAGTTTTCCAAATTTGCTGGCATATTGAGTTCAGCACTTTCACAGCATCATTGTTTAGGATTTGAAATAGCTCCCCTGGAATTCCATCACCTCCACTAGCTTTGTTTGTAGTGATGCTTCCTAAGGCCCACTTGACTTCATATTCTAGGATGTCTGGCTCTAGGTGAGTAATCACACCATTGTGATTATCTGGGTCGTGAAGATCTTTTTTTGTACAGTTCTTCTGTGTATTCTTGCCACCTCTTCTTAATATCTTCTGTTTCTGTTAGGTCCCTACCATTTCTGTCCCTTATTGAGCCCATCTTTGCATGAAATGTTCCCTTGGTATCTCTAATTTTCTTGAAGAGATCTCTAGTCTTTACCATTCTATTGTTTTCCTCTATATCTTTGCATTGATCACTGAGGAAGGCTTTCTTATCTCTCCTTGCTATTCTTTGGAACTCTGCATTCAAATGGGTATATCTTTCTTTTTCTCCATTGACTTTGAGGTAATTTCTGCAAACTCTCTATGCCCTGCTGAGTGATTGATGTCCCTACCCCAAGTAGAGTAACTTGCATTCTACTTATGTCGTAGATATCTCCAGTTCTTGGTACATCTTTGTTGACTGAGAGATTGCATTAATACAAATTCAAAGGGATTGACAACCTGGGTTAAAATTAGTTGACTTTGTTAAAATCTTATGCCCCCAAATTTAAATATTAAAAAAAATTTTTTTTTTAACTTTTCAGGCAGCAGGGTAGAAGGCTTGGGGCTGTGATGCTACCTTCTCTGAATGGTATGAAGGGACACATTGAGATGCCAATGCCCTAGGAAGATAGCACCTTTAGAAACTGGTTACAAACTGCTGCCCGTCACAACCCATGTGATGGTCTGCCAAGAAAGCGAGTGGCAACCAGCAGTTATTCAAACAATGAATATTTTATGATTAATGATATAGTGTATTGAAGTCAAGTGGGCCTTATAAAGTATCACTACGAATAAAGCTAGTGGAGGTGATGGAATTCCAGTTGAGCTATTCCAAATCCTGAAAGATGATGCTGTGAAAGTGCTGCACTCAATATGCCAGCAAATTTGGAAAACTCAGCAGTGGCCACAGGACTGGAAAAGGTCAGTTTTCATTCCAATCCCAAAGAAAGGCAATGCCAAAGAATGCTCAAACTACTGCACAATTGCACTCATCTCACATGCTAGTAAAGTAATGATCAAAATTCTCCAAGCCAGGCTTCAGCAATACATGAACCATGACCTTCCCAGATGTTCAAGCTGGTTTTAGAAAAAGCAGAGGACCCAGAAATCAAATTGCCAACATCCGCTGGATCATGGAAAAAGCAAGAGAGTTCCAGAAAAACATCTATTTCTCCTTTATTGACTATGCCAAAGCCTTTGACTGTATGGATCACAATAAACTGTGGAAAATTCTGAAAGAGATGGGAATACCAGACCACCTGACCTGCCTCTTGAGAATCCTGTATGCAGGTCAGGAAGCAACAGTTAGATCTGGACATGGAACAACAGACTGGTTCCAAATAGGAAAAGGAGTACGTCAAGGCTGTATATTGTCACCCTGCTTA